>NC_056744.1:1237436275-1237553775 GCF_019279795.1 Protopterus annectens
TAAGTGTCAAACATTCCCATCACCCTGGATGTGTGTGTCACTTCAGTCTCCCACATAGTGGATTAAAAATATTAAAAGTGCATTACCAACAAGGAATGAAAGTTTATAAACTGACAACAGGTATTCCGTCTGAAGCTGATAAGGGACCAAATGAGGGGAAAGAACTAAGAGGTACTACCCTGACAAATGAGAAAAACAAAGAGGAGTTGTAGGGAAGTCATGGTCAACACTGACCGTATTATGTTAAGATAACGCTAAGGAAATGAAAACTGACAGAACTAATAGAATCGTTATGAACGTTAGACACACCAACTCTTAGCTCACCAAAATGAAAAAGGAGATGTTATTATATTAAGAGAATATTAGGTTGGAGGAAAACTTGGAGAAGCTATTGTGGAAGGTATTTTGAAAGCTTATAAGTGCCTGTAAAACACCATTAATTTTTCTAGGAACAAATGCTTCTTTTGAAGGATGACTTAAGAGCTGATTTTGTTCAGTAATCTGTTCCGGGTGAAACTGCACACAAGAGGATTCTGAGGGAATCAAACACTGGTCTACATGAGTTTGGCCTTCAAGGATGACCCAACAACTGTAGTCTACTGAACCAATTTGCTCAGTGTGACATGTACATGATATGATTCTGAAGCAGTTAAACCGTTTTCCACATAATTTGCGTCATTAACAGCTCATTGTCTCTTTGCAACCATCAGGATGTGAAAAGGAAAGAAATGTGGTTTCAATTTCATTGTTTCAGCAGAGCATTCACAGAATCACCTGGAAAAAAGAAAAGTGTTTAATGCAATCTGAAATAAAATCCAGATGAGAAGAATAGAGAATGCACAAGTAAGTAGTGCACGGGAGGAAAGAAAAACAGTGTAGTAAAACCAGCTGTGGGAGTAGGAGCAGGTTTTTCAGATGCAGAAAGAAAAGGAAAAATAGTACCGTGTGGGTCAGTAGACATAAGAACCAAGGGGAGTGCGAGATAGAGATGATGGAGTAAAGCTTTTAATATTAGATGCCAGCATTCTCAGAAATATTAATCAAAACAGAAAGAGTAGACCATGTTCAATAAAAAAAACGTATGTGACTGATATGCAAATACATAGTTTTCTCTATAGTCCACAACCACAATTTATAACTGCTATTTCAGTCCATCCTTACACCAATATCGTCTGTGAATAAAATGCACATTAATCCTCTACTAGAAATCCACATATTTCAGAGGTACAGAAGGAGAGGTTTCTCACTGGATAGTTGTTTGCCTGAAAGTCATGTATTATGTACAGCTGGCCCATGCAATTGGCCTCTGGTTTATGAAAAAGGCACATGTCAGATTATGCATTCAAGTTCAGCAAAACTTATTAACTGCTAGTAAAGCATTCTTGTGGATGCTATGATACTAATTCAGCATGGAGCCTAAGAAAAAGGCAAACTAGAGTAGAAGTACACATTGCAAATACAAAACAAATCAATACAATTGATACAGTCATCCATCCCCAAACTCTTATTCCCATTTTTGTACATGGGGTTGGGGGTGTCACTTCAACAGTGACAATCATCTAGAGCCAATAGAAATGATGGTTTAATCTTTTATGTTATTCTAATGAAACCTAACAGGTAAGTAATAACAGAGTTAGTGTAAAGAAAAAAATGAAAACAAAATGTGTAACTACAAGACAGAAGAGTGAAGCTTCAGTGACAAAAGAGGTGAGACATCAGTTGTACCTGACAGATACAGGTACAAAAATGGTAGGAGAGAACATAACAGCCTGTAAGGGGCATTAGTTTGGTATATCTAATACAGGCAGACAGCAAATCAGAAAGATGACAAAGAAGTAGACAGGAAATGTGAATATACATCCATTAAATAAATTCACTGAAAAAAGAGAAAGTTGGGAAAAAGATGAGCAGCCCTAAACCTTACAACTAAAACTCAGGTTTTGCATGCATTGCATAGGTGTGACTAGAAGGTTGTCACATTCACCTATCAAAATATCAGAGGGTAACATTTCATAACAATATCAGAGGGTAACATTTCATAACAATATCAGAGGGTAACAAGGGGTATTTCCTCACCTGCCCCATTGACTGAAACTGAAATATGTCTAACATTACAAGTTAACTAACTTGTAATTTGATTCTAACCAGTCTGAGACTCTAACCAGTGGGTCTGCAGAAGAACACTAGATGGCTCAATAGGTGCTACTATACTGGTGCCCTGGTGCCGTAATGTGGGGACCTTCAGAACAGTACTCCATTACTGCCCCAACAAACCCATGGGTGGGGAGTCACTAATGAGCGGTAATCTTTTAATTACAGGGATATCATATTCAGAACCTGTAGAAGACTATTTAAAAACTGATCCCCTTAGTCAAGTCTGTAAAAATACTATGAAAACTTTAACTGTCTGTCATTCATAAGTAGCAACAAATTTAACAGTAGAGTCAAGGAGAATAGGCCTGAAAACAGGTTAGATAGAAACAAACACATACTGGAAGAATAACATGGTTGATGGAAGGTAGTTAGTAAAGCATGAACCTGTCATTCCTACAGGGTGTTGCTAAGAGGTGGGCACAGTGGTTAGTTTTGTTTTTGCATTATTCCTGTGGTTAGAACCCCAGAATCCATAACTGACTCTTTTTCCTCATTTCTTGTTTACTGATAACTTTGGTTATTATATGTGTCCATGAATACACATCCCCAGTGGGAGGAATGCAAGCATTGTAAATATCTGTACATGTAGTTTGTGGGTTTCTTTGCTGGTTTTATGAATTGCCCTGAACACGTAGAACTGTATCCTTAGACAGAATCTTTCAAATCAAGCTGGATGCTTTGACATAGGACTTCTGCAAATCAGTTTCAGTGGACTCTGATGTTTGGTCGTGCAAAACTGAACAACACAGAAGAACAGATGGTAGTGTTGATACTCCAGTCAGCATTTCTGATTTTTTATAGGTTCATAGGTTCATAGGTAGGTACTAGGCTATTGGCCCTAGGGCCTATATAAGCCTACCCAAAAAGGTATCCTGGTTTTCGCCACCCAAGAAAATTATTTTCCTGTGGCCCTGTCGAGCAGAGCCACAGAGTTGATCCCCAGATTGAATTTCCTATTTCCCATCCAATCATCAAGATTTTTCTTGAAAAGTGCTAATAAGGAGCTTTGTTTGATATAGATAGGTAGTTTGTTCCAGAGTATGGGAAGTCTCTGGGACAGGAATCTATCCCTCCAGCATGTTCTGTTCATTGTGGTGACAAGGTTAAGGTCCCTAGAGCATGTAGCTCAGAAGGATTGGGATTTCTTTAAGTGGAGTATGTCCAACAGCTCTGGGTTTGACATAGCTTTGTATGTTAGGCAGAGATTGCCTCTGAGTAGGTGATATGTGACGGAGTAATATAGGACATCTGTTTGAGGCCGGTAATCCTCTTTGTGAGGTGAATAAAAGAAATATCCTCTCAGCTGCTAAAGGTTGCTCTACAGCAAGTAAACAAACAAGAGACAAAAATCCAAGAGCAAACCACCACGGATATAAAACCACACTGTGAACATACTTTATTACAAGTTAAAAAGAAGGGAGCTTTCTCTGTGATAAGTGCTTTCGGCTATTCAGCCTTCTTCAGATCAGATGAAAACTAGCTCCATTCACAAATTAAAAATAGTTGTTTCACCAATCAACAGTGAGGGCCAGGAACTCCCATTTCCAAAAAAGGTAGATTCCGTTCTTCCCTGGAGTGAACCATCACTTATAAATGTAAACAAAATGAAACTTTATTAAGCCATTTTACTCATAAAGATAAGTCGGTTTTGGTTAATGCTATAACCTTACCGAACACTCAATCTCCTGCTTTTGAGCAGCGGTTTTAGCTTGAGGTGGGCACAAAGCTTGAGGTGAGGCTATGATTTAACATGGTGCTTAGGTGGGGTGCCAGTTCATTCTGTAGTTCATGTAAAACGCAGCCTAAGGTGTTGTCAGGTCCCATGGATGCTGTGTTCTTGGCTTTGGAAAGTGTGTTTTTTACCTGTGCAGCCATGATTACAGGAACTTTGCATTCTTCCGGTATAAAGATGGGCCCTTTAGGGGGTGAGAGGGGGGTAAAGTTAGCACTGAACCTATCTGCCAGGATGTTAGCAATATCAGTTGGTTCTGTATATTTAGTGCCATTGTGCTGTAACTCAGAGCAGATCTGAGTGTTGCCATGGAGATTCCTGACATAGCTATAGAATGCTGAGAGGATATTTCTTTTATTCACCTCACAAAGAGGATTACCGGCCTCAAACAGATGTCCTATGTTACTCCGTCACATATTTGTGATTGTCTTTACAATCAGTGGCAATTTTGTTTTTGTAACTAGCTTTGGAAGATTTTATGAGGGATCTCAGCTTCTTACTAAGGCTGTCCAGGGAGTTCCTCCAATCATGGGATTTTACTATTTTTTGCAACAGTTTCTTTCTTCTGTTGTAGAGTTTGTTTATGGCAGGGGACCACAAGTTTGGCTTCCTTTTTTTGGAGAATAGCATCTTGGTTCTGTTAGGGATAGCACAATCCATGCACTTGTGTAAGTGCTTATAAAGTGCATTTGTGTAGGATTTAGCAGTACCTTTATTGTCCGTCTGCATGGGTGCCGTGACGTTTGCCACTTCTGTCTTAAGAAGTGTGAAGTTGGCTTTGGAAACATTTTTTACGGTGGTTTCCCTAATGGGGGGTGGGGTGGGATGTGGATGTCTAGGGTAATTAACTTGTGGTCGGATCTGACCAATGAGGAATTGACCTCTGGTGTGGAACACCGGTCGCCCATATTGGTAATGACCAGGTCTAGGATATTGCTGCCTCTGGTGGGGGTGTGGATAAGTTGATCCAAGGCTTTGGAATTTATGAATTCCAGAAAACATTGAGCAAAAGAGTTGGTACATGAGTAGCTTCACCAGTTAATGGTGGGGTAGTTGAAATCGCCCATTATTAGGGTGTTGGGTTGTACCCTAATATTTTCCAGTGTATCAAGAAATGAGAAGTGGGAATCCTGGGGCATGGTGGTAGATCTGTAGCAAGTTAAAATATGGATTGCGGTCTTGCCCAGAGATAGTTGCATTTGGATAATCTCGGCTGCATTATGCTGAGGAACTAGCCTGGAGGTGTAGATATCCTTAATGAATATGGATACGCTTTAGTGTTTCGGTCCAGGTTAGGTGGCCGAAAGGTGTGGTATGAATTATAGCCTGTTAATGCAGGGGTGCTCTCTGGAGCCTTGAACCAGGTCTCTGTCACTGCACAGATGTTGATGTTCTCCATTTTAAGGAGTGCCTCGAGTGAATGTATTTTAAGGTTTAGACTTCTAGCATTGAGTAGCATTACCCTCAGATTTTGCTTGCTTGTATCTAATATGGTGGTGAATTTATCATTTGAACCTTGCCTAAAAAAGGCACTATAGGGGTGGCAAGAGCCTTAGCCAGTATCTGGAATCCCAAGGGTGACAGGTGCAGGCCATCTCTGGCAAAGCATCGTGATCTGTCGATCATGTCATCCCAGGCAGATGGATCCCCCTTAGAATGACACCAGAAGCTTAGCCAACTGTTGAAGTCAATCATTTTGTCCCTGTACTATGGTATAGTTCTGGGTGATGGCAGGATGCTTCTCAGGACTAGGGTCACACCTGCCTGGGCTACAAGATTGGAGAGCTCCTCCATGTCTCTTTTCATGTTGCCCAGGGAGGTACATATCAGGTCATTCACACCAACATGGACCGTGATAGAGTCATATTTGTAATTGTTGTGGAGTGACCTGAGTGCGTGCATTATGCGGCGGATTCCGGCACCCACCAGGCAGCTGACATTTACTTTCTCCTTGTTTAGCCTGGTGAGTGGAACATTAGTGTGCCTGACTATAGAGTCACCTATGACTAGAGTGTTGGGTACGTTGTTTTGACTTATGTGCTATGGTTGAGTGGCACACTGAGTTTGTGGGCTTTGTGTCATTTGGGATGTGTTGGGGGGTGGAGGTTGCTTGCGTTTCTGCTTTGGAGGTTTCTGTTGCTTGAGCAGATTTTTATTGAGAGTCTCCAGTAATGTAGGTGTGTGTTTTGTGTTTCTATGTGTGTCTTCGATCAGACAAGTTCTAACTGCACACTCCTGCCACTAGGGTGCAGGGCAACCTTCTCCAAAAAAAGATGGTCTGGATTAGTGCTCAAGTTATACAAGCAAAGCTAGATTCAGCAGGTCTGAATTTAGTCTATGCTACAGCAAACAAGGCATACCAATTTCAGAAAGAAACAGTTAGAATAAGCAGGCACAATAAGCCTTTAACCATAAACTCCCAGCTCAGAAGGGCAGAATCTACCCTCTCCTCCCACAAGAGTGCAGACCACACCTTTTTCATGTAAAATAACTGGCCCAAGCCCAAGTGCTTAAACCAGAACTAATACACTTTTAGAATAACAGACACTAAGCCTTCAATCAGCAATTCCCAACTTTGAAAGATTTACGCTACCTGTCCTGCCACAACAGTGCAGACCACAAACCTTCTTAATGGAAACAACTGGTCTGAAGCCCAAGTGCTTAAACCCAAAGGCTTAGAATAACAGTTACAATTTAATTAAGAACCTAAGTGGGTTGGCCTTCTCAAATGTTCTCTCTGTATTAAGTAGAGTGAACACCAGACTGGGAGGGGTGTCCCAGATCAAATTACAGTAGGGGCAGGCAACTGCAAAGCCACCAGCTATAACAACCCACAAGAATAGGGTGGGAACTATTTTTAAATCAGCAAGCCTTGAAGCAATCAGATAACACAAAAGCTGTTAGACCAGTTTTATAAACTCCACCACACGAATAGGGGTGAAGCAGTTTCAGGACAGATGAGAAACAGAAAACAATGCCAGAAAATATATAAAATAATTCAGTCAGGCAAAAAACGAATTCAGTCAGGCAAAATTAAGACAATGCAGAACTCTCAAAGGTTAAAATGCCAAGAAATATACTTATCAATCAGCGATATATTTCCAGATTGTTTGAGAATCACACTTCAGCCAGAACACCAGGAGTTTCCAACAGTGTATGCAGAAATTTACAAACAGAAACTATTTTTAAATCAGCAAGCCTTGAAGCAATCAGATAACACATAAGCTGTTAGACCAGTTTTATAAACTCCACCACAGGAATAGGGGGGAAGCAGTTTCAGGACAGATGAGATACAGAAAACAATGCCAGAAAATATATAGAATAATTCAGTCAGGCAAAAAAATATTTCAGTCAGGCAAAATTAAGACAATGCAGAAGTCTGAAAGGTTAAAATGCCAAAAATATATACTTATCAATTAGCGATATATTTCCAGATTGTTTGAGAATCACACTTCAGCCAGAACACCAGGAGTTTCCAACAGTGTTATGGAAATGTCTCCTTTCCAGTTAGACAAGTGTGTTGCTTGCAAATGAATCAATGTGCATTCCATTTGGCATTTTGCCATTGTGTGTATAGAAACTGTATACAGATTCATAGGTAAGTATTAGGGTGGCTGCCCTTGGGGGCCATTATAAGCCTACCCAGTTTCCCTTTTTGTGCCCAAAATAACCTATCGCATTTGGTAATAGATTGGCCTTACCTCTCCCATGGTTGATAATTATATATTACCCCTAATGAGAATAAGTAGGATCATACCATAGATAATTTGGGTGTATATTATCAAGTCAAACAAGTAAAATGTCAACTTACTTTTAATCTACCTGTATTTGTCGAAGCTGCACAACACTGAATGGCCAAATCACAGATTTCTTTCTAAGGGAAAAAAATCAGTAGCCCAACCAAGCACACCACATTAAAACAAACAATATGAAAGTGGAGGGCTTAGCCCCCTACACCCCTAAATGTGGGGGTCTGTGTCCCTACCCTCCCCTAACTAAATATACTAACTCCAAGATTGCACTGCGGTCTAGAAAAGGGCAGATTTACATGAACGGCCAACTGATTTCTTTCCCTTAGAAAGAAATCGATGATTTGGCCATTCACTGATGTGCAGCTTCAACAAATATGGGTTGACTAAAGGTGAGTCGACATTCTGCTTCTTTGCTTAAATGATATAGACCCTATAATTTGAGGGGACCTATGCAGGGATAAAGCATTTAGGAGTAGCATCTGTCCATTAGTAGTACAATTGGCAGTCGTGGACTAAATTTTTTGTGTCCAATCCATAGATCTAAGTTGTGCTTAAATATGGACAGGGATGAACTTTTTTATGTGGATGAGGAGTCTGTTCCAGAGCAGCAGTATGCTCTGTGAGAGTCTCCAAAAAATTATTTTGATGCTGCAATAGAGGTTTAGATCCCTCGACTGAGTATTTCTGTTGCCATCTGACTTGTTGATGTGTAGTAAATCAATCAGTAGTGGCTCAGAGGATGTCGTATATTCCAGACACTGGTCACCTCTTAACAGTCTGTAGGATACTGGGTATATTGAAAAGACTTTGAGTCGGTTAATGCAGGACATGTTGTTTAGGCCTTGCATCCTTTTAGTAATGCATCTCTGTGGATATTTCAGTTGTTGCATGTGTAGACTCAGATACATGCCAAAGGGGGCATTGTATTCAATGCCTGGCCTAAAGAGGGCTGACTAAAGGGGGACAATGACATCCCTAGAGTTAGACATAACCTTTTTGTTTATAAGCTGTGATATATAGAAGGACTTTCTTACAACAATGGACATATGTTGGTAAAAACTTAGGTCACTCTCCACATAAGTTCCCAAATCCCAAACAACTGGGTTAAATCTTAGGGTAGTGTAGTTAATATGGTAGTTCGCTGTAGTAGGTAACCTTCCAAAGGTTACAATAATGCATTTTTTGGTAATTAGTTTTGGTCCATGATTTTGGCACCAATTATTTATTTATGACACACTTTCCTGCAGGACGGTTAAGTCATTTGGGGACTCAATGACTGCTCCTAGTTTGGAGTCATCTGCAAACATAGTCAGCAAGAGCCCTTTAGTACTGGCCTTTACTTCAGAAAAGTAGATACCAAAGAGGAGAGGTCTCAGGGCACAACCCTGTGTTGGTAAGTTCACCTATTTTGATTATATGTGTCCTACCTATGGGCCAGTTGGCAATCCAGCAGGTGATATAATGGTTTATTCAGCTTTTCTACTATGCCTGAATGGGAATTGTGTCAAAACCTTGGCAAAGTTGAATTATACTGCGTGTACCATTTTGCCTTCATCCATTGCTTTGGTGACCTTTTCAAAAAATTCACCAGGTTGAGTAAACATGGCCTGCCCTGGACAAATCAAAACTGAGATGGGACAAGAGTTTGGAGATTCACTGTGTCCTGATTGATTAGTTCCATGATAAGTCTTTCCATAGCTTTGCATATTAGGCTGGTCAGATTTATGGGTCTGTAAATGCCTGGGTCTAAGGTCCTGCCTTATATAACGGAATGACTGTAACTGTTCTCCATTTGCTTGGTACAAAGCACTATTAGGATTTGGTCTTGTGTGGTAAGTGGAGGCGAGCCAGTTTGAGGTATATCATGGAGGATAGACGGAGGAGAGAGAGAGAGAATGGTAAAGTTACAGCTAAATTTATCAGCTTTATATCTTCAGCTACAGTGCAGGTAACATCATTCACAGGCTCTATATCTTCAGCTACAGTGCAGGTAACATCATTCACAGGCTCTATATCTTCAGCTACAGTGCAGGTAACATCATTCACAGGCTCTATATCTTCAGCTACAGTGCAGGTAACATCATTCACAGGCTCTATATCTTCAGCTACAGTGCAGGTAACATCATTCACAGGCTCTATATCTTCAGCTACAGTGCAGGTAACATCATTCACAGGCTCTATATCTTCAGCTACAGTGCAGGTAACATCATTCACAGGCTCTATATCTTCAGCTACAGTGTAGGTAACATCATTCACAATCAGCTCAGGGCATTGCTGTATTGTACTTTTAAGATTATGAACTTAACTAAAAATGCCTTGTGATTGTTTTTGGCTTGGATAGCTATTTTAGCCTCAAACATGTCTTTGTTGGATTTTATTAAGCTCCTGAGCTGTTTGTTTATTTCAGTGACAAGGACTCTAACATCCTGGGAATTACTCTTCTTACTTTTGGTCAAAATTATTTTCCTTTTATTATAAAGCTTGTTGATATTATGGTTCTACCATGTGGGTTTGTTTCTGTGGTTTGCCCTGCACTTGTTCCTACAGGGTACAGCTGCTTCTGTGCCGCTGTTTACATACTGGTATATTGTTGTGGTGTATGTTTCCATGTATTCACTAAAGTTAACTGGGGTTGGGAGGGATATGAAGCTTGCCGATGTATCACTTAGGAGTAGGTAGTTTGTCTTAAAGAAATTTCTAAAAGTAGCTTGGGTCTTAGGGATATCCTCTTTTATTTCAACAGAGATGGCTTTATGGTCGGACCTAACAAATAATGAAAATACGCAAGCAATGGTGCAAGACGCTCCCATATTTGTCAGGCCAAGATCCAAGTTATTTCCCCTACTGGCTACTCTGACTAATTGTTCCAGGGCATTTGTATTGACAGCACCCAGGAATCACTGTGCTTGTACAGTAGTTGTGTAGGTTTCCAAGTCTTTATTTGGATAGTTTAGATCACATTGTACTGGGTTTAATACTGAGTGATTCTAGTTCCTGAAGACAGGCATTGTGCCTTTCTTGTGTCAGAATGAGGTCTATAACTAGCTGAGATATTGTATGGGACCTTTCTGATAGCTGTTTGGACATGAAAAGCTCTAGAGTATCATGCTACTGTGCTAGCCTTGATGCGAGTCACTTCTGCGTGTAGTTTGAGTGTCCTTCATCTTTGCCCCAAACTGTGGATGACGTTATAGCCATGCACAGCCAGCCCACCTCCACATTTATCAAACTGAGATAAATATACAAATGTTTCAATAAAGGTTCAGCATTTAGTTCCTTCCACCTCTGTTTGTTATTGTGTGCCCCTCAGCTAGTCATTAATCCAGACTCCTGAAGCGACTTTGGTATCTAAGAGGCCTGTCTAATTAACAAATGAGTAAATTAAAAAATGCATCTGCACTGAAGTTACAAACTATAAAGGCATGCAAAGAGGCCCTGCTAAAAGAAACAGACAAAAAATTCATGTGATCTTCTTCTTCTTTCCCGGTTAGGGGTCGCCACAGTGGAACTCCAGTCTGCTAATGATTGGCAGTAGATTTTTACGGTGCCGAGGTGCCAGTTCAACACCCAACCTTCAACGAAAGCACGCCCATTCACACATGTCTTTCAAACGCCACTCGACCATGGGGAGGACATGCAGACTCCACACAGAAGGAGCTCAATCCGAGAATCGAATGGGAGAACCTCTTGCTGTGAGGCAACAATGCTACCGCTGCATCACCGCGGCTCTACAAAAAATTCATGTGATAAAAATCCAAATAAAAGGTCTATGGTTATTGTCAATATTACAATATTTTTCATGAGTTAGATTTTGGACTTTTTAGAAGTCATTTCAAGGGAGTGTACCCATTTATTCCTAAAGATCTGCAGGTGTAAAGCCAGATTTGGTAGCAGAATTCAGGAGATTCGAGGCATAAATTGCAGTCTGTTACTATAGATCTTGGGTAAAGCTCTTCAAAAATATAAAAAACAAACTCTGTGGGGTGCCCTGAACTGTTATAGTGCTTGAAAGGAGAATTATAGCAACATTTCCTTGTTGCATACAGATCTTGGTATATCTTTCATGTAACCTTCCTAAAAGTTTTGTCTGTGCAAAAACTGTGACAGGTTTTGCAAGAGGCAGTGTATACAACACTTGAGAATTGCTTATTGAAGTCACAGTTTTTTGACCATTTGCAATGATTTCTGTTTTCACAAGGGAAGTCCCAGGGTTCAAAGGTATCTCATAAAAATGCCTGGTATGTTGTTCTTTTTTGGTAATGAAATTCATCCAGAGTCCAGTTTATACCCATGCTCAAGCACACATACGTGTGCGCGTGTACACACACACACACACACACACACACACACACACACACACACACACACACACACACACACACACACACACACACACACTTGCACACAGACACATGCATGCATGCACATAATTACCTCCAGGGTGCAAAACACTTACCTGAGGTGTGCCAGTCCCATAAATCAGATCCTTCAAACAAGCAAAAGCTGAGAACACCTTAGGCCAAATAACCAAATCCTCACTGACCCTCCTAGTCACTCTGACCAGGTGATGCTTTTGCTGTCCCCATCTTAGAAGGTTGGCCAAAATCCTGACAAGAGACCTACCTGGGAGCCCTTTGCTGCCAAATCCAATGTAATGTAGAACTAAATTTCTCAAAAGTGAAACAAGCCACAGAACATCTCATGGGCATGGCTGTATCCTTATAAAAGTCTTCATCCGAAACTGAGGTACTGCTCTAGTTTTTAATTGGAACCCATCCTTCAAAAGGTTCTTGCCTATGAGAATGATTGGGGTAACCTGTAAATAAAAGAAACAAAATAGCCTTAACAGGAAAGGGAGTAGGCATACTTTCTATGGTGAGATAAAGGTGCCCCCCCCTTCTGGCACGAAGTGGTTGAGACCCCCACTGGTAATTACCTAGAGAGCCCCCAACTGTATGACCCTCAGATAAAGCCAAACCTTTCAGTCCTATTGCCATTTCCTTTGACCAACACATGAGCATGGGATGCTTCTTAACACAGTCCAGGCACATATTATGAAAATGACAGGCCAACCATGGGCCAAAATTGTTGTTAAATGCCCAATATGACTTAATGGTATTAGGGCTGCTTTTTCTGGAAGTACTTGGCTGGAGACACTAGGCCTCTCAAACATGACACTCAGCTGGGAATCCACACATTTCTCCTCACACTTAAGGGAAGTGCCTGAAGCTTTGAGTCTCCTAAACTTCTGGTCATACCATAACCAAGTACCCCCCCCCCCCCAAAACGAGTGCACATAGTTGATACATTTAAAATAAGTTAACAAAGCCAAAGCCTGACTGGGATCATTCTCGACTAGAATGGCCATAAAACAAATAAACCCAGCTACAAAATTGTCTCAATTAAGCAACTGGGCCTTACCTGCCTGCCTCTTATCCAAAACTGCTATGACTGTCACCAAATCTTTGTACCTGGTGACCTGTGCATCTATCAGACACTGTACCCCTTTGTTAATGACCAAATCAAAAATATCAATATACTGTCCCTTCCCTCAATGACTGAAGTATATGTAAAATGACAGCTGAATCTGTAGTGACTGCAGTACTCATTTCGCTGGAAATGACTCCTATTGGTTCCCCTTGAAGAAGAAGAAGTGGCCCACCTGTAAATAGTATCCCAGAGTTCAGAGCTGACCCAGCAGAAATAACCTCAGCTCCATTTCCATCCTAAAAACCCCTCTCTAAGACAAATCAAACCATTTGACATTATCAATTTCAGACAAAGAATCCAAAAATGTACCTAAGTATTTGTCTGCTGACTATATTGTACCCTGTTCTTCTATACCCATTAAGTCAGATAAATTACATGTCACCTCTACTGTCCACACAGGCACTGTCACTACACCGGGAGGAGCACTTGTCACTGTCTTATGCTCCTTCTTTCTGTCCGATCTGGCATGCTTGACTGGAGGGAGTGTATCTTTTGGATGTTGCACCATCAGGTCACTATGCGTCCTTCTACCTGGTTCGACACTTTCAGTCTTGTACTCCCTTTGCTCCACCAATGTCTCATCAAGAAGTGCCTTCACATGGGCCACCATTTTATCCCATCTCGCCTGAAAATCTGACAAGATCAAGCCACTGGTGCTCACAATGTTCAAACTAAAGAAAACAAACACAAAGCAAGCAGCAAGGGAAAAAAACAGTTGACAATTAGATAACAGAACACTAAGTAACAGCAAAAACTCATGACAGCTGTGATGTAACTACAAAGCATCTGATCATAGAACTTCAGATGCTGACAAGAGAAAACCATGCACTTCTGCTGTGTGCATTCCGCAATCCCCAGAATTATAAACTGTCACCAAAGGAAACTCTGACAAGCATGCCAAAGTTCCACTTCCACACCGTCCCACACAGGTCCTCCCCACACCCAGATGGCCCAAGCAACAACTACAAAAACACAAAAACACTCCCCACCAATACAAAAAAAAAAACAGAAACGTCCTGCTTTAATGGTAGCCCTAAATGCCTGCTGTCCCCCACCCTCAGCATGAAACCATGCACGTCTGTAGTTAGAAGATGAAGACTGTGACAAATACTGCAATAAAGTAAGAGCTCAGGTTTTCATAACCTGTCACAGAATGATTTGCAAGGGGAAAAATAGGACATCTTTGTGAAAGTGAGAAATATCAAATTTGAATAGTTTATTGTGGTTCTGGGTGGGTATGTTTTGGGAATTGTTTCTATTTCCTATTTAAATTTAACTTGTGTTCTTAATAGAACTTATATTATTCCTGATGCTTTCCTGTTTCATCACCATTGACATGTTTGACAAGTTGCTGATTGAATTCTCTTTATTCTGTCTGTACCCTGACTGACCCCAACTGCTTTGTACTAAGGTACACTACAACTAAATGTTATAATGAGTGTAGATTACATACCAGGTAAAAATGAATGTTAACTACCTTGTAAGTGCCTTTCAGTATTTCTGCAAGTAAACCAAACTAAAAATCAAACTTATGAGAACTTGCTTGTCTAATCTGCTTTATTTCATATCATTATGACTAATTTGGTTGCTGACGGTTTCAGTCTCTGCTTACATTTGTAACTTGCATCTGTTACAAATACGGTGTCACATATAAAACTGTAATTAAAATAAGAAATGCATTAACAATCAAAATAACTTCATTTAATGTCTATACCATTTCTCGGATGATGGCTCGAAGAAGACAAAATATTACACACAATTCAACTAAAACTCTCTCTCTTTTTTTTTTTGTTCCATCATCAGTCCCAAAGGGGACCAAAAGGAACCACCCAACACAAAACCACCAAAAGGAAAACAACAATGCCACCACACCAACCAAACAAGAAAATCAAACATTCAACCTACATCCGTGAGGCAAACCCCCAACCACCACACCAACTCCCAACCAGGCAGCCAAAAGGCAAAAATTCCTCTCCACTTTCTTTTTTTTTTTTAATATTCAATAACAACTCACCCACCTTGCACTGCCACAGCACTAATCCCGAATCTGAGGTCACTGACGGGAACGTTAATCTGCTGCTCACCATATACTGCAAAGTGTGTGGTGATCTGGTTAGATATAAAGCTTTGATGTGGCTCTGGGACACACCACAAAAGGTGATTGCAGCAGAGCTTTGTGCTATTTTCTTAACTTTTTGTGAAAATATTCTACTGCCAGTAACGTAAACAACTTTGTCATATACAACAGAAAAAATGCTTTGAGTAATCGAGTAAGTAGTTATGCTCAAAATTATACTATGTTTCAAAATCTGCCTTTCCTTGATTTTCTTATGCACAAACATTCTATTGGAAGTGGCTTTAAAACTGTTAACTGTGTAAAAATGTATTTTAATTTGCTAAAAAGAGTCAGGTAGCACAGGTTTCAAATGAGACTAACAGGTCGGTTGTGCAATGTTGTCAGAACATACTCTGTATAAATATTCTTTTACAAATATACAATTTTGGTACTTTCTAGTATGATAGCAAAAATAAAAAAGTGGTTATCCAGGTAGAAGTTCTTCTGAACGTAGTTCAAGAAAGCAATAAATAATACAGGGGTGTGACAAGACCCCTCAAAGTATACCTTGAATTGTGTGATCTACTGACCACAGTGTCCTAGCCATATATCTCATTATCACTATAAAAGCAACCATTCAAGTTTAAAGCATTCTCAGTGTGTGAGCTTTGCTTTCCTACCTCCAATCTGTAAATATACTACCTTTGAGGTTATACTAACTCAAAGAACTGCATTTTTTCCATTAAGGGGGTTGTGATGACAGACCTCCCAAAATGGGGAGGTGTAGGAGCGCCTTCTTCAAAAATATTATCTGTTATTGTATATTTAATTACTTACCTAAAAAGACAGGATGCCCAACATGGATCGTTACACCAACCACCTTTAGTGGCAGGAAATAAAACCCAATGTAATGGTCTAAAAACTAATATTTATTATAACTACTGAACACATAGACAACTTTAAAAAAGCATAAAAGCATGCACTTTTACACACACACACACACACACACGCACACATATATATATATATATATATATATATATATATATATATATATATATATAGATTCACTTTATAATCCCGAAATCCTGAAATATGGAATGTCAGAATTTCGAGATCATAAAACTGAAACCTGACAATCCCGAAACCCCAGAAGCACGAATTTTAAAATTGCGAACACTACACTAACCATACACCACACACACACATACACATAGCTTCCCCCAATACACAAACACTCAAACCGACACTACATACAAGCAACCCCCACACCCACCCTACTTAAATATATTAACTCCATGGTCGCAATACACAGACAAACACACAAAAACACCACCATACAAGCTACATTTCCCTCGCACACACAGATCACAGTAACCAAACACACTGACACACACTAAAGCCCCTAACCAATACCCTTAAGCATAAATACTTACCTGAACTTCCAGCTATCCCTTCACACAGAGCAACATCAGAAGTACTACTTCAAAATCTCTGTACTTCGGGATTTTGAAATTCACGCTTCTGGGGTTTCAAACTTTTGAGCTTGCGGCTTTATAATCTCGGCATTCTGAAATTCGATATTTTAGAATTTCGGGATTATAAAGTGTTCCTAGATATATATATATATATATATATATATATATATATATATATATATATATATATATATATATCTGTGTGTGTGTGTGTGTGTGTGTGTGTGTGTGTGTGTGTGTGTGTGTGTGTGTGTGTTTTACACCATTACATTGGGTTTATTTATTGTCAATAAGATGGTTGGTGCAACTATCCCCCTTGCAGATTCTGTCTTTTTGGATTTGTGGTTGGTGGATTCCCTTGACTGTTGTTTTCTGGATATTTAATTATTTAAATTGTTGCAATCTACTAGGCAGAGTTAGGGTCATTTGCGATAGTTCATATGTGATGTATTGCTTTTTGTTGCCTTCGGGTAGACCCGTCCCATCAGTGCAGGCACAATTTAGGAAGAGAACTGTTTTTTTTTCTGAACTGTAGAGTACTGGAATTAATTTCTACCAATGTCACGAAATAAGGTACTTTACCATAGGAGACAGAGACCTCTTCAGGTTGTTATATACGTTAGTGCTACATGCAGACACACAGTCTGTACATGAAGAGATATTTTAAACCTGCTCATCACCAAAACAAAAGTGATTTATTAGGATGATAGTGTTCAAGATTCAGCCACTGCCAAATGTCAGTACCTTCTAGTGCCCTGACATGGGGGAACTTAACACGGACAGTTAACAATACAAGGAAGCTGCACGGACAGTTAACAGTACAAGGAAGCTGCATTATGCATACTTTTTTCTAATCATATCTAGGTTAGAATTCACTTTTTTATTGTTTTTATTTCATCCAAAAACATTTTGTGTTATGTCACTTGTGACCACCAGTCACTGAGATAAATCTGCAGCTGGGAATCTATTGCAGTGGTATTTTAATAAATGCTGACTTAACCTGACTTCAAAATGTATGATTTCATTTTAAGACTAAAAGTACAGATATGACCATCCACTAACTAAAAGGACAAACAATTCTAAGGCATTGTCATTTTAGTTCTAATAAGCTTTTTCAGAATGCTTAAAATACTTGGTTATGCATTCATGTTTGATTCCTGAGTTTCACGGTTATACAGAATAACAGGTACCCTCTCCTATGATATTATTAAAATACAATTCATAAAATGGTGTATGTTTTTTGGAGTATCAGTAATTTTGGAAGAGTGGTGGGCAAACCTGACTGACAGTAACTATTACTTGGCTGTGAATGTATGACTTAGTGTAAGAATGAAATACTGATGAAAGAAGCCATGAGGGACCAAAAACAAGCAAAATGCCAATGTGTTGTGCTTGATGTGTCCATGAACTTACCCTAAGGAAAAGAAGAACATTTGCATTAGCCAACACATACCCAAAGGTATCTCAGCACCACCTTGAAAAAGAAAGGAATAGAACTAAATATATTCCCAAAACATAGCAGTAATTCATTGAAAAAATCCTTATGTAAAATAGAAATGTGTAAATTCAGGGGTATGAGAAGCAGCTAAAACAGTAGGTCACCCATCCTAATGATATGTCACTCTGCAGCTGATTTAAGGAGATTATAATTACTACTTGAAATATTTTCTTAATCAAGTCTCATTTTGCATAGATTGTACTGCTTGATCTCTAGTTATCAAATTGGAGCAAAGAAGCCTGAAATGGTACTGCAGTTGTGTGAAAGAATGCTTACTGACTCAGCAATCACTAGTTTCATATTGTGGGATGCATGCATTGGCTAGAGCGGGACCCGAGTATTGTGTTGGCATTCAGTGTGTATTCAACATCTGAGAAGCTGATAAATATTTCATTCAGTCATGTAATTGTGACCTTCCATGGTATTACAGAGATTGAGGTTCAGGGAGATGTCATCTTTTTCATGAATATAAAATACCTGACAGCTGAGGGAGAAGGATTTTGAATGAGGTGAACTCAGCAACTGAAAAGGCAATTGGAGTCTGCCTGTCTACCGCAAAGGGATTGTAGAGATGCTCTGCGTTAATGTTCTAACACTGATGAATATTCATGAGTGTCTCAGACACTTATGCGAATCCAAGTGATGAAACCTTGTACTATACATACTAACTGGTCGATCTAACGCTGGCTGCAGAGCCAAACCATAGGCTGAAGTGTTCACTGATACTGCAACAAGATTAGACAAAGTTCACCCAAGTCATAATCGCAGTCTGTATATACTAAACACATCATTTATTTATTTGAGATGACTTGTGTATAAATTTCAGGCTAACCTCCATAGATATAGGCATTTCATTTCAGTAAAAATATTTTGCCACTGTCAAGCAATATTTGCCAGTATAAGAAATGTTCATTTTTTTCTTTATAACAAATTCACAATACAATAAATGAACATGCTGATTAAAAAATACACAATAAATAATAATGCTGAGAAGAAAATTAGTGTGTGCATGCTTGTGTGTGTCTGTGTACAGCTTCTTCATCTTTATCTTCATCCCCCTTTTCCCCATTTTTCTACACATGCCTCATCAACTACTGCCATCTCTTTCAGTTCAGTGCCACTCTCATACCTTCTTTCTGACAGTCATCCCTGACTGTCACAGATCTTCTGTTACACAATCAATCCATATTTTAGCTATATGTCTTTTTAAGAACAAAAACTGAAGTACTCCACATTTTCACTTTGTCCTCATTTTACAAAAATATTTGTAAAACATTTAACCAAACCATTTCCAGCCCGTAATTTTTTTTAATATTTAATATTCAGCATTAATGCATAAATATATCTCAAGTTCATATCTTCATCCAAGAGCTTGTTTCATGTTGTCTGAGTAGTACAGTTTTAATGTGAAACTCAAGTACAAGTGTGCATCATATTGTAAACACTTCTACTGACTAGGTACACAATCAAATGAAATACATTTATCTGACAAAGAACTAATCACTTAATTCACTGGGCTGTAGTCTAATATCACATGCTGCAGCAATTGATCAACTTCACATTTATACAACAAATGGTAGTATTGTAATCCTCATGGATAAAAGATTCTGAAAACTGAAAACTCTATGTTACAGACTGCAGTATTATGTAGTTACCTGACTAATAAGCAGGTAGGTTTTTTAATCAGATCCTTACCTATATTACAAAGCTCAAGACTATGTAATGGGCTGAAAAATACAGATATTATTAAAACTTTCATTTGATCACAGACCCTTGCTCTGTGTGGTAATGTCACTAGGATAGGTGCTGTTGATCTTAGATGCTGGTATCTAGTTAAACACAGACACACCATTATAACTTCATTGCTTCCCCTGCTCCAGATGCAACTGAACTTAACTAGATAGTTTCCCTGATGTGCAGAAACGTAAATAATAGGCAAATCTCTGCTCTGTTGAGTATGTACCACATCTCTGAGTATTGGAATCACCTGCACCCTTCCATTCCACCTCCAAGGCCAGACTGTCTTAGAGTAAAGATTGTACTTGTTTTTCCTCCAAACCAGTTAGTATTCTCTTTACACACAAGATGAGAAGCGTTGGAGTCAATATAGACAGTTGCTGGAATGTAGGAGCATCACTCGAAACTGCAGGTAAATTATCTCTCCTGCAAAAAGCAATGAATTTTCCTTAGATAATTATTACTCTGTATACATTAAGCATATTGTGTTTTAATTTCCTTTTTAATATTGTTGCATTTCCTGTTTCTAGACAGAGTAAACACTTTATTAAAGACAGGCAATCCTCTCATTATGTCTAATTTTTAAACAACAACAATACAGTAGATGATGTAGAGTGCACCTCCTTTGTGATAAAAGAGGAACCCGAAACATGCATATGAGAGTGTCTTACTAGAATTATGCTACATCATAGCACAGGGAAATTGTTTTCATCTAATTTCTATGGAGTTCTGATTTTACACATAGACATAGACACACACACACACACACACACACACACACACACACACACACACACACACACGCACACACACACACACACACACACACACATATATATATATATATATATACATACAGCATATGTGTGTGCGTGTGTGTGTGTGTGTGTGTGTGTGTGTGTGTGTGTGTGTGTGTGTGTGTGTGTATACATATATATATGTCTATATATATATATATATATATATATATATATACCATTTCCATGTGCCTAGTAGGATTCAAGTATGTTTGAAAATATACATACCTACACAGTCAAACTCAGTTTCCAAGGTTTTGCTTATATGAAACTTATACTATCATATGTTCATGGGTTCTTACTAAGCTTACAATCAAGGAGACATTGAGAAGCTTGGCCATATCATCCAGTACTAGTGGGAGACTGAGAATGTCACCCATTAAATATATTTGGGTATCCACAGATTTACTCTAGGACTGACTGATATGGCCTTCTTGCCTGAGGAAGGGCACTGGCAATGATAGAATGGTCCTAAGATTCACTGGACTTGGAAAATCTATGAATCCGTGAATCTATGAAGCTAGATTTTCCACACATATCCCAAATGAAAATTTGTGATCAACCATCTGGCCATTCTCACTGGTTTTAATTGTTGCTAAAACAGTACTGTATAATCTGTTTTAGACATAGGAAATAAGTATCCATAGTGCTATCAGGTGGTTTTATGTGGCAGGTTTAAGGCTCTAAAGTTAGTGTTTGCTTTACCACTGGTTCTATTTAAGTGAAGGAATTCAAAGACTGCTGGATTAATCATTGCATGGAATAATAAAATGAGATCACTCATCAAGAGCGTATACAATACAGAGTAAATAGATAAGACTTTTCATTTGCACCAAACAGTACTGACACCTCAAATTATCATGGTGAGGAAAAACTGAGGTCTCATAAGTTAGTTTTAGTGGTTAGCAAGGGACATGTGAAAAGGAAGCAATGCATTCAATGATGGGCCAAATATGAGATCAATAAACTGAAAGTACAAATTCTTTGGACCTTGATGTCCCCAAGGAAATTGTGGGTGACCAATTCATTCAGACCTGCCTGTACTCAGTTTATGAGGGATCAGAGTCATCTGTGCAGGCATGCTGAAGAGCAATTCTCTGGAGCTCTGAGTCACTGTTACATTTAGATGTGAAAACATGTTTTAAATAAAATAAGTAAAACATTTTTGCCTTACATGTTTAATTTAAATACATTTTCATATTTAAACCATTTTATCACAGCACTGTATACCACAGATTCTGTAACAGAATTAGGCTGTATTACAGCAATTGCACTGTATGTAGTTGTCATTTCAAGAGCCTTATAGTTGAATGAGAAAAGACAACCCACACATCTATGCGCTACAGCCATGAAGTAGAAAATAGCACAGTTGTGAATGAGTTATGAAAACAAGCTTTTTAGTGACGAGCAAGCATCCTGTTCCCTTCATGTGAGGGACTTCCTTTCTCACATATATATATACTAACTAATGGCCACACATCCATGAGAAAGAAGGAAACAATCAGAAATGGTGATAAAATGACACAAGCTTGCAGTTTCACAGTACAGCTAAATAAAGTAAAACTATTCCAGGGGGTTTGTATTCAGGAAGGTGGAAAAAAGGAGATAGAATGCAGGAGGTTCAACTTAATCAAACAGTAGGGCATTCAGAGGGCTGTATGTTGGGTTAGCTGTGTTTTATGTTATATTGTCTTGTCTTGTGTTGTGGAGTGGGGTGGGGGTGAGTGGTGTGTTATGTAGTGTGGAGTATGATGTTCTTTACCTGTCAGACACACAACTTGCTGCATGTTTTTTTTATTATTTTATTGGCAAATAGATAATAAAGTTTGCTAGAAAGATGCTGGTAAAAGTAAGTTAATGTCAATGGTTTAATATTTGTTTCTCTGTGTTATCATCTTAGAACATGTGCTTCTGCAGGTATTTGGGTTGACAGTACCAAAAACCGTAGCAAAGAAAACAAAGTCATTATTGTTTTATGTGCAGTGTGGTTTCTAATCAATTGTAATGTAAGGTTCCACTGTACAAGATGATGCCCTCCACTATCCAATTAGTCACATACCTCAACTGGTGGAGAAATGAGTACAGTCTTTGTCAATGCACACTCCTTCATGTAAAGCAGACACTGTACTAATCCACATCCTCTCACAATGGAGTATAATAGGGGATCTCACTATTTGTTTTGCAAGAGAAAGCCATTGGTACAAGGGGGTGTATGCCACAGAGGTTGCCCTTAACTAGTGAAAGTAAACATGTGCACTGCCATATTCTTCATAAAGCGCTGGTATGACAGAAATGTACTGGCTTCAGGCTTAATACACTTGACAGCTTAGAAGATAATGAGGTATGCCTGGCAGCAGCATACCTATCACGGTAGGACAAAGTGCAGACAGATGGATGCTCAGTGTAAGCGACAGACTGCAATACATTCTACTACACATAGATTTACTGTGGCACTTTATATTCATTTCTCTCCCACAATGGGCACTCAGCTGTTACTGTCTTACTACATATGTTAAATACAGGCAACAAAACCAATATATGGGCTTGTAGCCGGCAGAAATGCTTCTAGATGCTTTCATTTCCTCCCAGGAGTATTAACATTTTTCATTTGATTTCTATGAATTCCAGATGATATTAGTGACAAAGCAATAAAGTTATTGCTATGACTGGATGAAGGAACAGACTTTGTGTGATGCCCAATAGAGATTGAGGAATATGCTTTTATTTGTCATTATGCCTGCTTTGTAAAAAGAACACATTACACAGAATATAGAAGGCTTTTAATATAGATATATCTGTATCTATAGGCTCACAGGATCATAGGAAGTTACTTGGCTATTGGCCCTGAGGCCCTTACAAGCAGAATTGACTCCATGTTCCAACAAGTCAGCACCCTATGCCACTGTCCAGCAGGGACATAGGTGGAATCCCAGGGGTGTATAATCTGCTCCCCATCCAGTTATCCAGGTTGAACTTAAAAATGTTTAATGAGGTACTCTACTTTACGTGGAGAGGGAGTCTGTTCCACAAAAGGATGAGTATCTGAGTCACAAATCTCTCCCACCAACATAGGTTCATAGGTTGGTACTAGGTTATCGGCCCTAGGGCCTATACAAGCCTAGCCATAACAATTCCCTGGCTATTTCTTTCCTGGACCCATGTCTAGCAGGGAGACTGACGTGATCCCCGTGGTGAATTTCCTATCTCCCATCCAATCATCAAGGTTCCTTTTGAAGAGGGCCAAAGACGTGCTCTGCTTGACATGTATGGGCAGTCTATTTCAGAGTCTGGGGAGTCTCTGGGTCATGAACCTATCCCTCCAGCATGTTTTGTTCATTGTGATGACAAGGTTTAGATCCCTGGAGTGTGTGTCTCTGAGGGATTGGGATTTCTTTAAGTGTAGCATGTCCAACAGCTCTGGGTTTGACATGGCTTTGTATGTTAAGCAGAGATTGCCTCTGAGTAGATGATATGTGACAGAGTATAGGTGGAGTTTTTTTCGATGGTCAGCATAGGGCATCTGCTTTAGGCCTGTGATTCTTTTAGTGAGGTATTTCTGTGGCCTTTCTAATTGTTGTAGATGTCTTGAGAGGTACATACCAAACGGGGCATTGTATTCTATAATGGGTCTAATGAGGGATGAGTACAGTGGGACAATGACCTCCTTTTTTCTGGATGAAAAGCCCTTAGTGATGAGGTGTGCCACATAGAAGGATTTCCTGACTGTTGTGGGGATTCGGTTATCGAAGGTGAGACCACTGCCCACCTGTGCCCCTAAGTATCTTATCACACTTTCAGTGTTTAGTGTACTGCCACCTATGTGGTAATTCATGGGTACATGTTTTTTCCCAAAGGGGATAACTATGCATTTCTTGGCATGGCTCTGGCACCAAGCATCTGTTTCTGTAAGGCCCTTTTGTAGAATATCCGCATCATTTGGGGATTCAATAATGGCTCCCAGTTTGCAGTCATCTGCGGACTTTGTTAGACAGACTCCCTTAGTATTGGCCTGTACTTCAGAGAAGTAGATGCCAAACAAGAGCGGTCCCAGGACTGAACCCTGAGGTACTCCACTTGTCACTTGTCTGGAACTGGATTTGGAGTTGGCTACTTTTACATTGTGGGTTCTGTTAGTAAGCCAGTTGGCAACCCATTGAGTGACGTAGGGATTAATGCCCAGCATAGTAAGTTTATCTATGATTCCGGAGTGGGGGATGGTGTCAAAGGGCTTGGCAAGGTCCAGATAGGCTGTGTGGACCACCTTACCCTTGTCCACGGCTCTGGAGTCTGATGTGAAGACATCAGTCAGGTTCAGAAGACAAGATCAGCCCTTCACGAACCCAAACTGCATGGGGTCCAGTGTTTGAAGGTTGCCAATGTCTTTGTTTATAAGTTCCATGATAATACATTCCATGGCCTTGCAGATCAGGGTCATCAGACTGATGTAGCAGTAGTTCCCAGGATCCAAGGTAGATCCCCCCTCGTGGAGTGGGATACCTATAGCTGTGCACCACTCAATGGGCATGAAGCCTGAGGTGAGGCTATGATTAAACATGACACTTAGGTGAGGTGCCAGTTCATTTTATAGTTCATGTAGTACACAGCCTGGGATGTCATCTGGTCCCATGGATGCTATATTCTTAGCTTTGGAGAGTGCATGTTTTACCTGTGTGGCCTAGTCCAATTGATGTCACAGACCAGATTGAGGTCTCACGTTGGGTTACTCGAGTGGAGCTTGACCTGCGGATATGCAGCAGTCCCATCAGAGCGGGGTCTGAGATTGCTTTCTATGCCAGACAGAGGCCACCTCTAAGGAGTCTGTAGAAGACTGAGTAGAGGGACAGGGCTTTTAGCCTATCTGTGTAGGGTAGATGTTTGAGGCCCAGGATTTTCCAGTTGAGGAATCTCTTTGGTCTCTTCAGCTGCTGCATGTGCTTTGTGAGGTACATGCCGAAAGAGGCATTGTATTCAATAATCGATCTTATAAGGGAAGAATACAGGGATGATATGAACACCTTGTCCCTGGATGAGATACTCATACTAATGAGATGGGCCATGGAGTAAGCTTTCCGTACAATGGAGACAATATGGTAGTCAAAAGTTAGTTTGCTATCAACATGGTTTCCCAAGTCCCTCATAACTGATTGCATGGTTAGCGCTTTATTATCAATGTGATAATTTGTGGGAACATCATTTTCCCCAAAAGTGATGATGATGCATTTTTTGGCATTCAGTTTGAGGCCATGGTTCTGGCACCAGTCATTTGTTTGGGTGAGACCCTCTTGGAGGATGTCCACATCACTAGGGGAATTGATGACAGCAACCAGTTTACAGTCATCTGCTAACTTGGTCAGCCTTAGCCCACTAGATTTGCCCTGCACCTCTGAGAAGTATATCCCAAACAGCAGAGGCCCCAATACTGATCCCTGGGGTACACCGCTTGTTACGGGTCTACTACTTGAGGTGGCTTCCCCTATTTTGACTAGGTGGGTTCTATCAGTGAGCCCGTTTGCTACCCATCTGGTAACATATGGACTGATGGCTAGTTGAGAGAGTTTATCTATTATACCTGAGTGGGGAATAATATCGAAGGCCTTGGCCAGGTCAAAGTAGGTGGTGTGCACTGTCTTCCCCTCATCTATGGCTTTGGTGATTGTCTCAAAGAAGTCAACCAAATTTAACAGGCATGACCTCCCCTTGACAAAACCAAACTGTGTAGGATCAAGTGTCTGGAAATTGCCAGTGTCCTTGTTAATGAGGTCCATGATAATCCGCTCCATGACCTTGCAGGTCAAGCTAGTTAGGTTGATGGTTCTATAATTTCCTGGACCAGTGGATGCTCCACCTTTCTGCTGGGATGAAGCATGTACTTAGGCTTTGGTTGAAAGGGTGTCTAATGGTGCTGAAAGTTCCTGCCTGAGTTCATGTAGGATGCAGCCTGGGATGTTATATATCTATTATATGCTATCTAGCTATATATATATATATATATCTATATATATATATATATATATATATATATATATATATATATATATATACATATACATATATATATATATATATATATATATATATCTATAATGTGTGTGTGTGTGTGTGTGTGTGTGTCTGTGCATGTTATATGTATTGCCTGTGTTTGATCTGTGTTTGTTAACAAATACAAGACAAACTACCATCTCAGATAATATTTATACTCTCTTCTTCTACAGCCACTTGTGCTTATTTTGGGCAGTACTCAAAATACTTGAGCAGTACTTTTGCACTGGTGATTGATTAGAACATACTGTTGTTGAGAATGGCTTGTGAAGTGGTTGTATTTAATAAATTAATTAAATGATGGATTTTTGAAGCTGAATCCAGATCCCCACATTCTTATAGACTGGTGAATATTTTACTAGACTCCACCAATGAAAACACTTGCACACATAACACAACATACACACACAAAATCACGCTACAATTTTTGGTACTTTTCTTCTCTATAACAGAGTGACACTTTGTTGAAGAAAGGCTCCAGATGGAAAAAAAGTGTTGTTCAATGCAGAGGTTTGGTTTGTTTAGGCAACGTAAGACCATAGTAAAATACTTGCTACATGTCACATTCTGCTGTGAGGGCTTATTATAAGTGGGAATACAAGTACTACTGTCAATTATGCAAGCCACTTGCATGTATTGAACATGTACTACTGTCAGGTATGTAAGCCACTTACATGTATTAAACACGTACTACTGTCTGATATGCAAGCCACTTGGGATTCCTATCAGATAACCGAAGACGCATTTTGTCTAATGCGTCTTGGTCGAACTTGAAATGTCGAAAAGGCAAAATGATGAAGCGGCATATAAGCAAATTCTTTCCCTGGGAAAGAAGTCGCTTGGCCGCTTTGTCACTTTGCCATTTTCAGCACTGTAGTGCAATCTCAGAGTTGGTATATTTAAGTAAGGGGGGCACAGCTGTAATGTTTTAATGTCTTTTTTTTTTTTTTTTTTTTTTTGGGAACAGCAATTTTTTTCCCCTAGGAAAAAAATTGCTGTTCTGATTGTTCGATGTCTTGTAAATTCGAACTTTAGAGTTCGATATAACAACATTCGATCATTTGATTGTTCGTTGTTATAATGTAGACCCACCACTTGCATATATTACACACATACTATTATCAGATATGCAAGCCACCTGCATGTATTACACACATACTACTGTCAGATATGCAAGCCACATGCATGTATTACCCATGTACTACTGGCAGATATGCAAGCCACATACGTGTATGCACGTATTATTGTCAGACATGCAAGCCACGTATGTGTATTATGCACATACTACTGTCAGACTTGCAATTCACTTACGTGTATTACACGGTTTACTATTATTTGTGCGAACAACAATCTGCCAGCATGTATGCTGCCGACAATCAGACTGTCGTTCACAAAATGTGAAGTGTAAGGGATAGTTGAACACACTTATGTGAATGCTGTAGTGCATTTGCATAAGTGTGTTTGACAAACTGTACGGAGATCTTGTACAGTGTGGATTGGAAATTCATCCATATCCTCACTGTAGTGCGATCTCGGAGTTGGAATATATTATTAGCAGAGGTTGCAGGGGGGCTTGCCCCGCTGCAAAAATGTGATATGTCATATAGGAGTTTGATTTACATCAGCTCCTATACTGATATCACGTGATGTTTTCGATGACAATTTCATTTGGGTCGACATTGTGATGCGGTCAAGATTCCAGTTTCGATGGTTTACTTCGACATTGCGAATATAAATTATTTAGCCTTTCGCAATTGATAGTAAACCATATTACACATGTACTACTTACATGTATTACATATGTACTACTGTTAGACTTGCAAGCCACTTACTTGTATTACACTCTTAGACTTGCAGCCACTTACGTATATTACATATTTACTACTGTCAGACTTGCAAGCTACTTATGTGTATTACACATGCACTACTGTCAGACTTGCAGCCACTTAAAGTGTATTATGCAGGTACTACTGTCAGACTTGAAGCCACTTACGTGTATTACACACATACTACTGTTAGACTTGCAAGCCACTTACATATATTACGTATGTACTACTGTCACACTTGAGCAACTTATGTGTATTACGTACGTACTACTGCCAGACTTGCAGCCAACTACATGTCTTACACAAGTACTACTGCCAAACTTGCAGCCTCTTACATGTATTACGTAGGCACTACTGTCAGACTTGCAGCCACTTATACGTGTATTACGCACATACTACTGTCAGACTTGCAAGCCACTTACATGTATTACACATGTACTACTGCCAAATTTGCAGCCTCTTACATGTATTACGTAGGCACTGCTGTCAGACTTGCAGCCACTTATACGTGTATTACACACATACTACTGTCAGACTTGCAGCCACTTATGTTTATTACATATCTACTTGTCAAAGGAAAAAACTTCAAAGACCAATTCATGTAAGGTTCAAGCAAGGCACCCTTTATTAACTTGCAGCAAGGAGACAAAGCATGCTGGCATAATGGTTTGTCTGAACATTAATAATTAGTATGGCATTTTTATGCAGTTCTTTCCATGTCACACAGAAATGTTACTTCTATTGCTGACGTAGTTAGACACAGCTTTCTGTATTGTTCTACAGAAAATGTTACTAGACTAATTGCTGACTAGTTGAGAATAACTGCTGATTTACAAAACATCTGAGAAAAACAACCTGACCTTGGGGCTTATTTTAGCCCACCACAAACTTTCAATTCTTCAATTGTGCAGTTATAATATATGTGTTACATTTTGCCTAGATTCAAGGTACATTTCTAGCTTAGGTACAAGTAATGTTGACTACGGTTTATACTTTCAAGCATCCATTGTGTTCTTTATCAAATCTTCTAGCAGCTGTGTACTTTCTCATGGCATAAGCAGAAAATCAATAACTCTTTGTTAAGTCTCATGACACTAGTAGAAATGAATTACTTCTTGTTATTTGCTGACATTAGCAGAAAATAGAATGCTTCTTAAGTTTCTAATAGCTGTGCAGTTTCATGCAGTGTGAACAGAATAAATGTATTAACCCTTTTAAACCTTGAATGCACTAAGCATGCATATTACTAATACATATTTTTCTGACATTTCCCCCCTTTTAATACTTTTATTCTACTTTCAAAATAAGCATAAACAGTTTTTTTTTTTCTTCCCCTAAACTCTTCCTACTCAGGATTTGCAGTTAAGAGAGTCATTCAGTTTAAACTTATGAAGTTCAGCACCTTGGTATAATGTTTCTGAAACTGACATGTCTATAAAGTCTTTAATCAGTCTTTTCATGCAGGAGATGCAGCAGCACACACATACCACCAGCAGGATCATTCCTACACAGATGGCAATCAGGATGTTCATTAGGATACTGCTCCACCCCTCAAACAATCTCTGGAAAAAGTCCGTCAATGGATTTGGTCCTGGCTTGGTCATAGCCGACACCTGCTGAATTACCTCATGGTGATTGTCTATCTCGTGTTTGTGGTCAGGAATATATGAACAGCATTCCTCCTGGATTAAAGCGCAAGAACCTCCTCTCACCGCTAGGGTGAAGTCAAGAGCTATGCGGTTTTGAAGCACTACAGTTCTCATGGCAGTCAGTTTATCAGTCACCAGTTCTAGGGCAGAAAAGGTTGCATTGCTCATTATTTCAAGAAGTTTAGACAGTTTTCTCAGTTCCCAGATTGATTTTGTTGCTCCATATGCTGGTAGTACACCTGCCCATGAGATGATGGTATCACCCAAGTCCATATGTGACAGTCCGTTTTTCCCTAGGCCCACAGCATGATGGTTTTCCAGACCACATTGATTTGCCCCATTGGGTTGACAGGCTTCTTGATTTCTCGTCGAACATTCCGAATTTTCCCCTGAGGTAAAACTGCTGTGTGTCGTATGGCCGGAACCAGGTACCCCAAATAACAACTGCCAGACCAATTCTCAGGTAACCACTTATATGCTTTCCTACCACATACAAAGTAGCAATCTTCTACTTTGGTAGTAACTTTACTATGTCCTGGCTCTGGATGAAACATTTTTTTGTCAACTATAATCAGTTGTTTATAGAGGTCAGCATTATGTTTTACTTCATCAGTTGTCCTATGCATCAGTTCAAAAAATGAATCATAGCTTGTGTTGCAATTGGAACCTGTGTTATCAGTTTTATTGTAGCATCTATAGGGAACAGTCACATTCCAATTGCTCCAACCCACCTGAACTGTATCATTTTTGTAAAAACACACAGTCCCCTTCTGTCAAACAGACAAGTGCAATGCTACTTTATCTTGTGATGTGACATCTGATGTATCATAGACTAAGTTTTCCCAGGTCTTGTTGGCTCCTAGGAGGACTGAAGTTAACAATAACCCCCCGTATGCTGTTGGCAAATCTGTGCAAATCCAGCAATTCAAAACATTGAAGGTCTCAGCATACACATATTTGATTGCCTGGTAAGTGTTGAAGTTTGGGTGCCACTCTACGTGCAACTCTCCATGCTTATTCAGTTCAGTTTGTGTGGCTGGGAAAAGGAATGGCCACAACAAAAAGATTATTGTCACTAGTACAGTCAACAGGATGATTATGCAATACTTCTGAGGAAACGGTTGTTCTGCATTCCTGTTTTCTCCTACTCCTCCGAGTAGGTGTATTTGGATTTTTCTGGATTCCATCATTTTTGCTTTTGACATGTGATCTTACTCTCTGCCCTAATAGGACCTTCAGCACCTATGGTTTCTTCACTGGGGTTGAGACGGATCAGTCCTATTGATCTGACCCCCCTTTGTAGCCAGACTTTGTGCTGAGGGCCCTGATGGAGAGGTAAGATTTTTGTCCAGTTCAAAGTTCCTAACTAGTTTGCAGTGCGTCAGGTGGATCCACGAAGCTTGCTCTGCTATCTTGACTGCAGTGGGTGCCAAAAGAAGCACCTGGTATGGACCTTCCCACCTTGGTGATGACCAATTCTTCTTCTTTATAACTTTTATCCACACCCAGTCTCCGGGTGTCACTGCCACTTCTGATGTCTCAGTTTGTTTTCTATCTGAAACAGAATTTGACTGCAACAGATGTTTAGAATTCATTAACTTCCTCATATAATCAGCTAGTGTAAAATCAGCTTCCTGGTCTGAGGACATGAGAAGTTTCCACTGGGGTGTATAATAAGCCCTTCCAAATAGTTTTTCAAAAGGAGTCAATCCTTTTGCAGTCAGAACAGTTCTCATGCTCAACAGTGCCAGGGGCAAACAATACAGCCAATTCTTTCCTGTCTCAGCTATTAACTTTCTCAATTTGTTTTTTAATATACCATTATGCCTTTCAACTAGCCCTGCAGATTGTGGATGGCATGCACAATGTTTTTTTAAAGAAATACCAAAATGCTTACTTAACTGCTGTATGGTTTGGTTTACAAAGTGTGTACCATTGTCACTGTAGATCCTTTCCAGAATGCCGAATCTAGGGATGATTTCTTTGACAAGTACTTTTGCCACCGTGGCTACATCTGGATTTTTGGTTGGAAAGGCTTCCACCCATCTGGAAAACATATCTACAATGACAAGACAATACTTCTTATTTCACATTTGTTCAATTCTATGAAATCCATACAGATAATGTGAAACGGATATGGTGCTGTAGGGAAACTCCCTTGCTTGGGCTTTAACAATCCTTGTGCATAATGTTTGTTGCAAATCTGACACATCAAACAAAATTTTTTAGAGTAGTTTGTAAATCCGTACGTTGTGAACACCTGGTTCACCAGCTGTACCATCCCCCTGTTGAGACATGGCACTGCCCATGGCTCAACAAAGCTGCATATCTAAACAAATTAGATGGTAGTATCAGTTTCCCTTCTTTAGAGATGTACAGCCCCTTTTCGAGAATTGCTCCTCGTTTTACCCATCTTTGTTTTTCAGCTTGCGTAGTTAGTGTCTGCATTGTTTTTAACATTTCTAAGTCTAAAATCTCATAGGGTTGTAGTTCCTCATTTAAAAGAAATACTTCTGTAGCTGCTTGTTTTGCAGCTGTATCAGCTCTCGCATTAACTTTTGAAATCCTATCTTGTTGCTTGGTGTGAGCTGTGCATTTACAAATGGCTATTTTTGAGGTAACTGAATACATTCTAAAAGATCTAAAATAAACTGTGCATGATTTATAGGTTTGCCAGTAGATGTTATCATTCCTTGGTTTTTCCACTGTTGTGCAAAAACATGTACCGTAGAAAAAACGTACTGGCTGTCAGTAAAAATGTTTACACATTTACCCTTTGCTAAGATACATCCCCGTGTCAAGGCAATCAATTCTGCTGCCTGTGCAGATAAGTTATGTGGTAAAGGTTTTGCTTCTATAATCTCAGTGTCAGAAACTACTGCATATCCTACTAGGTTCTGTCCTGCGGGACCCCTTTTGCATGAACCATCCACGTAGTATGTCACCTCGGCATCATCCAAGGGGACATCCATGAGATCTTTTCTAGGTAGTGTCTTTCCCTCAATTACCTGCAGGCAGCAGTGCGGTGTGCCGTCTGCAGGGGTCGGGAGCAGAGTAGAAGGGTTCAAAGTCATGCATCGCTCAATTGTCATGTGAGGTTGGCTCAACAATATAGTCATACAGGAAAGATGCCTAGCAGGGGAAAGATATGCCACCTTTATTTGTAGTAAAATAATTGTGACTGCATGAGGCACTCTCAAAGTGAGAGGGTGGAATAAGACTACTGAGGCCAAAGCCTGTACTGCCATTGCAGCTGCAACTACTGCTTGTACACAGTGGGGTCTAGTTGTGATGAATAGTAAGCAATGGGGTGTTGCTTATCCCCATGCTGTTGTGTTAACACTGATGTCATATAACCTTGCTTACAATCTACAGTTTGGAAAAAACGTTTATGGTAGTTTGGTAATCCTAGAACTAATGAGAATGCTATTAACTGTTTCAGTTTGCAGAAAGCAGATTCTGCCTCTGGTGTCCATTGTAACAAATCCTTTGCTGCCATAGGCTTCTTATATATAAGGTCAGTTAGCGGTGCAGATTCCAAAGCATAGTTTGGAATCCAGTTCCGGCAAAAATTAGTTGTACCCAGGAGGGACATCATTTCCTTCTTGGTAGTGGGTTTTGGTGCTTGCAAAATTGCTACTTTTCTGTCCTCATCTAATGTTCTACCTTCCTTGGATATTACATATCCCAGGTATTTGACTTGTTTTTTCCAAAGCTGCAGTTTATTTTTATTTACCTTATGTCCTTCAGCGGCTAAAAATCGTAATAGCGCTATGGTATCTTCTCTACAATCTTGCTGGGTGGGGGCTGCCAGCAATATGTCATCAACATAAAGTAAAATCTGACTGCCTTTTGGTGGGGTGAATCCCACCAAGTTGCTTGCCATTTCTTGTGAGAATATTGTTGGACTTTCACAATATCCCTGTGGTAGTTGCGTATATGTATACCTTTTCCCCTGAAATGTGAATGCAAACCAATACTGGCTATCAGGGTGTATCGGTATTGAAAAGAACACATTGCTGATGTCTACCACAGAAAAATACTTCTGTTGAGGTTTTAAATCATTCAACAGGGTGTGTGGGTCTGGCACCGTAGGTGCATTTGGTATTATTTTTTGCGTCATTTACAGCTTGTAAATCTTGGACCATAAGCCATTCTCCATTTGCTTTTTTAACTGGAAATAAGGGTGTGTTACATGGTGAATTGGGAGATTCTACTAGTATCCCTCCTTTAAGTAAGGCTGCTATAATAGGCTTTATCCCTGCCTCTGCATCTTTTCTTAAGGGATACTGTCTTTTCTGTGGTCTGAATGCTGACTTTGGCATGATAGTTACTGGTCCCGCTGTACGAATAAGTCCTACATCTGACTTTCCTGTTGACCAGAGAGTTTCTGGTATATTCTGTAAGGCATTCTCTTCCTCCTTTAATAGGAGTGCTAATCAGCTGTCCTTGCTAGACTGCAAGTGCACGGCTGGGTGGGTCTGAGTTATCCAGTTCAATTTCTGCCTTTGTATTCCATGTTCTGACAGTTCTAACTCTGTCTGTTTCTCCCATCTCGTGACTTTTTCTCCTAGGTCTGCCCATTCTATATTTTTGTTCTTGGTTAAGCTAACATGTGGTAATCGATTAAATTTATAAAGTGTAAAGAACTCCTGGGCAATGAACAGCTGGCTACACTGTTCCCTTCTGTGTCCCAGTACAGGTTACGTAATATCAATCTGTTTGCATGATTTTTAAACAATTCTTGCTCATATTCCTTATCAGGTCCTGGTGTGTTACAATAATACAGGGTACAGTGCAAGAAGTGTCGCTTATCAATGTCAAGGGAGGGGAACTTGCTGGTGGTTACATTCATTAATTCTTCAGTCACAGTCCCTGGACCAGTCATAACCAAGTCCTGGCTGTACCAACAAAACATTTCACCCTCTGATTGCACTGCAAAGGTATCAATTTGTCACTGTGCTTCCATACCCTGCATGGTTGGGACTACTGCTATACCAAATAGTTGCATGAGGTCTCTGCCCAAGAGGTTTACTGGGCATTTTGCAGAAACAACAATTTTGCTTTTCTAAGTCAATCCTGAAACTGGATCAGTTATTGCAATATTATGGGAGAGGGGCTCCCGATACAGCTGTCCATTAGCTGCTTTTACCAGTATGTAATCAGGTGACTCCATGTTTTCTGGCAGTTTGGAGGGATGTATCAGGGTTTGTGATGCCCCTGATTCAGACAAGAATTTGACTTTCCTCCCTTCTACCAAGAGTGTAACTCCTGGTTTCGTGTCTGCTAAATAAAGCTCCAAGCTCAGTAAAGCTAGGTCTAATATTTCATTTTCTTCATTGTCACTAACTTCCTGCACTTCCTCTACTCCGTCTATCACATTCTCATTTGTCCCTTCTTCGCTAGCCCCTTCTAGTGATTCCTGACTACCATATAGTCAGTCCTCACCCTTCTTGTCTTCTGTTGTTGCCTTCTTATTTTTCCTGCAATCCTTTGCCAAGTGTCCCTTTTTACCGCATTTAAAACATTCACCCCTTTTCTTTCGCCCTTCAAAGTCCTCTGATCGTTGATCATATTGTTTGTTTCCCTGTGCATTTTTCTTGCCCTTTTTCCCGGACTGTACTACGTAAACTTCTGCTCCATCTTCTACAGAAAATACTTGAGCTTTCTTTTTCTTTTTGCTATTAAAATGCCTTTTGGCATGCCTAGCATATTCAAGTAATGACTGTAACCTGTTTGTATGATGGTCTACCATGTGTTTTGTAATAAAACTGCTTATAGGTGCAATACTGCCCTTTAAAAATGCATTCTTTAACTGCTGTTCATATGTGGAATCTTGTGTTTGATCTTCAGGAACCTGCATTCCACAGTGGTTATTAAAACATTCTAATAGTCTGGCATAATACCGGTCAATAGTTTCACCTTCTTGTTGGATGCATTGATTAATGCAAGTCCAGTCTGCCTTAGGCTTCCATTTTTCAGAGATGCGGTCTGTAAGACCTTTTACTCTGTTGTCTAATTCTGCGCTGCTATGTGGGAGGGGTCTTTGTGCAGCGTCACGAAGATTCCAGTTGCCACTAATCATGTGCCAATCTGGCCCCACAATTTGTCTAACTACTTTTTCTACCTCTTCTCCGTTTAGGTTATAATTCAGCCTCATTCCTTGTAAATCTTCTGAGAATTTTCTAAAATTAACTTTTGGATGGGGAATTCCCTCAGTGGCTTTCCGGATATCTTCCGGAATCCAGGGTCTATACACTAAAATAGTTGGGTCCTGATTATCTTGTCCTGCCTGAGGATTGGGTACTTCTATAAGTGGGCATATTTCATCTTCACTCATAGATCTTGCATTCTTAACCATTTGATATTACTCGATGCCTTCATTTGAGTTACCTGCCCTTGTTCGAGACCTGGTCCCGATGGGATCTCTAATAAATGGTTTTACTTTTACAATGTCTCTATTTTCAATGATGACAGGATATCATGGGGGTGGACTAACTTGTTCACTTGCTTCATATTCTGGTAAGGGAGGCAGACGGGCCAATGCTATTACTAAGTTATTGTCCTCTTTATCTAAAAACATTGTTTTTGAATTGTTGTGTTTTTGTTCCCTGCGGTTTACTTCCTCAATCCACCTGTGTGCCTGAGGAATTCCTAATTTACGTTGCTTTTTTACCCGACCTTCGGAATCGGTTTTGAGCTGTTTGATAAGTTTGATAAGCGAGGATTTTTCTAATTTTCCGTCAAATTCATATTTATTAACCCATTTTGAATAATATTTAATATTGTCGGTGCGCTGCGACTGCATGTATTTTGCATCTTCTGTTAACGGCAGATTTTGGGGTCTTTTTGTGCAATTATTACCCATTTTGTTCTACCCTTTTGATCGTTACATAACTTCTCTTATTTTTAACGTGGTACCATGGATTTTGTTATAGTCTCTTCAGAATGACTGCCTACTTATTCTGTTTCTCCTGATCTATGACAAGACAGTAATCTTTTCTGTCCCTGACTTGTAAGCAAAAATACAGTCTTGACAGAAACAATACAAATCTGGTCCCTGATCTAAAACAGAAAACAGGAAAAAGTAGATTCACCTTACCTGAGCCTACGTGATTGATCACCTGATTCGTGGAGACCCGTTCTTCAGTCGCAGATCAGAAAGTGGCTGGCCTCTTTTGAACGACAATTCAGTCAGAGGGCTTTTCAAATAAGAAGAACCGATTTGGTTTCTTCCCAGTACGGTTTCAACCACCTGGCCCATCTGATCCGAGGTGAAGAGAGGGTTCCAGTCCGAAGGACCAATCTGTCAAAGGAAAAAACTTCAAAGACCAATTCACGTAAGGTTCAAGCAAGGCACCCTTTATTAACTTGCAGCAAGGAGACAAAGCATGCTGGCATAATGGTTTGTCTGAACATTAATAATTAGTATGGCATTTTTATACAGTTCTTTCCATGTCACACAGAAATGTTACTTCTATTGCTGACGTAGTTAGACACAGCTTTCTGTATTGTTCTACAGAAAATGTTACTAGACTAATTGCTGACTAGTTGAGAATAACTGCTGATTTACAAAACATCTGAGAAAAACAACCTGGCCTTGGGGCTTATTTTAGCCCACCACAAACTTTCAATTCTTCAGTTGTGCAGTTCTAATATATGTGTTACATTTTGCCTAGATTCAAGGTACATTTCTAGCTTAGGTACAAGTAATGCTGACTACGGTTTATACTTTCAAGCATCCATTGTGTTCTTTATCAAAGCTTCTAGCAGCTGTGTACTTTCTCATGGCATAAGCAGAAAATCAATAACTCTTTGTTAAGTCTCATGACACTAGTAGAAATGAATTACTTCTTGTTACTTGCTGACATTAGCAGAAAACAGAATGCTTCTTGTTAAGTTTCTAATAGCTGTGCAGATTCATGCAGTGTGAACAGAATAAATGTATTAACCCTTTTAAACCTCGAATGCACTAAGCATGCATATTAGTAATACATATTTTTCTAACACTACTACTGTCAGAATTGCAAGGCACTTGCATGTATTGCACATGTACTACTGTCAGACTTGCAAGCCACTTATGTCTATTTCACACGTACTACTATCAGACTTGCAGCCACTTATGTGTATTACTCATGTACTTCTGTCTGACTTGCAAGACACTTACATGTATTACACACATACTACTGTCAGACTTTTAGCCACTTATGTGTATTACATATGTACTACTGTCATAATTGCAAGCCACTTATATGTACTACACATGTACTAGTGTCAGACTTGCAGCCACTTACATATATTACATATGTACTACTGTCAGACTTGCAAGCCACTTATGTGTATTATACATGTACTACTGTCAGACATGCAAGCCACTTATGTGTATTACAAACGTACTACTTTCAGACATGCAAGCCACTTACATGTATCAAACAGGTACTACTGTCAGATATGTATGCCACTTATGGGTATTAAAACTTGCCTTTCTTTGCAAACATAGCAGATGACTTCTTACTTTAATTACTGATCCAAAATGGATGTTTTTTCAATAGTCTACAGTGTCTCTCTCTCTCTCTCTCTCTCTCTATATATATATATATATATATATATATATATATATATATATTTTTTTTTTTCCATCTATAGTTATTGTTTAAAATCAAACTGTTTTATTTTGGGATGCTTATTCCGTGGCCCATCTGTATATAAATGCCATATGACTTACTAAAAGGCATTCAGTCTTGTAGAATATACCTGGCATGCCTCTTTGTGTATTGTGCAGACGGAGAGATATAAGCAGAGATAACTTTACCTTTTATTTTGGGTACATTACATGACATCCCTAGATTATAATCCATCCTTTCACTGTTTACCTAATACTATTCTTGCTGCTCTAACTACCAAAAAAAGTCAGAATCCTCTGCAACCACCTATCTTACCTAAACTTGTCTTTACTCTGACTTTAGCACCGCTTGTTTTCTGTGACTTTGTCTCTTTATTTCTTTTCTTCCTCCACTTAACCACTTCCTCTTCCTCTCATAAGCTTACTCATTTGTTTATCCCATTCTATTTTCTCCTTGTTTTAATTAATATCACCAACTTGGCCCAATAAATCTTCCTCATCTATGTATGTAATTCTCCCTTATACTTAACAATGATCTCCATAAACATCTTGTATCATTTTTTCACTCTTACAAGACCCCTTTTCAGTGGAGGATGGGGAGAAAAGCTCTATAACAAGCCAAAACAAAAAAGATAGATACAGCACATCGTAAAGTTAACACAAAATGCATTTACTTCCATCGAATCCTGGCTTAACGAAGCTCAGCTGCTACTTAATCCCCAAAAAAATCAAAACATGAGCTTTGGAGGTCTCTTTTCTTAAGTGAGGTGGGTATGGTATTACATATTGTGGAGTTGTAATTGGACTTAGGAGCATCCCCTGATGAGTTCTATGATTTAGATCATTGACTCCGGAATTTTTCCTTTAGTGTGGAGAGGTCTGCCGGGGTTTTGCCACCTCAGAAGGGTATTCAGGGAAGGGCCCTTATCTGGGTGGTGAAAAGCAGATTTTAGTTGAATGAATTTAAATGTTTTGTAGGTTTTTGCTCATCAGAAATCAACTGAAAAGGAGCAACTTATCCATCCAGATTATCCCTGTTAACAACTGGAAATAAATAAATAAATAAATGTAATAAATACATAAATCCATTTACATTTAATTGTCAGATATTGGTTCGTAAGTTCATAGGTGTTTATTAGATTAATGATCACAAGGGCCTTTTTAAGCCTAGCTATGCATCCCAAATCTCTGACAAGTACTGCTACCCTTGGTAAGTGTAAGCATGGGCCTGGGGGATGAACCATTTACAGGTAACCTGTGTCCATTAGAGACAAAGGTGCCAAACCAGAAATGAATTTCTGGTTTCCCATCAAGTTGTTGAAGTTGCACTTGAATTTGGCTAGGGAGGAACTCTGCTTCACATGGATGGGGAGCCTGTTCCATAGACGGGGGGGGGGGGGGTCTCTGGGATACATAACTGTCTCTCCAGCAGGTCCTTTTTATATCACAGGCAAGGTTTAACTGTTTAGCATGGGTAATTTTGGTGCTGTTTATTTTGTGGATATGCAGGAGTTCCATCAGAGTGGGGTCTGAAAATGTTTTAAAAAGATCCTCCAGATACTGAAATGTGTAATTAATATATAGTGCAAATTTTCTTAGGAATGTAAATGTTTCAATAATTGCAAATCATTAATAATCATAAATTAAACCAGTGTGTAATCTGTCCTATTCATCATTGGTTGTGTGAAAGTTGCTACAGCCTGGAGAATAATCCACTTTGTTTATACTGTAATAGCCTTCACATCAAATGGCCAAGAGGTCACTAGGTGATAAGAAAATGTGATACACATAGATGACCCCTGGGATTCTCTGAGCCACAACAGTTACCACTTTATTCCTAACCCTAACACTGTGTTTATGCAAATACTGTGTGCTGAGGGTATCAGCTTGGCAGCTACTAAAGTCAGTGTGTGTAAAAGATGAGCATGAAAAATGGCCATTGTCTACCAAACCGCTGTCCCAAGAAGGTACTGATGTCACTATAAGAAACTAAAATCCTTCATATTTTGAAAAATTCACTTTCTTCTCCTGTTGTAATATCAGACCCTTTATACATAGAAGGTCTTTGATCATCTCAGCTCTTTCATGAAGACACACTTCAGCATATGAACCAGAAGCAATTTTTTACAAAGGTGTACTACAGTGCAGGTTGTTTTAGCAATTAATACAGAAAAATATAAGAAGTGTTTCCATCTCGTGTCTGCTGCTATGGCACAAAATCACAGATTCCTTTTTTAGCTTCATGTTTGTCAGTATTACCAGGCTACTGCAGGTTTCTTTTAACTTGCCAGATGTGTGCATATAATATGTAACAAACCTCTCACTGTTTTATTTTGTTCTCTAAATCTAAAATTTTGTCTTGGTTTAGATTTTCATGTACCTTGTTCTGCTGAGTGCACATGGCTTTTGAAAACCTTGATACCCATCATGCTTGGAAGAGTTACTGTCATCTTAATTTATTCAGCCTTTGATTACTTGTGAACATGCAGAGATTTATCCAGTTTATTTACAGCAGTCTTTTCATGACAGAATACTTAAAAACATAACACTTAAAGAAAAAGCCTAACACAGAAATCTTTTTCCTCTTAGCTTCAATGCCTTTACGTTTAGATCACCCCAATAATTTTATTAGTAATTTTCATCATAAAAGACTCTTTTTTTTTCTTTAAGATCTGTCAACAAATTAAAGCAGCCACCAAATTATGTACCTCTCAACCTTCAAAGCCCCTCTTCTCTCCCTACTCTGTTTATTGTACAGCCTTCTCTTTCCTTTGTGCCAGTCTTTCTTTTTCTTTTACTTTTTATGTTATAAACATTCACATTCTGCATTTTGTTGTCATCCTGAGCAACAAGTTCTTCACCTCAGCCAGTCTTATATTGTTCCATTACTCCTGTCCTACAAAACACGGGAAAATATAAATTTAACACATGAGCTTTGATTAGATAAATGTAGGTTTACTGGATGTGCATCAGGTCCTTTAATACACAAAACATAATTAGTTCTTCCATGCTCTGCCATTGTAGCAGATTTTTTAGGTGGGAGGATTATTTAAATCATTTTGTACATCCTTATATTATTTGTATAATTATATAGACCTGCAGTCTAGATGTACAGTAATTCCCAAATTAAATGATCACACGAGAGAATGGTAAAAACTGGCACAGCTTCCTTAAACTTTTTTATTCCATCCTGAGCACAAAAAAATGAGCCAACAAGTAGAGTAAAATCTATACACTTTTTATTCTCCCAATGAATGTTTTGTAGTAAATACTCTTAATTACTATTTTCTTCAAGGGATAAAATAAACTGACCAAGCCATCATTTAAATACAAAATAGAGTCACATTCTAGGGCTACCAATGGAATTAATTAGTCAAGTAAACTGCTCTTTTATGTTCAGGAATAAAAACAAATGTTCAGATAAATCTAATGAAACAAATTGCAGTACTACAATATTTTGTCATTTAATTTTTGAAGTAGTTTATTGTGCATGTCACCACCAAATGCTTCTTCTTTTAAAACAGTAATCACTGTGTGTTTAAAATTGTGTGTATTGACACAATTTTGTATCTCGACAATGCATTAATCATGCTTTACTTCGGAATGCTCCTGTATCCTTCTGTATCATGCTTTACTTCGGAATGCTCCTGTATCCTTCTGTATCATGCTATACTTCAAAATGCTCTTGTATCCTTCTGTATCATGCTTTACTTTGGAAAGCTCCTGTATCCTTCTGTATCATGCTTTACTTCAGAATGCTCCTGTATCCTTCTGTATCATGCTTTACTTCGGAATGCTCCTGTATCCTTCTGTATCATGCTTTACATCAGAATGCTCCTGTATCCTTCTGTATCATGCTTTACTTTGGAATGCTCCTGTATCCTTCTGTATCATGCTTTACTTCGGAATGCTCCTGTATCCTTCTGTATCATGCTTTACTTCGAATGCTCCTGTATCCTTCTGTATCATGCTTTACTTCAGAATGCTCCTGTATCTTATGTATCATGCTTTACTTCAGAATGCTCCTGTATCCTTCTGTATCATGCTTTACTTCGGAATGCTCCTGTATCCTTCTGTATCATGCTTTACTTCAGAATGTTCCTGTATCCTTCTGTAGCATGCTTTACTTCGGAATGCTAATGTATCCTTCTGTATCATGCTTTACGTCAGAATGCTCCTGTATCCTTCTGTAGCATGCTTTACTTCGGAATGCTCCTTTATCCTTCTGTATCATGCTTTACTTCGGAATGCTCCAGTATCCTTCTGTATCATGCTTTACTTCGGAATGCTCCTTTATCCTTCTGTATCATGCTTTACTTCGGAATGCTCCAGTATCCTTCTGTATCATGCTTTACTTCGGAATGTTCCTGTATCCTTCTGTATCATGCTTTACTTCAGAATGCTCCTGTATCCTTCTGTATCATGCTTTACTTCGGAATGCTCCTGTATCCTTCTGTATCATGCTTTACTACGGAATGCTCCTGTATCCTTCTGTATCATGCTTTACTTCGGAATGCTCCTGTACCCTTCTGTATCATGCTTTACGTCGGAATGCTCCTGTACCCTTCTGTATCATGCTTTACTTCGGAATGCTCCTGTATCCTTCTGTATCATGCTTTACTTCGGAATGCTCCTGTATCCTTCTGTATCATGCTTTACTTCGGAATGCTCCTGTATCCTTCTGTATCATGCTTTACTTCGGAATGCTCCTGTATCCTTCTGTATCATGCTTTACTTCAGAATGCTCCTGTATCCTTCTGTATCATGCTTTACTTCAGAATGCTCCTGTATCCTTCTGTATCATGCTTTACTTCAGAATGCTCCTGTATCCTTCTGTATCATGCTTTACTTCGGAATGCTCCTGTATCCTTCTGTATCATGCTTTACTTCGGAATGCTCCTGTATCCTTCTGTATCATGCTTTACCTTGGAATGCTCCTGTATCCTTCTGTATCATGCTTTACTTTGGAATGCTCCTGTATCCTTCTGTATCATGCTTTACTTCGGAATGTTCCTGTATCCTTCTGTATCATGCTTTACTTTGGAATGCTCCTGTATCCTTCTGTATCATGCTTTACTTCGGAATGCTCCTGTTTCCTTCTGTATCATGCTTTACTTCGGAATGCTCCTGTATCCTTCTGTATCATGCTTTACTTCAGAATGCTCCTGTATCCTTCTGTATCATGCTTTACATAGGAATGCTCCTGTATCCTTCTGTGTTATGCTTTACTTCGGAATGCTCCTGTATCCTTCTGTATCATGCTTTACTTCGGAATGCTCCTGTATCCGTCTGTATCATGCTTTACTTCGGAATGCTCCTTTATCCTTCTGTATCATGCTTTACTTCAGAATGTTCCTGTATCCTTCTGTATCATGCTTTACTTCAGTATGCTCCTGTATCCTTCTGTATCATGCTTTACTTTGGAATGCTCCTGTATCCTTCTGTATCATGCTTTACTTCGGAATGCTCCTGTATCCTTCTGTATCATGCTTTACTTCAGAATTCTCCTGTATCCTTCTGTATCATGCTTTACTTTGGAATGCTCCTGTATCCTTCTGTATCATGCATTACTTCAGAATGCTCCTGTAAAGGTTCGTAGGTTCATAGGTAGGTACTAGTATATCGGCCTTAGGGTCCATAAAAGCCTAGCCAAAAAATGTACCCTGGCTTTCGCCACCCAAGAAATTTATTTTCCTGTGCCCCTGTCGAGCAGAGCCACAGAAGTGATCCCCGGGGTGAATTTCCCATTTCCCATCCAATCATCAAGATTTTTCTTGAAGAGTGCTAATGAGAAGCTCTGTTTGACATAGATAGGTAGTCTGTTCCAGAGTATGGGCAGTCTCTGGGACAGGAATCTATCCCTCCAGCATGTTCTGTTTATTGTGGTGACAAGGTTTATGTCCCTAGGGCGTGTAGCTTGGAGGGATTGGGATTGCTTTAAGTGGAGCATGTCCAACAGCTCTGGGTTTGACATAGCTTTGTATGTTAGGCAGAGATCACCCCTGAGTAGGCGATATGCGATGGAGTAAAGCTGTAGTTTTCTGAGATGGTTTGCATAGGGCATCTGTTTTAGGCCAGTAATCCTCTTTGTGAGGTATTTCTGTGGTCTTTCCAGTTGTTGTAGATGTCTTGTGAGGTACATACCAAAAGGGGCATTGTACTCTATAATGGGTCTAATGAGTGATGATTAGAGGGGAACAATGACCTCTTTTTTTCTGGATGAGAATCCTTTTGTGATGAGATGAGCCACGTAGAAGGATTTCCTGACCACTGTGGCAATGTGATTATCAAAGGAGAGACTACTGTCCACCTGTGTCCCAAGGTCTCTTATCACATTTTTGGCATTAAGTAGACTACCAGCTATGTGGCAGTTCATGGGTACAGAGTTTTTACCAAAGGGGATGACAATACACTTTTTGGCATAGAGCTTCAGGCCATGGCTTTGACACCAGGTATCTGTCTCAGTGAGGCCCTTTTGTAGTTTGTCCACATCATTAGGAGTTTCGATTATGGCTCCTAGTTTGCAGTCATCTGCAAACTTTGTTAGCCAAAGACCTTCTGTGTTGGACTGCACTTCAGAGAAGTAGATACCAAACAGGAGAGGACCCTGGCCTGAACCCTGTGGTACTCCACTTGTCACTGGTCTGATGTCGGATTTGGAATCCGCTACTTTCCCAGTGTGGGTTCTGTCCATGAGCCAGTTGGCAACCCATCTTGTGACATAGGGATTTATACCTAGTTTAGTGAGCTTATCTATAATTTCAGAGTGGGGGATGGTGTCGAAAGCCTTGGTGAGATCTAGATAAGCTGTGTGAACCATTTTACCCTCATCTATGGCTTTGGTGACTGCTTCAAAGAAGTCAATCAGGTTTAGGAGACATGATCTGCCTTTTACAAATCCAAACTGGGTAGGGTCCAGAGTTTAGAGATTGCCAATGTCTTTGTTAATGATTTCCACGATGATACGTTCCATGGCCTTGCAGACCAGGCTCGTCAGGCTAATGGGGCGGTAGTTCCCGGGGTCCGTTGTGGCTCCCCCTTTGTGGAGTATCCTTCTGTATCATGCTTTACTTCGGAATGCTCCTGTATCCTTCTGTATCATGCTTTACTTCAGAATGCTCCTGTATCCTTCTGTATCATGCTTTACTTCGGAATGCTCCTGTATCCTTCTGTATCATGCTTTACTTGAATGCTCCTGTATCCTTCTGTATCATGCTTTACTGAATGCTCCTGTATCCTTCTGTATCATGCTTTACTTCAGAATGCTCCTGTATCCTTCTGTATCATGCTTTACTTCGGAATGCTCCTGTATCCTTCTGTATCATGCTTTACTTCGGAATGCTCCTGTATCCTTCTGTATCATGCTTTACTTCAGAATGCTCCTGTATCCTTCTGTAGCATGCTTTACTTCGGAATGCTCCTGTATCCTTCTGTATCATGCTTTACTTCGGAATGCTCCTGTATCCTTCTGTATCATGCTTTACTTCAGAATGTTCCTGTATCCCTCTGTATCATGCTTTACTTCAGAATTGCTCCTGTATCCTTCTATATCATGTTTTACTTCAGAATGCTCCTGTATCCTTCTGTATCATGCTTTACTTCGGAATGCTCCTGTATCCTTCTGTATCATGCTTTACTTCAGAATGCTCCTGTATCCTTCTGTATCATGCTTTACTTCGGAATGCTCCTGTATCCTTCTGTGCTTTGCCTGTGTAAAATGAGCCAGACCAACATTTTGTAAGATATTTAACATTAACAGTGCAACACATAGAAAGCATTTTGTAAGATATTTAACATTAACTGCGTAACACATATAAAAACAATTAAATAAAGGCATTCATTCAATGTTGGGTTGATGGAAAGTGCTACTCCTATTAATAATATACTAACACTGCTTATTAAGGTAATTAGTTGTTTGATAATGACTTCTTTACTAACATCATCTGAAATTTGTAACTAATGACACTCTTCAGTCTCTTACAAGTAGTGTATATACGCCGATATTTATTAAAAACATATATTTAATAAGCCTCCATTGTTACATATGCTAAGTCAAGGTGATGGATAACAGAAAATAGTAACATCTAAAATTCACCCTATCCACATCTTTTTAATGGTAACCCTAAATAACTTTTGAACTATGTACAAGAGTGTGCATTTCATATCATGTATCATGGCGGTCTGAATACATAACTGGATATATAGTTCTAACTCCCAAGGATGTGTCAAATAAAACTGCAAAGTTCCTGCCTTGTAATGGATCTCTGATGGTAAGAGCAAATGTCCATATAGCTACAATAACACTGACCTGTTGTAAAAGCTGCGCCTTTTTGTTAAAGTTGTTTCTGCCCGATATCTGCTGCACAGGGGCTGCATCAGTCTGGCACCTGATATCACTAAAATTCACCTCATGTTTGTTTAGGTGCATTTTCCAAACTGACTTTTAGCAAATATGTGTCTCTCTGAGAGGAAAAAGACATTGCTGGAGAAGATATTGGCACTTCCACTCTGTCTATATCTTCTCTAATAGCTAGAGAAACTAGGACTGATCCTTCACCTTTTGCCTATAAGGATACCCTTCCACGGGTCTCTTGTGACTGACAATAGTAAGTGCATGCAGTGATAAGAATAAGAGATAATGTCTCATGGTGTTTGACATCATGGATTCTACATGCCTTCTGTGCTGTCGTTGAAAATCATTTCTTAACTATAAATGTATTAGACAAACAGGTCTGATGAGCTAGGCCTTGAACACTGATGCATTGTAATGTGTTACTCTTACTCCTACAGATTATGCATGTGGTCCAGGTAGAACATATGAAATTACAGAAATTTGGATATCAAGTCCTGTGAATAATATCACATCTAACTAACATGAAAAGGGAGATGACAATTTTTTTAAAGGCAGATACCATCTTCTAGCCAAATCAACCTACTCAGACAAGGCTGGTTTAGCTGCAGCTTTAAAATGCCTTCTCGTGACTTTTAAAGTAACTTTCATGTCTGTTAGTTTATATCAACATATGGGTATTGCTGAGGTACAACAAATTGAGTCTTCTAGCCTTTGGAAAGGGCTCACCTTCTTTTGTGCACTTTCAATCAGTGACATGGAGCATAACGACACCACAGCTCTCACCTTTGACCAAGTATGTGTGATGAGAACCTGAAAGATATGGGAACCCACCTGCCTTCCTACTCTGATGATGTGAGGTATTGCCATCTGTGCCAAGAAGAATAGGGCAGTGCATGTGTAACATATGCCAGCATAGTTAGCTGGAGTTTTGTAAATAATTTTGTTTCATTTGGCTATCAGACTGACTTCTACAGATGCTTGTATTAAAATGTATCAGCAGTGTTATTATAACCAATTAAATGTATGTATTTAAACAAAGAATTCTAGAAGGGAAGAGTAGACATTTTTGAAATTGTTCTATAGCTTTCATATACTACAACAGATCTTAGCAAAGCTCAGCGTATATATTGTACCAGAGTCAGGTGATCAAATGTGATGTCATTCTAGAACTACACTGAGAGGATGGAACTCTCACAGCAGTTTTGTTTTGTTTTATTTGTTTGAAACCTGATATAAAAGATCTGTGTCACTTATCACAGTTCAGTTGAGTTAGTTCAGTTCAGTTTAGAGAGAAGCTCATCACCTTGCCTTGTAGAAGTCAGCACCTCAGCATTCTGTCTTGCCTTGCTGTATTAATCAAGTAGTTAGATAGGGAACAGTTGTTCTTTAGAAAGGAAATACAGTGAGATTAGTTAAGTATTGCTTTTCTGCATCTGTGTGAATCTGTTCAACTGTGTTATTTTTATTTCTATGAAACTCTGTTTTTTATTGTACTTATATATTTAGTATACTAATGTTTTCTATTTTATTATTTATTTTTAAATATTTTTATACCTTTCATTATGGCTAGTCTTTTTGAGAATACTTTTAACATCTTGAGAGTGCTTGCACTTATTTTTGTGACACCTTGGCCACTCCGAAAAGCCTTGCTGATTTGGTTACACTCTACCATTTATATTAGCATTGTTTTACTCAGTATAATTGGATAGCCTTGTAAGAGCCTGATAGTGGTTGACTGGTGGCAGTGTGGTTACCTTATAGTCTGGGCAAAAGGTGAACAAGTAGTAAATCTGTACCAGCCTTTCCCAGGAGTGTGTCTGTGTGTATTTGAAAATCAAATACCCAGGTGTGGGTGTGTCAGCTACTTGGAACTGGGACACAGTGCTCCAAAGTGAGTCTTGTTGGGATCTGGAGAGACAGAGGGTCCACTCCCAGGGATGGAGTGTGTTCCCTGTGTGCTCTTCGAGGAAACTGTGCTTGATGCAGGAGCTGCATCTGAAAATACTGTGGAAATCCATTCCTGTTCTTAGTGACCATCTCTCACCAGTGTCAGTGGTGAGGATTGATGCTCATTGATTACTGGCCCAGGGTAGAGAGGCCATCACACCTACACCAAAATTAAATAAACTACTTTATAATGTATTACATCTTCATCGCAATCAACAGCAACTTAGTAGCACAATGCATTTTTGATTGTGATATGGCATTTTATATGATCCCATGAGTCTGCTTTGAGCAATCAATTATTAATGTGTGACCAGCAATTCCTACCTAGGTGAAGGCTTGCAGCTGATACCAAATCTGTCTGTACAAAACTCCCATCTAGGATATGCTAACACTCCCACAAACAGCAATTCATAGAGGTACATAGTAGGAAAAACAAATTCTCTAGGCCTCTAATGAGATGTTTATATGTGTTTTTTGTGAGTATATCGTCAGTACTTCACAGACTAATTGTGATTATCTTGGCATTAGGAAATACACCATCTCCTTATTTTGATCAAAGACAGTGAACGTTTTTCAAGCAATCAAGGGCCTTCTTTATGTCATCTTCTTGAGAGCCCTTGATAATAAGTTTCAAGTTTCCGACAATAATTCTGGAGTGGTCCTGAAGAAGGTAAAATTCCATCCTCCTCCACTCACACCATGTCAGAAAAAAATGACATGATTTTAAAAATGAAGATTACAGGATTCTTTGCATTCTGCTAGTATGCAGAGTCATCCAAATTGTGGAGAACTAAGCATAATAAAAAAGTATTTAGTATGAAGCCAAAACATGCTTGTTAATTTTCACAAATTTGCAGATATATTTTAGATACTGTGAGGAGCAATAAAAACAATGTTGTGCATGGCTATGCCAATTTCATTGCAAGTTTAGGAAGTTTGACATGAGAATATCATATAATTAAATCTTAATCCTAAGCCCACTGCTCCTAGAAATGTAATTTATTAATGTAAGACAATATGAATGGTATAACAATAATCTGCCGCAGCTGGAAAATTGAGTGCGAAAAATAATTTCAGGATAAATAAGGACAATTGTAAAATGTAAAATTACATTAGCAAGTCTAAAATACATTTGTCGTATTTTAGCATCAGAGACCCAGAAATCTGATTTGGCAAAAACTGGAGAAATTGGGTATTTCGAGGCCATAAAACAAACATCCATTACATAAGTGTTTAGGAATAATGTACACTTTGGCAACATTGATATATCCTATGTCTGAGATACTGAAATAGCTGTATCTATAAAGAAAGCTGTTAGAGCAAGATGTAGCCAGTAAATTGAATTGTGAACAGAAAAAGAGTTTTGAAATGCTCAAGAAACTAGTAACTGATGTTCCAATGGTCAAAATGTTACAGGTGCAGTGATCTTAATGGAAAGTTGAAAAGCTGCATGTATGTTGGTATCATTCACTAATTCAAAAAAAGATATACTTACATCAAAATGTAACTCATAGCATTATCTATTGCCCTTTCATTACATTTTGTTATCCACAAATATGATTCCTGTAGCATTTCCAGCATTTGTTTTCTTGTCTGACTGTGAACTATTTTGCCTAACAAAAAGAAGCACAGGTGGAAATAGAACACAAACCCTCACAAAGCATTACCAAAACTGCAGAGGATGCAAATTAACTTACAGAAGTATGACCTAAAAGTGAAATATAGAGCATACAAGTAAATACACATAGCAAATATATTGAATAGAGCATATCTGGCATAAAAGCATGCAGAGTTTTTGAAAGAAGAATTAGGGATTCCATGAGAAATATCATATTTAAAAATGACTGAAGAAAAAGGCAGAATTTAAGAGTACATTGCTATTGACATAGACATATAATTACTAAAAGGAGTCAGGACAAAAGGTTGACCTAAAGTGAAAAAAGCATCACTAAGAAAAGTAATTCAATCTTATTTTTCATTCAAACTAGAAATAAGGGGTCTGACCAATGCTTAACATTCAATGCTGACAAGATAGTTCAAAGTTAGATGAGAAAACATATGCATGATATGCTACAGGAATCACATTTGTGAATAACAAAGTGTAATGAAAGAGCAAGAGATATAATGTTTTGGCCTAAAATGTAAAGTCAGAGGAGGCAGTGCAAAGCTGTACCATTTGCAGTGCATAACAAAATAGCAACTCTAATTCCAACACAGGATTGTCAAGAGTCCTTTTACTTACATCAGTCCCTTCATTTAAATAATTTTATTTCTAAAATCCAAATAAATCCAGTTCCAAATCTTCTTTCTTCAAAAAAGAGACTGAATCTAGATCATTCCTTGTATACTTCTTCAGATCCAGTTCTCACATCTCTTCAGACATCTGCAGGAAAAAAAATGCATCTAATTTGAAACTACAGGAAGAAGAAGAGTGGCTATATGTGTCATAATCATTCTTGTAGCAAGAAAATCGATAATAGTAGAAACTGAGAAATGCGATAGTTAATAGCAGCAGAGAAAGATTCTTCAAACTTTATCTTCATGTCTACATCTCCACTGTATTGTTATTGTATATCAAGAACTGTCATCAAAAGTCCAGATGTCCAGTTTAAATGTATAGATATGAAGACCATCAAAGGCAGTGGACTTCTATAGCAACGTTTTCAGGATTAAAAATTATTTTAAGCATTTAAATTTTCAATATTAAAAATTCCTCCTGAATATGTACAAAGTTTAAATTTGATGTAAATAGTCTGTGACAGAATCATCATAAAGTAATGCATGACACCACATACACTGTATGTAATAGAGCATTGTATAACTTTAAAATAGGGAGAATGCTATATATGTGCCATATCACTTTAATGTTAATAGACTAGTCACAAGAAGTTGTGTAATACAAATAGCTTCACAGAATTACCTTGCCGTTTAAATCTCTTATAAAAGTTTAACATCCCCTCCAAGCCTACTTTCCCACGCACTTTTCTTCCATATGTTTTATGCACTTTTGAATAACTTTGTAAAGTCCTTCTCTAGCGCCTCTTCCATCCCAAGGATCCATAATATACTCTATGGAAAATAAATTTGAGGAGCCAAGGAGTAGTTCATTCTTGCAATCTCCCCCTTGACACTGATTAAGCCCCTACACGGCAAGCTAGCAAATATATTACAGCCCATAATTGCAATCTTCTTATACAGTAATCACTGTAGCTTTATTAAGGATAGGTCCACGTCTGATTGCATTCAAAAACTGAAATGGTTATCAACAAAAGCCTTCAAGTCCTAAGTGCAATAAAAATGATTATATTTGGTTGGAGTTCTGACCTAGGTGAACTTATCTCAAAACTTGTAGTATCCTTCAAGGCCCCTGAGCCAGAGGAAACCACAACCCAAGCTGCGGAAGCCCTTACAAATGCCTTCTATGAACACCTCCAGGACTGCATGGATCAGGCAATCCCAAATAAAACCAAGACTCTTTCCACAAAGGGCAAACGTCCAGTCTGGTGGACCCCAGCCATTAACAAACTTTACAATAAGAGGAGAAAGCTATTACATGATAGAACAAAATCCATAAAAGGGAAGTCACCCCTGATCATTATTAGTAAAAAAATACGAGCACTCATAAAATCAACTAAGGCCAATTTTGAGAGAAAAATTGCCATGAATTCAAAGGACAATCATAAGGCCTTTTTCAGCTATGTTAGGAACCTGGGTGGAAACTCCCAGATATGCTCAGAATTAGTCCAAAACGATACAAAATCACTGAACCCACAGACATTGCCAACATACTGGCAGACAGGTTCAGTGCAAACTTCACCTACCTCTCCGCCCCTAAAGGAGAGATAACTATCCCAGCCGAGTGTAGCCTCCCAGACATCTCAAATGCGCAGGTGAAAGCTGCTCTCTCTAAAGCTAAAAACACAGCATCAATGGGACCGGATGGTGTCCCGGCTGTGTGCTACACGAGCTAAATGAGAAATTAACCCCGCACATAAGGCAGCTGTTTAATCTCAGCCTTACCACAGGATACGTGCCCAAGGAGTGGTGTACGGCAACTGTGGTCCCACTCCACAAAGGCGGCGCCTCTACGGACCCTGGTAATTACCGCCCCATAAGCTTAACAAGTCTAGTCTGCAAAGCTATGGAGAGGATCATAATGGAGCTCATAAACAAAGATATAGGGGACTTGCAGACATTGGACCCGACCCAGTTTGGCTTTGTCAAGGGAAGATCATGCCTTTTGAACTTGGTCGTCTTCTTCGAAACAGTCACCAAGGCCATTGATGAGGGAAAGGCAGTCCATACAGCCTACCTTGACCTTGCAAAGGCTTTCGACACAATACCCCACTCGGGTATTGTAGAAAAACTTACCAGCTTAAATGTAAACCCATATGTCACAAGATGGGTTGCAAACTGGCTTAAGGACAGAACCCACAGGGTTAGAGTTGCTGGCGCTGTGTCAGACTCCAAGCCAGTTACAAGTGGTGTCCCACAGGGCTCGGTCCTTGGCCCCCAATTGTTTGGCATCTACTTCTCAGAAGTACAGGCCAGCATGGGAGGACTTTGGCTGACAAAGTTTGCAGACGACTGCAAACTGGGCGCCATAGTGGAAAGTGCATCGGACATGGATATCCTTCAGAAGGGACTCACGGAAACAGATAGCTGGTGCCAGAGCCATGGCCTGAAGTTAAACGCCAAAAAATGTATAGTCATACCCTTCGGGAAAAACAAGGTAACCCCAAGCTACCATATAGGTGGCAATCCACTAAGCACAGAAGAGGTTATCAGGGACCTGGGGACCCAGGTTGACAGTGGCCTTTCTTTTGACACTCACATTGCTAAAGTGGTTAGAAAGACCTTCTACATTGCCCACCTGATCATGAAGGGATTCACATCCAGATCTAGTGAGGTTATTGTTCCCCTGTACTCTTCACTTATCAGACCAATGATCGAGTACAATGCCCCATTCGGGATGTATCTCACCAGACATCTGCAGCAATTGGAGAGACCCCAAAAGTTCCTCACCAAAAGGATAAAGGGACTCCAAAATCTATCATATGCTGCCAGATTGAATAAACTCCAGCTCTATTCAGTCGCATACCGTCTGCTCAGAGGTGACATGTGCCTGACATACAAGGCCATGTCCAACCCGGAATTAATGGACATGCTCCACCTCAAAAAATCCAAATCCACCAAAACCACTAGAGCAAGCGACTTAAACCTTAGCACGGATATAAATAGGACGTGCTGGAGGGATAGATTTATCACTCAGAGACTCCCTATGCTGTGGAATAAAATCCCGGTCCATGTGAGGCAGAGCACCTCGCTGACTCTGTTCAAGAGAAATCTAGACCTGTGGATGGGAGATCGTAGGTTTACCCCGGGAATCATCTCTGTGTCACTGCTGGACAGAGGCACAACAAACTAATGGGCACAGTATTTTTTCATATAAGGGGTGGCGTAAGCCACAAAAATTTGGGCTAGGCTTATAAATGCCTTAGGGCAGATAGCCTAGTATAAACCTATGAACCTATGAACCTATGAACTTCAGCACAGCTCATCATAATGAATGTTAAGAGGCTTTCCCTATGATATACTGCAGTGAAATGATTTGTGAGGTAATTGCCTATTGTTTTCTTTATAGAACATCACTGTGTATGTGTGAGTGTGTTATGTACTGGCTTGGTGCTATATATTAATTATGGTATTGGGAGACTTTAACATCTGTGTTTATAAAGAAACAGTGTCTCCTGCCCACAATTTTATCTGTGTTATGAATGTTTTTGGGTTTGCTGTAATCTTCTCTGTACCATACAAGCTTGGGAATACTTGGTCTTTCTGCTGGACTTGACTAGAACAGCATTGTCTACAGGTGAATGGGAGGTGGCTGCTTAACTTTTTGCTCCCATTAGGTCTGCCCTTCTAGTGACTGACCAAAAGGGAGGCCCAGTAAGTCCTCTTGGCTGGTGTTCAGTATTTCAGATTTTGATAAACTCAGTATTGTCATTACCAGTTTGCAGGTAACAATATGCAGGTTGGATCCTTGCCTGTCTGGTTTTAGCTAGATTTGATGTACTGTGGCTAATGATCTATTGGATCCTGGCAACTTCTTTGAGGGAATAGGTATTTCCTTTAGCCTTGAAGGAGGCGTTGGTTATGCCAACTCTCAAGAAAGTATATTTTGAGCCAAATAACTTAAATAACTGCCATCCAATCTTTAGTCTTCCATTTTTAGGAAATATTATTGAGAAAGGTGTTTAGAATCAGTTGGAATCTTATCTTCATGATAGTAGTATGATGGATCCTTTACACTCAGGCTTTTGTACTCACCACAGTGTAAGTCCTCCTGGATCTCTGTGCAGCTCTTGACACAGTGTATCATGGCATCTTAATTGCGTGTGCATTCCTGTTGTGGAATAGCTATGATTCTTGATTGGTTTTCTTCTAATCTGCCTAAACATATGCATAGAGTCTGTTTCTGTCTCAGTTTGTCTTCACCTTACCACTTTACTATCTTGAATGTGGGATTCTGCAAGGCTCTAACTTGGACCTCTTATTATTCACTGTGTATGTGCTTCCCTTAGGAGATGTACTAAGGGAGAGGGGTTTAGAGTACTATAGTTCCTTTTCCAGGTATAATATATCATGTATTAACTCCCTGACTAATGACCTTAAAGCCATTCATAGATAGCTAAATGACCACAATTTCAAACTGAACACCTCTAACACTGAGACCATTGCTGTTCATGCAACTCTGCTTCATCTTTACCAAACTACATTCTAAATAGGGGAAATAAGCTTGAGCTTGCTCAAAAGGTGTAGAATTTAGGGACTATTCTTCACTCAATACTAACATTTCAGGACTAGGTGTCACCTATAGTGAAGTTATCCTATTTCTGCCTCAGAAATATAGCCTGGATTAAGTACCTAATACATCAGTCTTATCGTTCAATTGTTGATCATGCAATGGTCTCTTCTAGACTAGACATCTATAATATCCTTTACCTGGAGTTGCCTAATACTAAATTGGATCATTTACAGATGGTGCAGAACTCTGTAAAAAGGCTATTGACATGTACTTCACATGGTTTACTATCAAAATTTAGATCAGCACTTGCATGAAGCTGGGAAGGTCGAAAGGCTGTTTTCAAGTTTTCGTAATGCCCACCTGGAAAATGTTCGACTCCAAAATTTGCTAATGTGGAATCAATGTTCTGATACCAGGCTGCACTACAGTGGGGATCGGGAAATGTACCCTTTTCACACTGTAGTGTGATCTTGGAGTTGGAATATACAGGGGGTGCAGGGGAGGCTTTCCCCCCTGCAAAAATTACCAGTAATAAAGATTTTTGACACTGGAACTTCTGCTGTTCAAATGTCGATTTTCAAAATTTTGGTAATTCATTATTACTAATTTCAGCAATATGGTTTGATCAAATGTGAAAACTTATTTTGATTTTCCACATTTTGATAGTAAACCACTTCACATTACCAGCATATCATGTCTGTTCTGCATACCCTTCATTGTCTAACAGACTGCTATAGGTTTGTTTTTAAGGTATTTACTTATTCATTCATGACTTGGGTTCATGCTACCTGAAGGAACTTATCAATTCATACTGCCCCATGTGAGTTTTGCACTTACCTGAGACTACTACTGCTCTCATGGTTGAATATGGAAACTTCTAGTGCATTCACTCTATTATCAAGGATCCTACCTGTGGAACTCACTACCTTGCTGGCTTTGGGAGTACTCCACAATGGCTGGCTTCAAGTAGGCAAAAAAAAGTATTTATTTGATCTGGTTTATGATAATAATTGTTGATGTTTTATGGTTTTATTGTTGCTATTTAATCACTGTAATTGTTTTATATTGTAATGGTGCTTTGTCTATAATGTATATGAATAAACTTGTACTTGAACATGGATTAATCAATAATACAGACTGCCATAATGCAACAGTATTTTTAGTGGCGTGCACTCCCTGCATCCCAGGCCTCTTACATATACATGACATTTCCAGTGTCAGGGCAGCAATGGGGGATGTGGAAAAGCCTCAGTCTAGTGGATTGCACTTTCACACAGGCAAACAAGTGATGTTGTTCTATATAGAAAACAGTAGGTAAGAGCTTCATGCAATGTCAAGGTATAATAACATTGAGAAAATTTAACTGGGAAGTTAGAACCCAGCTTTTTACAGAAGTCTGTTAGTTGTTGAGTACAGCAATAGAGCAGGTAGGACAGTACTTAATCAGATATTTCTCCCCACTGTCAAACATCATGCCTGTATACTCTCCTTGACTCTGTTTGCTGTTGCCACTTAATTCTTTATTCTCTGTGGAATTTATTTCTGAAGTTATTGCCAAAGAAACAGTGTCTCTCTCTCTCCATGTAAAATACAGCAGTATATGTGGCTGACATTTTCTTCTCCTTAACAGAACCATCCAAGACTTTCCCATATTTATGTCTCGGGTTATATAATCAAACTTATGAAACCTAAGGTGTTAGTACACAGCAAGAGAGAGATGAAAATTTTGCAGCACTTTTAACACTTGAAAAAGTTGACTAGTTTTCTGGTCTGCTTACAACTTAAAAGGCAAATGCTGACACACTGCTGACATCTTGAGATGTGCCTTAAACTTTCTCACTACCCCTACCTTTGAGTTGAGCAAACTAAGTAATTCTCAAAATGCTTCAGAAGTTCAACATTTTTGACTATGAAAACTTAAATATCAAGACACCTAGAAACCAAAATGGCAAAGGCAAAACTTCCAACTACAAGCATTTTTTGCAGGGAAACAAACCCCTGCACCACATGGGGGGACAACCTTTCCCACCACCCTGACATTATACTTACCAAGTCCATAGTCACAGAAACATGAAGAAGAGAGTAATCCCCCACAGTAAAGGAGCACTAGTGACACACACTTAGAAACTGGATCAGCAGTGATATTCTACAGACAGCAGTGATCAACAATCTGTTTTGGTATCTTGTCAACTGATGCTCAAGCATGTTGTCCACCTGACAATATACCACTTAGTACAACATGAGAATATGGCATTTGATGCTGTGATGATGTAGGGTATTGCCAGCTATGCATGAGAAGTAGGGCAGTGGATGTGTAACATATGCCAGCATAGCTAGCTGGAGTTTTGTAAAGAATTATATGTCATTTGAATATCAAACTGACTTGTATGGGTGCTTGTGTTGAAAAGGTATTTGTAAAGCCGCTGGTATTAAAAATGTACCAACAGTGGGTCCTGCTGGACAGAAAAGAGAAGCACCTGTATGTCAGACTGTATTGTTACTGTTGAAATGAATATATTGTAAGTGATGACAGTGGAAGAGAAGAGGTTTATCTCAGTCCTGCTAACTTCAAACAATAGTCTGAAATTAAGTTACCTTGTTTAGGCAATAAATATTGTATCTTACAGTTCTGATTGCAGCCATAAATGAAATGTTTGTGAAAACCAGGACTAGGAATCTTATTGTGCTGTCCTTAGGGGTGAACTAATTGCTACCCTGGAAATCTGGAAGTTTCAAAATGGTTTTATAGCTTCCAGATGCTATAACACATCTCAGCAAAGCTTTATCTGTGTGTATGGTAATACATATGTGCTAGATTATGGTTCATTTTCTAGTAAAGGGGGTAGTATAGGAACCAGAAGTTAGATAACCAGATGTATGCAATGTCATTCTATAATCCAGCACTAAAATGATGTTTTAATACTAGATGAGACAGAAGTCTCAGGCAGTCTGTTTTTGGAACTGACAAGACCACTCACCCACTTCATTTTGCCTTGCTTTATTAAGTATGTAACAAAAAATAATTCTTTAGGTCAGTGAGGAAAATATAGTGAGATTAATTTAGTATTGTTTTTCTGTATCTGTGTGAATCTGTCCATCTGTGTTATTTTTAATATTTCCTGTGATTGAAATTCTGGTGTTTATTGTAAATAACTATTTAGCATTTTTGCGTTCTTTAATTGTTTGTTATTAAATATATTTAAACTTTTCATGAGAGTACTTGATACTGTGGCTGCTCCTGAAAGCCTTGCTAAGTTGGTCAAACACTACCATTTGTATTAGTATTAATTTTACTCAGTGTAATTGGGTACCCTTCTAAGTTCCTTACAGTAGCTGTCTTTGGAGTGTTCTGGTGACAGTGGAACTACCTTATAGTCTGGACATAACTGGTAAATCTGTGCCAGCCTTTCCCAGGTGTGTGTGTGTGTGTGTGTGTGTGTGTGTGTGTGTGTGTGTGTGTGTGTGTGTGTGTGTGTGTGTGTGTGTGTGTGTGTCTGTGTGTAAATCAAATCTCAAAGAGTGCATGTATGTCAGCTACTTGGAGCAGGAACACAGATCACTGGTTTCACAGACAGGGTGGTGAAGGACTTGGCTTGGAACACTCGGCTGAGGACTCAACTCTACAGTTGTGCTAGTGGGGAGTCTTATTGGCATCCTGGAGAGAGAGAGGGAAACCAAGCCCCTGGACTGCGTGTGTTCCCTGTGTGCTCTTAAATGAGATTCTGCTTGAAGCAGACAGCTGCATGTGAAAATACTGTGTGTATCTATTTTTGTTCCAACTGAATGTCCAGTGTCAGTGGTGAGGATTCAGGCTCCTTGATTACTGGCTCAGAAGAGGGTCATCACAGACAGCAAGGTAGATTTATAGAAATTTGAAATTCATATGGTTGAGACCATATCACTGAGTTTTTGAAAACACAAAGCTTTTGAAAGGAGATCACAGTACAGTGTGGATTGGGAAATTTACTGCTTTTCTTCACTGTAGTGCAATCTCAAAATTGGTATATATAATTTGCAGGGGATGCAAAAAGGTACAAAAAAGGTAGATTTTTGTGGGGGGTTTTTGTGTTTTTTTTTATGTTCACGTTTTCAAAAACTGGATCCTATGCTCTCTACCATATGAAACTCGATCATCTGACATAGGCCCATATATATATATATATATATATATATATATATATATATATATATATATATATATATATAAAATCATCATCATCTTTCGGCTTTTCCCATTAGGGTATATATATATATATATATATATATATATATATATATATATATGGGAACACTACATAATCTCATAAGTTTGAAATACCGAATTTCAAACTTTCGAGACCTTATAGCCAAAACCCCAAACTACCGAAAGACCAGAAGTGCAAAATTCAAAATCCCGACTATCTGGTGTTTGAAATTCATGCTTCTGGTGTTGCTGTATGGTGGAAGGGCAGGTAAGTATTTCTGTTTAATTGTGTTGGTTAGAGGTTTAGTGTGTAAGTGTGTGTTGTGAGTGTGATGTGTGTGTGTGCGAGGGGGATGTAGGCGTGTGGTGGTGTATTCATGTGTTTGTCTGGGTAGTGCGACCTTGCAGTTAGAATATTTAAATAGGGATGCAGGGGTGCTTGCCCCCCTGCTTGTCTGTAGGTTAGGTTTGTGTGTTTGTGTTTTGGGGGAAGGTGTGTGTCTGTGTGTGGTGTATGTTGGGTGTAGTTTTTGGTAGTTTGAATTTCACGGATTTGGTTTTTCGGTATTCTAGTGTTTCGAGTGTTTGGTCTCAGGATTTTGGGCATCGGCAGAGTGAATGTTCGGTATTTAGTAGTGGTTCCATATATATATATATATATATATATATATATATATATATATATATATATATTTATAAAAACACACACACACACACACAAACACACAAAGATAGATATGTTTTTTTTTGTTTTTTCTTTTTGCACCAAGGTTGCTGCTATGCACATGCATAGCAGAATGACAACTTTTTGCAGTATCAACATTTTTGTGTCGAAATTTCAGTCATTTGATGAATGTAAATTGACTCATATTAAGTATATACATAACTTAAACTGAACATAGGAAGGGGTGTTAGACATTTTGTACATTCAACCACAGCTACATCACTACAGAAGGTACAAATGTCACAGACCCATTTATTAGCAGCTCCCACTTAATAATACATCTACAATATCATCACTATTGATATGGTTACATATACTCCATCAGGAGCTTGAAACCTCAAGGATGATATCTGCTAAAGGCTAAAATGCAGCAAAGAAAATGCATGTTTTCCATTGCACGAACTGCCTTTTTAATACATTGATAACATTTAATAACATACAAACTATTTTTGAATGACCTTCTCCTGGTTAAGTTAAACATATCCCTTAAACTGGACTGATTTTTCAGGTTGTCTCTAATTTTGGCACAAACTTTTGTTCCATCCAAGGTAAATGATAAGTAGCCTAAGCTAATGGTGTCAGACTTTGTAGTTAAAGACTGTACAGTTGTGTAAGTAAACTTACCATAACAGCTGATGTTTGAATGATCATTGCAGCTGTAGCCTAAACTATATGGATTAGATCCTGCCAAAGCTTCTGGGTATCTTCCACTTGCACGAACCATTGGACAGCTCAGGCTGAGCTGACCAGAAAAACATGTTTGAGTGCCACCCCTTTAGAAAAACAGGTTTGGGAGCCAACTGAGAGACAAACGCTAAGCTCTAAGAGGGCATTGCTAGGAAAGCAAAAACACAGTCTACACCTTGGCATAAAATTCACACCAACAAATGAGGGGGGTAGAGAGAGGGAGCATTAATCACAGCTGTGGTGCTTAAAACAACTGGGAGGAGGACTGGAAAGGGTCATGGAGCCCCTGGAGAATGACCCTAGCAAAGCCTGCCTTAGACATGGAAAAGTAATCCAGTTGACATTGTTGCTTCTGGAATAATAAGCCATATATGAATCCAAGGCCCTGGTAGAGTGTGCCTTGACCCTGCCTGGAATAGTTTTGTTATAGTCTGAATAACAAAAGGTAATAGCCTGCAAAAACCTTTGGAAATAGTCTGCTTTGACACAGGCTGTCTCTTCTTTTTACCTTCACATGAAATGAACAACTGATCAGAAGTTCTGAAAGATTTTGTTCTGTCAAGATAGTACCTGAGATGTCTGTGGACATCAAAGGTAGAAAGAATCCTTTATCTCTCATTCTTGAGGAAAAACAGAGGGAGATGGATAGTTTGGTTTAAGTAAACCTGTGCAAAACCTTAGGCCTAAAAGAAGGATTAGTTTTCAACGAAACCCTGTCTCTGTAGAAAATGAGATAAGGTTGACTCACCATAAGAGCTTGCAACTCAGGCACTCTTCTTGCAGAAGTCAGCACAATCAGTAAACTGTTTACAATGTTAAGAACTTCAAGTCAGCCAGATGAGCTGGTTCAAAGGGCACAAGTGTTAGCATCTTTAACAGAAAATTAAGATCCTAAGGTGCAGCCACCAGTTTTCTGGGAAGCTTCTTATGTAGTACACCTTGCAAAAATAGTTTGGCATGAGAATGCATTGAAAGAGGGTGGGTAGACACACTTAAAAGGCCAACAAATGAAACTTGATTGAGGAGTAAGATAGGATAGTAATTCACAGAAATATTGTAAATCCAGATAAGCACTAGCCCCGAATGGGTGATGGTTATTTTGTTGGCACCAACTACAAAACGTTTTCCATTTGCTTATATATGATTTTCTTTAAGCAAGCTTTTTTCCTCCATTAGAACAGATTTTTTCCTCCATTAGAACCTGCTTGCAATCCTCAGTAAACAGGTGCCTAAAAGGTATTAAGGCTATATCATCAAGGTAGTCAATCGCAGTTGTTTGGGATGTGGCAAACACCCCTGCTCCCCTGTTTGAGTAAATCTAGTCTGAGAAGAAGCTTTTGGTGATTGACAATGGACATTTCCAAAGGAAGGGAGAACCACTACTGCCTGGGCCAGAATGGAGTAACCACAAATCTTGGGGAATTCCTTCAGAATCATCAGAAGTACCCTGGAAAGGGTGGAAAAACATACAGGAACAGTCCTGCCCAAGGAAAAGAAAATAAATGGCACCTGTCTTTTATATCAAGGACTTTATATTTATATCAAGAACTGTCATCAAAGGTCCAGATGTCCAGTCTAAATGTATAGATATGAAAGACTATCAAAGGCAGTGGACTTCTATAGCAACATTTTCAAGATTAAAAATGATTTTAAGCATTTAAATTTTCAATATTAAAAATTCCTCCTGAATATGTACAAAGTTTAAATTTGATGTAAATAGTCTGTGACAGGATCATCACTGTATGTAATAGAGCACTGTATAGCTTTAAAATAGGGAGAATGCTATATATGTGCCATATCACTTTAATGTTAATAAACTAGTCACAGGAAGTTGTGTAATACAAATAGCTTCACAGAATTGCCTTGCCTTTTAAATCTCTTATAAAAGTTTAGCATCCTCTCCATCCCTACTTTCCCACGCACTTTATTTTCCATATGTTTTATGTACTTTTGAATACCTTTGTAGAGTCCTTCTCCGGCACCTCTTCCATCCCAAGGATCCATAATATACTCTTTGGAAAATACATTTGAGGAGCCATGGAGTAGTTAATTCTTGCAATCTCCCCCTCGACATTGATTAAGTCCCTACACGGCAAGCTAGCAAATATATTACAGCCCATAATTGCAATCTTCTTATACAGTAATCACTGTAGCTTTATTAAGGGTAGGTCCAATTCTGATTGCATTCATAAACTGTCTTTCTCAGGTAGAGTCCTGCAAGAGGTATCATGAACATCATGGATGCCACAAGACCCAAAATCCTGAGGCATTCCCCCAAAGTGACAGAAGTCTGAAAAGAAAACCCCTGGAATAGATTTAAATATAGATCTATTTTTTTCTCCTGTGGAAAAAAGCTCTTTGTACTTGGGCATCTAGCAGGCACCCCAGAAAGACAACCCTGTGACAGAGTCAAAAAAGACTTTTGAATGTTTTCTTGGAAACCAGACCTGTGTAGGAGATTTCTTACCCAAGTCAGAGATACCTGACATTTTGAAAAAGACTCTGCAAAGATAAGAAAGGCATCTAAATATGGAAAAATGTGGATACCCTGTAGCCTGCAATGAGCTATGACAGGAGCTTGACACTTTGCCAACTGTCTTGGAGCAGTGTATAGCCTAAAGGGTAAGGCAGAGAGCTGATAATGTAATCCAGATGTAAAACCCTAAGAAATACCTGAAACCTGGATGAATACGAATGGGATTATGGGCATCTTTTAAGTCTAAAGTTACTACAAACCTCAAATGAGGAAGAAGCGGTAGCAGGTTGTGAAGTGACAACATTTTGAACTTGGGCACTAATACAAAGGGATAAGGAAAGAAAGATCCAAAACTGGTGCCCAGGCATTTTCTTTCACTAAAAACATTCTTGACTAAAATGACTTTTCCCAACTTGGAAGGAGGAGCAGCTTCTATTACTTCCCGAGACAGCAAGTGCTGTAGGACAGGAGGGTAGAGAAGGGTTTGGATGAGAAATGATACATTCTCTGACACTTCTATCTGTATCCTAGCTGGTTCAGCTTTAGAACCCAGTTGTTTGAAGCAATCCGTCGCTAAAGAGAGCAATGTAGATTCAGACTTTCTGGAATAGAAAAGGGACTGCTGGGAAGTGCAAACTCCCTTAAACAGTCATTCTGCTTTATTTGACTGTCCTTTGTTTTGGAAGTTCCAGTTTTCTGTTTGGAACAGTCCCATCATTGCTTTTTAAACATATGCTTGCCAGTATTTATCCCTTGGAAAATTTAGGGGGGTACTGAAAATTCTGAGATTCCCCTGAATAAGTTTACCCATTGCATCACACATTTTTATAACCTCTGCAGAAGAGGGTCCAAAAGCTGTATTTCTATCCAAAGGAAAATTCAAAATATTTTAATCTTTTTGGCATCTTCTGGGAGATTCTGAGAACACAGCCAGGAAACCTCAATACAGTGCCAGTGGCAACAGCCATGGAAGCAGTATCTACAGAGTCTTAAACACACTTCGAACAATGAGCAGTGACCTGGGAAGTAGAAGAAACCAAACCTCTCAAAGCAGATTTTTTTCCTCATAAGAGGAAACTGCAGCCAAAACTTTCACCATACTTTCACAGTTTATTGGCATAAACTTTGAAATATGAGCCTGACAATTCAAAATTCTAAAAGTCAAGGTTGCAGATGCATACAATTTTTCCCCACACTTATCAATGGCTTTACCATCCTTGACAGAATGTCTGGCAGCTGCTGGATTAACCAAAGCTATAGTGTATAAAAAACTTAAAAGACTGAGGAACTTTGTACAGTCTGCTTTCTTAGACGCACCAGGATGGATGTCAGGGGAAACCACAGGCTGTGACACACACTTCCTCTAATGCTGACAGTACTGGAGGATGAGCAAAGGTTCTGATAATTCTAGTTGTAGAAACTCATAGTATTTTTTGCCAGTGAAAACAATTGGATATTATGTAAATAGTCACAGAGAAAGTGAACCCCTCACAGGTTAATTTGTATACCATATATTTCTCTGAATCTGAATCAGAAACCTGAGAAGAAAAGCACACCTCTGTCTCTTCATAATCCCCCCATAGAATCAAAATCTTGAAACTCTTCAGGGGAAGACGTGTCCCATTTTCCTTTACCAGAAACCATATTATAAGAAGAGTCGATAGCCTATATAAGACCATGAGCCAACTCCAATAAAGTACACCTGTCCAGGGAAACTGACACAGCAGACGTTACATTTTTTGACAGTAAAGTTGAGGCAAAGAAGACTAGTATTGCAGCAACAGCTTCCCCAAGGATGGGCACAACATTCTGCTTAAGCAGGGTACATTCCTTGCTTCCTTCTCCTATGACCAGCAAGAGTGTCTCTCTTTTGCCCACTGAGGAGAGCCCACAGCTCCAGAGGATGTGGCTAACCCCTGGTCCATGGTGGGTGTATGAACAAACCAGAAGAAGCCAAGAAAAAAGATGAATTGTCCAAGAAACCAATGCTGACAGCAGGAGAGACACCTACCTGCAGCTGAAGCAAATTACTAGCCTGCTGTGGTGGAAAAGGCTGATTAGTTAACTTTTTCTTTTTGTGCCTGAAAAAAGGGTCTGGTCGAGGGACCGGTAGTTTGTTCTATGGTCAAGCCAAAAATGATGCTTGTTTCCTGGGGAAACTTAGCAGCAATAGTCAGTAAAAGATGGAAGTAGCATAGAAGTTGTTTCCCCTACAAAACAGAGAACAAAAATCTGTTTAAACACATCCTCAACCCCAAAAAGTAAATTAAATACAGTTTCTCCAAAGAAAAGCTAGTTTTCAACAACTTTCTACCACAAAATTAAAATGTAGGCTTCAGTTTAAAAGCTCATAAATGTAATATAACATTCAATAAAAAATACTTTTCATAACTTTAAAATAGTTATTTTTCACAAAAAATACTAGTTTAAACAACAGGAAAGTAATATGAAAGTTTTTTTTTCCAAAGGGAACTTATTTGTACTAGCTGAATGTCGGGCCGGGAATCTTTGCAGAGCAGCACTCCGTTTGGCATCAGGAAAGCTGTGTAGGTCTTGCCTCAGCTCAAGCTAACAGTTTGGGAATGTGAAAGGTGCCATGAAACTTTTAAAGCTGGTCAGCTGTTATATCCTATGCAGGCTATAACCCATATATCTTAGGTTACTGCAGCAGTGATCAGTACAAAGAATATTTTCTATTCTTCATAAAATGCCTTTTAATTCAAATCCTTTTATTCCATCAACAATCTAACTAAAAGTGCCATAATTTGAAGCTTTAGACGTTGTTACTGACTGTACTGATCTTTCTGCTTAATTCCTGAAGTAACACATTGAGCATTATGATTAAATTGCACAAGATGTTTTAGGTTATATTTGTTTCCAGATGAGACCACTCATCAAATGGCAGGCCAGACTTTATACATGTCCTTGTTATGGTAAAAGTGCGACTCTGGTTTTCAGTTTTATGAACACTATAATAGTAACTGTCAGGAGGGATTCAGTAATATACAGACATTGCCAGATGATGCAGGAGCTGTAATGAACTGTATTCTTGTCATTGCCTTTTAGTACAGCACTTTACCTTAATAGATACATACCAAGTGTGCAGTTTTAGTGCAATCCACTTATGCCTTGACCTTTCAGGAGATGTAAGGTTTGTAGTTATCTTGTAAAAGCATGTCTCCGAGGCAGAAATAGTTGCAAAACTAAGAAATGAAATTCAAATACACTAACATAAAGTAAAGGAACTGGAAGGTAGGCCACATTTCTTTTAAGTAATACCTACTGACTCTAAGAGTTACTATAGGTTCATAGATTAGTACTAAGCTAACTGCCCTTGAGAGCCATTTTAAGCCTAGCCAATTATCCCTTGTGAGACTCAAACCCTGCACCCTGTGTTTGTAAGGCAAACACTTTAACCATTAGGCCACCCTCCCACTATAGGGACATTAGGTAATCATCTAAAGCAACTTTAATTTTCAGGATTACCATGACGGGGGTAAAATCTCAAGCTTTACATTTAGGATTTATAGTTCTGTTATATTCACCTCACATGATGAATATTACATTTTTATTAATGAATGAAAACCTTTTTTTTGTTGCAGTTCAGTTTTCTGTTAATTTTTTTTTCACAGAAATCTGTGACTAGCAATAAATAAAATTGTCACACATATTTCCACTGGTAGCATATGCACAAACCTTATGAAAACTTACTAAATGGTTTCATGTGTAATCAAGAAGGTTAAAATTTGCATGTGAGTATTTTCCAGTCATGTGTCACTTTATTCTGCATAACTTCTTGACATGTGGAAAACTAAAGATGGTTGCAGTTTCCACTGTACTTAATTCATTATTTCTTATTTTGAAACAATTATTGATATCAAGAACTGACTATTCAGACAAAGTCTTAAATTGTAATTAAAAATAACTTCAGAACAGAAATCTTTAGGGTAATTTCAGTGAATATTTTCCCCTCTATTTTGTTCAGTTTACAGCAGCATCCCTCTTAATCTGGTCTCACTGAGACTGGACCCTAGGCTGATTAAATGAATGGCTGGTTAATCCAAAAATGCATCCTAAATAGCATTTACAGGTTGTAAAGCAGATTTAAAAATTATGTATTTATATTATATATATTTACCAGTGCTCTTATTTAGCTTTACTTTCTGGATGAAGTAATACGTTGTCTCTGAGTACATTGCACTGTACTTTTTCCTAGAATTGGCAATGAAAATTTGATTCATGGAAAACAATGTTGAAGAATATATGGCCAGTTAAATAGGAGTCCATTTAAAGGGAGAACGGATAAGAGGGATTCTACTTTTACCTCTGTTTGCTTGTCTACTCTGAGACTCCTGAGTGTTGAGTTTTATTCATGCTGGAAATTATCAGAAAAGGGGAAGGCAATTCGGAAACATTAAGTGCATAGTGTTATGCAAAATAGTGTAATGAGAGGTGATCCACAAGGAGGGGGTGAGTCAGAGACCCTTACAGGAAAATTATGTGGCATTCACGGTATGCAAATGACTGTATACTGGTATGCAAATGAGTGTAATCATGCTGACAAGACTAATCTGGTATGCAAATGATGAAATCCAACGTGTCAGCATGATTCTGAGATGTAGAAATCCAGCACTATGAGCTGCTTCGCATATTTGTTCTGAATGCAAAAATTCTTGGGGGTAGAGGAGTTTCATTTGCATTAATATGCTGGGAATAACAGCACCATCAAATGAACAGCAAGTGTTAGTGGCCTGTGTTGGAGGCAGTGCCCATGATGTTACATGCTGTTGTCCCTCAACAATAATTGGGTCTAAAGTGGCTAACACACTATCATGTCCCGAACCAGGACATCGTTGACTATTATTATGTGGCCAGAGTCATCACACATGGAATCAAAGGGGAGGCACGGGGTTGTCTGTCACTCTAGACATAAAGGTTTGTGAAGCATTAACCATTCTTGCAATGAGGACCTTTCAGCTTCTGACAAAGGATGCATTAAGAATTTCCCAAGCATCAGCCTCAAGTCTCTTACAGCAGCTCCTTGATGTGATGCTGCATCATGTGGAGCAGGAAGATATATGATTTATATGGGTAGTAGAGATGGGAGCCAACACTATGCAGCCATTTTACACAATAGCCCATTTCCTTGAGGTCCTTGGGGCCATTGATTGCACCCACTTTATATTAAGGTTGCACAAGAGATAGTGGAACACTTTGGTGGCATGTATAAGAACTTCAGTGTTGTGCATCCATGTTGAAAGCCAATAGTTAAATGGTGTCCATGACGCCAACAATAACCATGCCTAGGCATGACAGACTTGGCCAGCAAGGGGTGAGGAGGGTGCTGACTTGTGAGTACTGTAGCAGGCAGCCTAATAAGGCATCTCAGGATTTTATCCTGATAAGTGTTGCAAGCCACAATCATGAAATTGGTCACACCTGGGTGTGTTGATGCTGTAACCAAGATGACAGTCATGCAGTCTCAATATTTATATTGGTTCATAGGTGTTTACTAGGTTAATGACTGCAAGGGCCTTTTTAAACCTAGCCATGCATCCCAAATCTCTGACAAGTCCTGATACCCTTGATAAGTGTAAACAGGGCTTGGGAGATAAAACATTTACAAGCAGGGGCCTGGGAGATGAACCATGTACAGGTTGCCTGTGTCCATTAAAGACATAGGTGTCAAACCAGGGATGAATTTCCTGTCCACCATCCAGTTGTCCAAGTTGCACTTGAATTGGGTTAGGGAGGAGCTCTGCTTCTTATGGATGGGGAGCCTGTTCTAGAGATGGGGTAATCTCTGGGATACATACCTGTGTCTCCAGTAGGTCCTATTTATATCACAGACAAGGTGTAAGACTTTAGAATGGGTAATTCTGGTGCTGTTTGTTTTGTGGATATGCGGGAGATCCATCAGAGTGAGGTCAGGCAATTCGCTATATGCCAGGCATAGATCTCCCCTCAAAAGCCTGTAGGAGATTGAATACAGGGATAGGGCCTTGATGCGGTCTGCATAGGACATTTTACTTATGCCCTGTATTCTTTTAGTGAGGAGTCTCTGTGGATGTTCCGATTGTTGGATATGCCTGGTAAGGTGCCTACCAAAGGGGGAATTGTACTCAATGACAGGTCTGATGAATGCTGAATACAGTGGAACAATGACTTCCTTGGACTTAGATGCCATACCTTTGTTTATAAGTTGCACAACATAGAATGATTTTCTCACTAATGTAGACACTTGATGGTCAAAGGCTAGATTACTGTCTATGTGCCTTTGACAGCCCACCTTGTATCTGGACCCTTGCATGGTCACAGCCAGTATGACCTACAGAGCCATAATGAAGGACAGCTACCACCTGCCTTACTGATGTACCAATGGATGTCATGTGGCGATTAGTATCCTGCGCATGCATGTGTACGCCAAGTCCCTACATGTATGTCACTATTCACATGTTGGTAGTTGTCCTGCAGTCCATGTGTCTGTTGAGCATCCTCATACAGGGCATACAGCATGCTTACTATCTCTACCATGGTATGTGTAGTGGCTGCCTGTGCCTGGACCACTGACCTGGACATGCAGTGACTGATGCCAAGTGTGGTACCTAAGTTAGGGAAATATGTACAATTCATATGTAATCCTCTCTCTGTATGTCTGCATCCCTCCCCTGTCCCCCACCCTTTGTGCCCATACTCCACCCCTGTTCATCCTTGTCTGCATTGTATTTTTCTGCCCATTCTACCTTCCCTACTTCCAATATACTACTTGCACAAGTTCACTGTTACCCCCAGCATCTATCCTTCTTCTTACAGAATGTAAAATGGGTACCTGTTACACAAAAATGCACTTCTTCCACCTAACTAAAGACAGCCTTGCACACAGGCAAACCCTGGAGGCTGACTAGGACACTAATTATCTAGGTGTGCTTTCTGACATTTATTTATTCATTTGTTTCATCATTATTTATTTATTATTGGTTTGGTTGTTTGTTTTTAAATAAAGAAACATAGCGTTCCTTCGTTGAAGGTTGTGCATTAGGCCCGGCAAGCCAGCATGTAAAAATCTACTGCCAGTCATTAGCGGACCGGAGTTCCATTGTGGTGACCCCTGACTGAGAAAAGCTGAAAGACACAACAACTCCAGTTCTTTACATAAAAAATTATAAAAGAGCAGAAAAGGGCCCATAGCCGTATTGGTTAGGTGCTGACTTTCTACTACTTGTCATGTCAGGGCTATGAATTTACAGGTTTCTCACATTTTTGGGGTTGATTGTTGTAAAATTTGTGGTTTTCTGGTTATTCATAGATGGTTAGATTTAGTAAATAATAGACATCTGAGTTCTTGACTTCATATCCTTCAGAAAATGAATGCTACACAAACCTCTTATTCTGAGAACTCAAGAGCAATATTTAAAATACGTGCCTTATTTCTGGCCTTTGCTTCCACATAAAGTGTTGGTTTTGTCTCAGATTTGTTTGCTTAGAAATTAAAGGAGGGATATTTTATTTTTATTTTATAACAGTTGTACATCTGACATGTACACAGAAAAATTCATTATAATTGTTAGGGGTCTGTGTGAACAAAAATGACTGACTGCTGTTTGGTCATTATTTTGGATTAGCAGGACTAATGTGAGTTGTGTGAAACTTGGAATACTTTAATTGTGGTTACTGTTTGTGTGAATAAGTTAAAAATGTATTACGTTGTCATAAATTGTTATCACAATCGTTCATCTGAAGTACACACAAAAGTGATTATAACTGCAGGGTGGGGGTAGAAGCTACCTGTGGATGAAAGTAACAGTTCCACTTGTCATTTGCTGAGGTTAAATAATCACTTATATGACTTTGCAAGACTAAAGTTCATTTGTGTGAACTATGATACTTTATTATTGTGATAGTTTTGTGTATTTATTTATTTTATTTTATTTATTTTATTTTACATTTGTTGACCGGGCTAGTCTAACTGGATACATGTCCATTTTCAGTAGAGGCCCGGGGAGAAAAGCTCCACAGAGGGTAGTTATGACAAAAAACAACAGGAGATAAGATACAAAGTATTACATTCAAAGTCAAATGAACAAGTAAAAGGGTTATACAAATAATTTAAAGAGGTAAAACAGTCTTAGGTAGTTGGAGTATCCTAACTACAGTGAAGACCCTTGGATTTTGGATTGGGTGGAAATTAGGTAGTACTGGGATGTTTGCTATTAATCAGGATTAGAGCATGGGCATAGCCATTCGGATTTTAGGAGATCTTTGAGTTGTTTTTGAATTGGTGGAGTGAGGTCTCGTGTCTTAGGTTGTTTGGGAGGGCATTCCAGGATTTTCCAATGGAATTAGCATAGAGTGCTTCACCTCCTGAATTGTTAGATTTAATAGTTTGAATTTGTAAGCTTTTGGATGATCTAAGGGATGTAAGGTTAAAGTAGGGGTAAATATTTTGTTCATTGAGGGGGTTTGTCAGGATGGTGGATTGTTTTGAATGCCTCAATGAGTTGATTGAGTTTGAGAATGTTAGGTAGTTCTAACCAATCTAATGTTCTGAGATTGTTACAGTGATGTGTATGATAGGGCATTCCTGTTATAAATCTAGCTATGTGGTTATAGGTTGTAGATAGTTTGTTGAGTTCTCTTTTATTAAGGAAGGAGAATATCGGCGAGGCATAGAGGAGTGTGGAAAGGAGGTGGGTCCGGGCAATGGTTAATTTAGTGTGTGGGGTTAGGAAGTTCTTAATTCTATACATGGACCCAAGTTTCTTGTTTACCGACTTAATGGTCAGGTTGATATGAGTATCAAATTTAAGCTTGTGGTCTATGGTCACACCTAGTAGTTTGGTGTGGGAGACAGGGTCGATTATGGTCCCATTATTGGATGTCACGTGAATGATGGGGTGGTTGGAGCTAGGAGATTCATTTCCTTGAGGGGTAGAAGTAGTGGGGAAAAACAGAAGTAATTTGGTTTTGGATGGGTTAAGTAAGAGTTTTAGTTCCAAGAACCATTTTTCAACTAGGGAAAAACAGTTTTGGGTTGCAACTTGGAGTTTGTCGAGGGAGCTGTCGGAGCAGATCAGGGTGGAGTCGTCTGCATATTGTATGCAGGTGGCTTTGGGAATGATAGAGTGCAGATCATTAATAAATATGGAGAAAAGAAGAGGACCAAGGATAGATCCTTGGGGGACACCGATATTTGTGGGGAGTAGGTCGGATAAGCTATTTTCCCATAGAACAGCTTGTTTTCTATGAGAAAGGTAGTCATTAAACCAGTCTATGGTAGTTTTGCTAAGGTAGTATGCCTCCAGTGTGTGGATCAACTGTTTATTTATGTAGTTATTTTTCACAATCTGATGCTCTGAAGTGCACCACAAAGTGGGAGTAATTGATAGGTGTGGAGACCATCTGTGGATGCAAGTGACTTACCCCTGCTTTTGCTTGATCACTGTTAGACAGTAGTGACTGATCTAGCATGGCAGGAGTAATGTCAGACAATGTATTGTATTTGCTATAATTAGTATAAAACTAAGAATAATGGTGATGTGCAGAGCTGTAGTAACTACAGAGGGATTAAATTGATCAGTCACAGCATGAAGTTATGGGAAAGAGTAGTGGAAGCTAGGTTAAGAAGGGATGTGATGATTAGTGAAGAGCAGTATGGTTTCATGCCGGGAAAGAGCACTACAGATGCGATGTTTGCTCTGAGAGTGTTGATGGAGAAGTACAGAGAATGTCAGAAGGAGTTGCATTGTGTTTTTGTAGACTTGGAGAAAGCATATGACAGAGTGCCTAGAGAGGAGTTGTGGTATTGTATGAGGAAGTAAGGAGTGTCAGAGAAGTATGTAAGAGTAGTACAGGATATGTATGAGGGTAATGTGACAGCAGTGAGGTCTGCGGTGGGAGTGACGGATGCGTTTAAGTTGGAGGTGGGGTTACATCAAGGATCAGCTCTGAGCCCTTTCTTATTTGCAATGGTGATGGACAGGTTGACAGACGAGATCAGACAGGAGTCCCCATGGACTATGATGTTTGCAGATGACATTGTGATCTGTAGTGAGAGTAGGGAACAGGTGAAAGAGACCCTGGAGAGATGGAGATATGCTCTAGAAAGAAGAGGAATGAAGGTCAGCAGGACTATGACTGAATATATGTGTGTGAATGAGAGGGAGGATAGAGGAATGGTGAGGATGCAAGGAGTAGAGGTGGCAAAGGTGGATGAGTTTAAATACTTGGGGTCAATAGTTCAGAGTAATGGTGAGTGTGGAAGAGAGGTGAAGAAGAGAGTACAGGCAGGATGGAGTGGTTGGAGAAGAGTGTCAGGAGTGATTTGTGACAGACGAGTACCTGTAAGAGTGAAAGGGAAGGTCTACAAGACGGTAGTGAGACCAGCTATGTTATATGGGTTGGAGACAGTGGCATTGACAAAAAGGCAGGAGTTTGAGCTGGATGTGGCAGAGTTAAAGATGTTAAGATTTGCACTGGGGGTGACGAGGGTGGACAGGATTAGGAATAAGTATATTAGAGGGTCAGCCCAGGTTGGAAGGTTTGGAGACAAAGCCAGCGAGGCAAGATTACCTTGGTTTGGACATGTGCTGAGAAGGGATGCGGAGTATATTGGGAAAAAGATGCTAAGGATGAAGCTACCAGGTAACAGGAAAAGAGGAAGGCCTAAGATAAGGTTTATGGATGTAGTGAGAGAGGACATGCAGGTGGTTGGTGTGACAGAGCAAGATGCAGAGGACAGGAAGAAATGGAAACAGGTGATCCGCTGTGGCGACCCCTAATGAGAACAGCCGAAAGAAGATGATGATGATGAGTGTAAAACTAGTATTGATATGGCTTCTTCTTGTGCACGTGTGTGTGTGTGTGTGGGGGGTGTTGCAGTGTATTTAATAGTAATGAGTTGGTCACAGTTGCTTTCATTTTCCATCAAAAACATGAGCATTGGACACAATAAATGCGTTTCTTTTGTGGTCAGGTGGCAGTAGACTGTGCATGAAAGTAACTGATCAGAGCTATGTGGTGCAGTGAGTAGTACTGCTATCTTACAGTGCATAACTCTGTCATTAGTTCTTGGTTCTGGCTTCTTCTGTATGGAGTCTGCATATTCTTCTTGTATCTATAGGGTTTTATCCATGTGCTCTGGTTTCCTTCATCACCCCAAAATATGGCATAAGTGAACTGGTATTACTCTAATCTGCCTGTAGGTAAGTTCAGTGTGTGCGTGTGTGCGTGTGTGTGTGTGTGTGTGTGTGTGTGTGTGTGTGTGTGTGTGTGTGTGTGTGTGTGTGTGTGTGTGTGTGTGTGTGTGTGTGTGTGTGTGTGTGTGTGTGTGTGTATGTATATATACACACGAGCACATGTGCATGTCATATTAAGGTGAAACTAACTTGTCAGAGGCAGTATCAGTATGTATATGAATGTGTGAAAAATGAGTGTATCTTATGATACAGCTGGCTTGTCAGGACCAATGTCAGTATGTGTGTGCTTACACAAAAATCAGAATAGCTTGTGTTAAGTCTGACTTTAGGGCAGGGTCAGTGTGTATGTGTCACAAAAATATCACTAATTTTTATGTTCACACGTAATATGTTTGGTGCATATACATAACTCTTCTGGGTAGCAATGAAAAAAACAGCAACCCATTCTCTTTCAAAAATAAGGCACAGCAAGCATCACCCTACAAACCCTTGACATTCCTTGAGCCTACCTGCCCCCACACCCCAGTCTGTATAAGCAGATTTTGAGAAAGGCTTAGTAATAGTACCAGCCCTGAACCATATGCAGTCTAAATCTGTCCCTCCGAAGAGGTATGCACAGGTCACTGTTGCTTGTGTTGTGTGTATGTGTGGGGTGTCATTATTACTTTCGTTTTCCTTGCAATCAAGCTTCTAAAGTGTGTATAAAATCTTTATATAGCTTGTGTCCAGTGTTCAAGGGTGTAGCTAGGCATACTCTGTATACTCAAATGAGTACATGTTTTCTGAGCATCTCTTGGAAACTTCAATACTCAAAAAACATAGAATGTTTAGAACCGTGTAAACAAATATTTGCAGTAGAGGTACATAAAGAATGCTTGTGTGAAAGGAGTACTACTTTAAAATAGCTTTTTATTGGTATAAATGCTAACAGTTGAAAATAGCATATCCCCTTACTATATGTCTGAGGGGGTAGCATTTTGAGGGTTGAGTACATTTTTTAAGTGATAGGTGGGTGGTGGGGCTATAACATTAAGTTTGAGTACAAAATGTTTACACCCCTGACAGTGTTGTCATTACGTCTTTGAATTTCATCACAAGCCTCACAACATGTGCATAGCTTTTCTCATTAGATATTAACAATCAAAGCTGTAATGCATAGTTTCCTTTGATACATTTATATTGAAATGTGTATTAAGATGTAACTTACTTTTTGTCAGTTCAGCTTCTGGTTACCATCTGTTTTGGAATGAACAAACACCTGTGTGTAGAATCGGTTCTTAAGTAGGACAGCACTCATGTGAGGGAGCGAAAGGAAGGGCTCTTAGCACTCTGCATCAACACTAATTTCTCACTCTTCCCCTAGTGTGATTCTTGCTCTGGACAACAGGAAAAAGCCAGCTTAAGTCAAAGTGACTGGGTAGCCAATGATAGAAGTGTTGGCATCACAGCTCACAGAACTGCTTGCGCATGAGACTTCGATTAATTTCCACCAGCTGAAGGTGTTACCTGCTTCAGTCCCCTCCCACACCCAATACCCCAGCCAGCCTCATGATTTGAAAGTTTTAAACTTGCTGTACTCCCCCTACTCCCCCATCCCCTAGTCTCTCCCCCTACTCCCCATCCCCTAGTCTCATCCCATTAAAATCATACCATATCACAAAAAACACCTATTCAAGAACTGAAATAATACCCATATGTTAACCACGTAGCCCCACTGGACACACAATGTCATTTTAGGGGCGACCTGTGAGAAATGTCTGGTAAAATAAATTGCTCAGAGACATACAGCAGGCAAATGATGGGTGAGAGAATCAAACCCTACACCAAAGGGACTACTCCCAGCTTTAACAGTGTGTGCCCATTGCCAGATATACAAAGCACCCCACTGCTGAAACACCACATCCATACTTCTCACAAATAAATAAATAAACATTTCTCACCACTCCTCATGTGCATCATTCCGTTCACCTTCTATTGCATATTCTCCCCTTCCTTACTGTCATATCAACCCCAAGTACAGTGAGAAAGCCCACACACCTACTTCTAATCATCATCAGATTCTTTCCACTATCCAACTTCTCTACTCACTACTCAAACTCAAAGACAACATTACCCCCTCCCATCATCACAAATGCCTGTGTATCAGTTTCACCTGCATTTATCTATTAAAATAAAAAAAATAAAAAAAAAAAACATGAATACAGAACAAATTAATCTTACAAACAATCTGTCAATAAAACAAATTACTATAAATCTTCAATTGACTTATAATCTTTGAGCTAATAAAATTTATTTTATTTATTTATTTAACATTTGTTTGTCGGGAAAGCCTGACTTGGAACAAGCCAGCTTTCGAGGCCCAGGGAGAAATGATCCAGACCACATGTCTTTGTAATGTGGGAGGAAACAGGAGCTCCCAGAAGAAATCTACACAAATGCAGGCAGGACATGGAGACTCTGTGCAGAAGGCAACCCAGCCGGGAATCAAACTGGAGAATCTCTTGCTGTGAGGCAACAATGTAAACCGCTGCACCACTGCACAATCCATAACATTTAATATTTATAAACTCATTCAGTCCTGGTTCCTTATCCAATGCCAACCTGGTTTGCCACTCAACTTCTTTACATTATAAATGCACATTACTATTTCCTTCAAATTCATCTAAATTCAGATTGTCAATTACAAAAGTACTTCTTTACATTATAAATGCACATTACTATTTCCTTCAAATTCATCTAAATTCAGATTGTCAATTACAAAAGTTGGAATTTCCTAAAATATTTATATACTACAGTATGCTTGGCCAAAGAGCTGTCGAAATCTTTATTCTTAATGGCCGTTAATATGCTCGTAAATCCTCTATGACAATTTTCATACGTAATAACTGTAACATGTTCCACATGTTGCCAGATAAACTATGCTTTGGTCCCTATAGTTTTATCAACTCCTTTTACATACATATTGGATGTACCACTGATGAACCTGCAGTATTTACATTTATTGCACTCAAAAGTACCAAACTCTAAGAATTTATTCAGGTTAGTCCATTTTGTTCTCTCCAATATTCTTTTTATGCTGTTCTCTCTCTCTCTTTTATAATTAAAAAGGGGATTTTTTCCTATCTCCTTAGTTAAATCTCTGTTTCCAAAAATACATTTCCAATTATTTTTCATTATTTTCTGAATATTATACATGTCCAAAGTGATGGGTAATGGAAATGTCCCTAAATAGATTTGATTGCTTAACTTGCTTATATTACCCTCATCTTTTTGCTTCATCTCCAGTACAGTTCAAGTTTGGCTTAGTTTTATCATGTCTCAAAAAGATTACTTCTTGTGTGATTTTGGAAAAGAACACATTTTCATAACCTTTATCAAGAATTCTAAACACATTGAAGAACAAAAGCACTAAAAACTGAAATGTCAAACATTTTTTGAGTGGATATTTTGTTGTTGCATTCATCTATTTCGTTCCCAAGCCACCACTCCCCTCCTCGGTTATATTTTGCTCACCCCCATGTTTTATTAATGGACTACTCAAAACCTTCTCTCATAACAAATCTTCTAAAGTAATTCCGCACTAAAATCCCAAACTATCTCTACAAATTCACAACAATAATTCTAATAACCCATATTAGAGTAAATATTGAAGCAAAACTTCAAGCTCATAAACTTCTTATCCATCATCTCAAAGGCATTCACATCACCTCTGTTTCCATCAATACTCAAAGTATCTCCAATAAGTGGTCCAAATAAACATCTTCCTCACAACTCATAAACATAAATTTGTCACCATCACAGAATAGTGGATCGAACCATACAGTCCAAGCTCCTACAATTATGAGTACGATTAAAGGCAAGGAAATACAAAAGCGGGAAGATGTTTGCTCCTTTACAAAAATCATCAAAAACCCACTGTAATTTCTAAACTAATTAAAAAGCATTGGGAAAGGGTGTTTAAACTGAAAGCATTGTGTTATATAAAGGTGTTCGTTGCTCAGCTGAGGTGTTTTTTTACTAGATATTTTGATTCAGCTGGTTGTCGTTAATAATTTCTAAACTAATGCCAGAATGGACAGTGACTCCAAATGGATCTTTTTAAAATTCCTCACTTGGAAAACCAATCCTAACTTGTTGCAGCATCTAGCATCTACACCCCTCCTTTCCTTCCTCTCTCCTCTAATTGTAATAACTTTTCAGGAATATACTTTCAGCAAGTATCCAAGACAAGAAAAGTTACAACAATAAAAACAAACACTTCACCATTCTTGGAGATGTGAACATCAGCTCCTCTGGTCCTCTCTGCAAAGAATTTGCAAAAATTCTCACCAACAATAATCTTATACAGCTAATTACTGAACCAACCCACACAAACATGCACACAATCAGCCATTCTAGTCTAGACCTGCTAACAACAATCTCAAACATAATCATTATCCCACCCTCCTTTAATGACCGTTGTCTAATACTGCTTCAAATCATCAACCTAGCTCTCATATCTGCTCCTAAACTAAATTTCCTTCAGGTTTAATCCATGCCGAATATAAATAATATGAAAAAACATCTCTTAACCCTCAAGTGGTCACCCATATTATAATACTTAGACCCCAGATCAGTGGCTGTCACCTGAAGTTAAATTCTCCTCAGTCTCAAAGACAAATACTTTCCTATTATTAGGCACCTATCCAAATAAGCCCAAACTCCCATGCTCACCAATGAACATAAATCACTTCTCAAATTAAGAGATGAAGCATTGGAAGCTCAAAAATGAAACTCTTCATTTGACAGTTGCAAAATATTGACAAGTCTGAAGAACATAGACAAACAAAACATACGCAGTCACAAAGTCAGCCAGTTCAAGTCTGAGGAGCACTCCCTTCTATGTGAACTCAAACATTTCTGGCAGGAAGTCATCTGATGGGCAGGATACAAATCCTCTGACAGCAAGCCCACACAAAACAATATTTACCCCACTCAAGGACCATTCAGATGCACTGACTTATGAGAATTCAGCCATCTACCCAAATTAATGCCACAACAATCGATCATTCATATCAAACCCAAGACCCACCACTATTCATCTTCTGCTTCTGTTTCATAAAATACCATATCAGATCATCAGCATAGAATAGGAAACCATCTCCACTGACTCCTTCCTGGCTCTGGCTACCTCTTAATTACCCTGATTCATCTTTCTCTGATGAGAATTTATTTCCTAACCACTTCTACATATCTTTAATTTTTGCCTTACTCAAAAAGTAAAGCCAAATGTCTGGAATGCAGCACCATTTACTCCCCTCCTCAAATAACCAAAACAAAAAACAACTTTCGCTTACAGTCTCAGTTTTTAGGACAAACTGTTAGAAAAGATCATCTATAAACAACTCTACTCTTAGATATTCCAATATTATCTTCTCATTTTAAAACAACACAGACTGTGGACTGATTGTTGTACAATAACTGTGTTGATGTACCTTGACATGGAGAAAATTAACTACACAGGTGCAGTCTTCATTGAGCTCACTAAACCATTGAACTTATTTGCCACAAACCTCTCTTTTATGCACTTCAGGATATCAGTGTAATAGCACAGCTGTTACCTGGGTCTGGGTATTTATCAAAAACAGGTTCTGCAGAGTCAAAATAGGCTCCTCTCTTTCTCAGCTTACACACATCACATTGGGAGTTCCACAAGGATCTATTCTGGCCACGCTTCTTTTCTCAATATTTAGTAAAAAGCTACTTCACAACCACCCAAATCTCCCACTAATTCTCAATACAGATGACACTCTTTAGGTCCAGCCCAGCAATTCAACAATCAAAATGCAACAGGAAAATGATTTGCACTAACTTCACTCCTGGCTCATTTACTACAAGCTCATACTTAACCCCTCAAAAAACAAAAGTATGTCACTCAACAACCATCAAAAACTTAAACAAAAGTGTCCCAAGCATAGAAATATTACTGCATGAATGGAATATCAGTTTGCTCAAATACCTCTACATATGGCTTGACCAAACACTTAATTTCAGTTCCCAAATGGAAACAGCAATATCAAGAGCAAAAAGTAACCCCATTCACCATCCTTATCTTTTCCAACCAGAACAGCAATAGGCAAAAGAGTACTTCTAACACAACTTGAATATGGACTTCCCATCATAGCCATCATGTCTGATAACAATACTTCACTGAGCGTAGAAAAAATGTGTTGCTTCATCACTAACTCTAATGAATGCCACTGACTCTCAAAACAGTCCAATGGATACTGGTGCAGGCTCTGTCATTTTCAAGGTTCGACTTCCTGACCCCTTTGCACCTCTGACACCCAAATTGCATACCGGACTGTCATACTACATCCTTAGCGTATAATTCCCAGGGAAAAAAAAACATTCTAAGTCTCTCAAACCAGACTACAATGCTCCAACCACTCTCTCCATGCATGAAGCTCAACATTGTGAATCCCACCCCTGTATGTTAAGGAACTGTTGGAGCCCTTTCCCACCTTTCGGACACAACTCGGAAAATTCCTCCATGCCAGTCTGACTACATTTGCTTCACTGCAGGCTACATCATCATTAACTCTCAGGCCAACCTTTATCTCCTCAACACCCATCCTTCATACCTTCAGCTTCCACTCCACCCTCCTCTCACCTACTTCCCTCTCTCTTCATATTCATTGCTCTTATGTAGTTCCCATCATCATCATCAACACCCTTATGGACGTTTCTTCTATAAATACGTACATTACAACTAATAAATGTTAATTTCCACATATTTTAATTGATTATCCTCTCTGCATAAATTCTCAACAGATTTTCTGTTCTGTATTTTTATATACTGTTTCTTCTTGTGATGTATTTCTCTCTGGATGCTTCTCAAAATGATCATTTCTATCATATCTGATGACTGTTCTACCAAGGTAATCAAATGAAAAATAAGTAAAAACCTCAGTGGTGTACAAAGAAGGTCACTATAGTATATATATGGACAATATACTTTTTGGTTACAATGAGTGGAATTATATTCCTCTAATCCTTATTTTTTCACTTTCCCCACAATCAAACATAAGAAGGAAATGCTGTTGTTAGTTTTTTGGGCATAGGGCAAAGAAGGCATTCTGTTTATAGGTCTCTTACAGCAACAGGTTAAAATATTTTACTGTATTCTAGGGGTCTGCCTTTATGGGGTAGGGGTGAGTAAACAAGCTATAGATATGTTTTACAGCACCCACTTGAGATATATGACTGAGGCCATTCGTACCTTCATTCCAATATAACACCAGAGGAATGCACATGAGGTCATCATTATCAACCACTTTTTTTTCGACATTTTTACATGGGATCAGGGTGTCACATCAACAATAGTCAATGTGACAAAAATGAGTGTGTAGGTGAGGGGAGGTTGCTAGTGAAACAGGCACTACTAACAGATAAGATTTATGAATAATGCAAGTATTTGACTTTTAAGTTTATTGCAAATCAGTATTTTGTCAGACATAATTTCCCTGAAAGAAAACAATAAGGCTGACTTTTGTTCTGGCTATCAAGAGATGAAAAACTTAGAAAAATGCATGAAATGTATCCCAGAATATCTAGAACACAAAGTCAGAATGATGCAGGAAAACTGTGTTGGGGATACCAGAGGGGTGGGAGGTAGTGGTCAGGTGGGAGCAGGGAGCAATGAAGCCTTTCACCTAGGGAACCATTTCACCAAACTTCATCCCTGTCTCCAACCAATCATTTCTTAAGCTTACCCTTGTGTGTGCTCATCTGCTTGCTTTTCGGAATTTCTTCACTTACTCCCATCCCACTTTCCTTGCCATTTATATAATGAACTCAAGTCAGCATATTTCTGGCTGGCCCTCTGGGTCCTGCTCACAGTGTTTGAGTTGCCACTATGCGGTACTTTTCATGTCACATTGGTCATATGACTGCTCAGAGTGCACTCACATTGCCACAGTTCAGTAGACCACTGCTGCCAGTAACACGGCTGTGAATGTACTAGACAGCTCACCCAGCCCTTTCTATGACAGTCCTACTACATATGTCAATAGCATAGGGCTGCATCATATTACAAGAGCTTTGATAGGTATCTAGTAAACAAAATAATACTGATATTTCACCTTACTTAACGTATTATGCAAAACCATACCAAAGCAATAAACAAGCAGTGTATCACCCTTCAAAAAGTAAATGCTGCAGTGGATAAAAAATAAACACTAATGAATGACAGAATTGGTGCTGTAATGTGATAGCAACATAAATAAGATGATCCGAAACATGAAATAATTATGAGTAGCTCCTTCATCATAGATATGTCATGCTGCCATATTGTAAAACTGTTGTGCCACAGAGAAACTGTAAAATAAGTTCATATCTTTGCAGGCAGGCAGACATAAAATATATTTTATTTTAAAACAAATACTTTATAGACTTTCTACTTCCTTTATGCAACCATTTGTCTCATCTGCTGGTCTTTCAGTCTTGACCACTTCCCTAATTGTTGTACCCTATCTCACCACTTCCCTAATTGTTGTACCCTATCTCACCACTTCCCTAACTGTTGTACCCTATCTCACCACTTCCCTAATTGCTGTACCCTATCTCAATAGTGGTCCCATTCATCATCACCTGTCTTTATTTCTTTAACCTCTATCCATACTTTCTGGATTCTTGTCTGAATGGCTTTCCTCTTCAATTCCCCCAACTCCACATACATTGAGCTTGGCCTTCCCTTCTTTATACTGGTCCATTTTTGCCATGGTGCCACTTTCTTTTGGGTATTGAAGGTAATACCTATATGCTTAAGCTGTGCAAATGTGATCTTCTCTCTATTTGGTATATCATATTCCATACAAAGTGCTATCAGATGTTTTAAAAGATGTTCTGTTAACTGTAAAATGTTGAGACTATTCCTTGATCCCTGCACCTCCCCATGAATCTTTCATCTTATCTGTAATAGTTCTGTATCTCGTATGCCATGTACAGGCTGAAGGCCCCTACATAATCCTTCTATTTTGTGAGACTATAATCCCATGCCAAAAGCCATTCCTATACTATTCATTTCCTTCCCTTCCCTTCTGATACCCTTACATAGATTTTGGTTTGATCCTATACAAAGCTGAACAAGCTAACAGTCTAATGCATACATGTGTATATCTGGAAGTTGCCACCCTCCATAATTAGGAGAATCCTGCACTTTTTCTGCAGAGAATCTCCTACATGTACTTCTTAATGTAACCTCATTCATCAGGTACTGCTACTCTTATATCACTGGATGAAACACAAGAACCAGCAGATTTGGTTCTGTAAACAATACATGTAGTAGCAGCATTACCTTAATAGTCCTGCTCCTCTCCAAAATAGTCTGAAAGATTATAATTTTTTCACTTAATCAGTCTTGAAATTTTTATCCAGATGGGACAAATTAATCTCAGATCTTTCCATCCGAGTTTTGCTAACAAAGAGTCCTAGATATTTTCATTTTATTTTCCGGAAATCCCCAAAGGTATCCATCTCCTATTTGTTTTCCAACCCTTGTGAAAACTGATTTGTGGGTATTGCACTATAGCAGAGAATGCATCCCAAACTACTAGAATGTATTTAATGTCCCTGCCATTATATCGCCTGCATTACTACTAATCAACAAAAAGCTGATTGTAAATAAGAAGGCCTGTTGAGCACCTGCGCACCATGTCCTTTCCACTATGAAACCCCTCATTCTATGAGACAATTCCTACATAACTAATAAAAATAATACTAGAGACACTGGTCATCCTTGTCTAGTCCGCCTGGTAATATTGCCCTGCTCTGATAAACTACCATTTATCCAAACGTTAAAAGCCCAGTTTGCGTGATCACTCTAGCCACTAAATTATACCTCTCCAAAATGTGTATATTTAAATATTCTAAACAAAAAACTCTAATTAACAGAATCAAATCCCTTTTTAATATCAAACAAAACTATTCTTGTTGCACCCCCTCCCCACACTGTACTGATGCAGAAAGGCCAATAATTTCCACAAGTTCATGGCTTGTCTGGGACAAATCTATTTTGCCACTCTTCTATGATATTGGGGAATATTGTGTATTACCTCTTAGCTAGGATCACCGCCAGAATTTTAATATCAGCATTTATAAAGAAACTGATCTAAAATTACTGATTCATGGGCAAGCTTCTATGGTTTTTGTAATACCACTATAACCATCTCCGTATTGAAATGCTGGCACTTGAAATGCTGAGTGCTGAAATGCAGAAAAAAGAAAAAAAAAAAAGCGACAACATAGAAGAGTGAATCTCAAAGATCAGTTTTCCTTGCAACATATTTTTTACAGGGGATAAAACCCCCTGCATCTCCCATGTGGCAGCAATTCCCACACACACCCCAAACATATATATACTAACTCCAAGATAGCCATATCTCAGTGAAAATGGAATATTCTGAGAAATAGTATCTCAGACTTAGTATATGTAAGTCCCTTCTTTCGTCCATTCAGTCTCCATATTTCAGGATTCGGTCAAGCGAGTTCTGACATTTCAAACAGTTATCCTATAACTTCTTTGTTGACTATTGGGTTTAAAGCTCTGCATTTAGCAATATCCCTGTATATATATATCCATCAAAAAGGAGTTATTTGCTTTTCTGTCCATTTATAGAATTTTCCAAAGAATCCATCTATCCCTACTGCCTTGAAACATATCCCTTGTAAATGTGACTCCCACTTGAGTCCCAAAAATATATCAGCAGCTGTCACACTATTTCACATTTCTAGCCACCTGCTAAGTACCTGTTGTGCATTTTATATGGTTCCTTTTTATTATACGGTCTATTCATTGTTTCTTGTATAATTAAATTAAAGTCAACCAATAGCATAGCTCAGCGTACATCATTAATTAAGTATTCCCATACTTGTAATATTGGTTCAGAAATGTTGGACTGTCCCTTTTTGGAGAACAGACATTTTCTGCAGCTTATTTTTGATTATTTGGCTTGTCTATAAATGGTCCTCCACTTATTCTAATTTTTCTGCCTGTAACATTAAGCTCCCTATTCCTCCTTCTTTTTTATGTTGCGCAAAAACTTTATTATAATGTTTCAAATCAAGGCAATATATTGCCACAATCTTTAACTTTGTCTCCTAGTCTTCTATCACCATAATACCCTCTTTCTGAATCTTTTGCAATATTTTCCTTCTTGTAATAGGATGTGTACTTCCTGCTATATTCCAAGAGCTACTTTGAAGTAGAACTTTGAACCTATCTGCCGTAATTTACTGAGCTTTTCCCCTTGTCATATCCAGAGACATCTACTGGGCAGGGAAATCCCTGGGATTTAATCATACTGATGCCCTGATGGATGAATCTGGAAGCCACTTTAAGTGAAAGGTGGCCTCTTTTGCCCCATCCCCAAGCTCACCCAGCAGGTACCTGTGAGTAAAACCATTTAAATGATCTGGATCAACTGTTTAGCAATGTATGAAAAAACATTTAATTGATCTGGATTAACTACTTTCACAATCAAACACAAACTATTAAAATTCAGTTATAATGGTGTGACACAGTTCAATAACTAATAACATGCAGTTCAAAATGATAAGTGTACTATTTTCAGGCCTGTAACATGTCTCATTGCCTTGTCTGTCTATTTGTATGCAACTTATATTTGCAACTATTACTTCGTACCTGAATAGCAATGTTCCAAAAACGTCCTTGGCAGGGAAGTTTGAAGTAACATCCATACATTGGCTAGCATACATACATAGCTGCCATGTAAGCATTCTCCTCTTCTTCTCTCTGTTCCCAAACAGTCATTTTAGGGTCACATGATTAAAGTGTCTGTCTTCCCTTGCATAATTCATGCAAAAGGGCTGCAGTCATTTTAAGAGTATTCCAGAATCACGTAGCAGATTCATCTTCTCGTTCATACTTTTATCCAGTCTATCTAGACCCATAAGGGGTCAGCAGTGTTTTATCAGCAGTGTCAGAAGAGACAGAGGGTATCATTGACCAAGTCTTTCACCTCCCCTTCTGTGAGTCAATCCTTGTTATCAGCATTACCCATTCTATACCCATGGTTAGTCCATCTCTGGTACCTTTCTTCTCACTTTGTGCCCATTCCTACCCACTCCTTGTTGTCCTTTTTCCTGGCAACCTATTCTTCATTTAGTGATATTTCTAAGCCAACCTATATTGCAGTAGAGTCATCTAGGGTGGAACTGTTATTGCTTACAGCCTGTTTAGCTTTCCCTTTTATATTCTCATGTGTACTTTGTAAACTCTTTCCATCAGATTCACCTTCTTCCTGGTGTACCATTACTCTTCATTTTGAAGGTAGTCATTCCATATGTTTTTATCTTTAGGGTCACTGTTAATTGGCTCAGTCCTACTTGATCTCCATCTTAGATTGCATTTATTTCAGCCTCCTTCTCCTGATAATTTAAAATGATTTTATGTCACCATTCAAGAAGCAAATGCATGTTTCACTTTCAACAGTGGGAATTTGTCCTCATATGCTTCCACACATAGAATAGCTGGATATACCAAGTACAGTATATAGATCAGCTGTACATGTTCCTTTTGTTTTGTTGCTTCAAAGCATGCGGTCTTAGTGAATAGTCTTGCGAGAAGTAAATATATCTTTTTCCCAAGGGAATTTCACTATGTTGTCTCTAGTGCATGCTGAACTCTGGCCATTAGTACATGCCTGGGAATTTGTTTTGCTGTCTGCGCATTCTGATCTTTTTCCACATCTCTGTGGATACTTTCAATAGATGGATTCAAGTATGAAAGAATATGTACTACTTCTTTAAAAATTGTTCTAGTAATGATCTTAAGTCTTTCTTGGAGAAGGTTTCAGGCATTCCCTGTGTTCTGGCTTTCACACAGTGAGAATGATTTTCCAAACCATCCAGTTTTTCCATTTGTCTCTTGCATTATTTATCTAATTTAATCATTTGTGTCTGGGTACAGCAGAGCTTTTATTCACCACTTTTAAAATTCTGTAACACTTTCTATGTTACTCATCTTTTTTTGCTGAGTCATTGCATCCAAATTGTAGGCCTCCATCTCTGCTGCTTCTAGGTACATTTTCTTGAAGACACTAAGCATTCAGTCTTCTGTTGATGATATTCTGAACCGCTCCAACAGGTTATATTCTCCCACTGCACCTTCAGCTATTGTATTATGAAAGAAAATGAACCTTTTGTATCAGCAGTTATTAGACACTCAGACATGTGGAGTTCACTCACTAGGCAGCCATCTTCCACTCTGGATAGACAAACGCACCCCATTACCCCAAGTATCAATATCCACCAGCATGTACAACAAGTCCTCCTAAAAAGAAGCAAACCTTGGCTGGATTTTAACAACACATCATTGAAACACATGTCAGGCAGGTAGCTGAAGCTTAATTGACCACCATACATTTGTTCCATAAGAAACTTTGCAAAAGTCTTTGCAATTGGAATGAACTAAACATACTTCTATTAGATAACACAACAAATAAATATATGAAACATTTCTTACTATATTAGATCAACACATCCTGATTTGTAGAAAAAGAGTTAAGCTTATCCCTTCATCCTGACTTCCTCCCCACACAAAATAATCAATGAAGCAAAGAAACAATGTATGGCAAGTGTGGTGTTCAAATAAAATGTAGTCAAATTATGAACAGTACAATAAAATGCATCACCAAACTAAGAACCTAATACAATCAAACAAGAAAAGTACTACACAAACTTACAAAAACCACAGCCGAACAATCCTAAGCGTTTTTGTACAACAATTAACAAACTCTTAAGCTACCCCAGTGGCATAGAATGATAAAGCCCTAACCATGACCCAGCTGATCCAGGTGTGATTAGCAGCTTGGGTGGCTGACTAAGCAAAAGAGAGGGATGTATCCTGGGCCCTAGGACATAGTGAAAGAGTATGGGGAGCAGGTAAAAGGATAGCAGGCAGAGCATATAAATAGAAACCCCCCAGACAAAAGGACAGACAGTCAAGCATCCAGGATGCCCTAATGATTCACTACCAGACCTAGCAAATACAAAAATTGTCTAGTGTTAGGAAAACGGCTGGTAGACCTGGTGTAAACAAAGGTTGCTGGAAGCTAGGCCAATATCATGAGATCCGGGGAGATAAAAAAAAAATAAAAAAGGAAAAAGCAGTTAAAAACCTCTTTTACTCGGAGACAGCTATACAACCAGCTTCTAAAACATATGAGATAGGCATAAGTATTGCTTCTAAATTAAAAAAAAAAATGCTTCATACATGCAGCCACCTTGCTTAATGAAACCTCTTTCCACACACCCCATCCTCTCTATTTCATTCAGCTACCACCTTACCTAGTGTCTTTCTCAAACCTATCCCTAAGTCAAATTTCAAATACTTGCTTCACAAACAGAAACAAACTACTTTAGCAACTGACAACCTTCCTGAAGAGTACATTAAAAGAGTAGCTGATGCTCTGGCCTACCCAGAATCCATACTAATAAACAGATCCAATCTGGAATCTTACATCCCACTCATATGGGAAGGAAACATTTATCCTGCCTTTGCACAAGAGAGAAAAATCTACTGAATTATCAAACTGTAGGCAGTTGTATGTCTCCTGCTATCTTAAGTCCTTGAAAAGTGTCTTCACTCATATTTATTGGAATATCATCAAAAACAATAACCTACTTTATCCAACTCAGCACAGCTTCTGTCCAGGCCACAATACAGAAGCAGCATAGCTGCCATTTTTCAACACCATAGATAAGAAATTAAATATGAATGTCAAAAACAGTAAAAGGTATGAAAAAAAATGATGAGAATCCACACACAAAAATATTTTATTCCCAACAGTACTTTTCTTTTATTCTGCATTTCATCTTCTACTTTCCAAACATAAACTCTCAATATTTCCTATCGTAACTACATCACCATACTATTTAATTTCAAACTCCTATATTTCCCACATTTCAGAAACATAAGAGAAGGTACCTGGACAAACTAACTCTCTTTTTTCATAGAAACTCCTTCCAGCCTACCAACCTTCTACCACCTTTCAGACTGCACCATCACTAGATATCCTACAGCCCTGCAACTTATTGCTTCCTTATTAATCCCTACTTCCCCACTACTTACCATCAATAAAATGCATATCCTTTTACTTACCCATGCTATTCCTCAGTTTATCCTCTATTCTTCTCTTCCATCTCTCTCATCCTACGATGACTCAGTAATAGCTCTCAACATCCCACCATCTCTGTCACAACAACCTATATCCATACTTCCTCCTAAACTCTCCACACACCAGACGTATTTAATGATATACTAAAAACAAACTTCCAGAACTAGTAAAACAAAAAAGGTGAACCAGGAACAACGGCAGACCACCGATTAATTTATTTATTTAATTTATTTAACCAAAATTGTACTAAGCGCTTTCACCCACACACATTAGGGCATCTTTAATGATGTCTCACCTTTACTACAAATATAGATCAATTATCTCTCAAATAAAATTAAATAGAAAAATACTTCCAAAAACAAGAATCAATAATATCCCAATACACTAAAAATCCCCATAGGAGAAAATATTCACCCTAATCCTGGCCCAACCTATCACAACTAACATGAGGACAATTCTGTTCCTCACACTGCTCTAACTTCACAACTATTAACCTCCCAGCCTGGGTAATCTAACTCTTGCCACCAAAAATAGTGGAGAATCATGTGAAATAAAACTGCTAAATTACATGCCTGAATTATAAACAATTCAACACAAGACTGATATTCTCACTATACCTGAAATTTGACTTAAACTCAGCATATATGCCTCCAAATTTGCACTCCCGGCTACAATATCATCTGTAATGACTGTATAGAGAGGAAGGGTGATATTATTGGTTTAATATTCCCCAACACCTACCACATTTCCCTCTACAACACACCAATGCCAAAATTCAATTCACCAGAGTTTCTTAATACTTTCCTGAAAATAAACAAATATAAACAGATAGGCATTTCTATGCTCTATATCCCTTCTGGTAACAATACAGCTACACTGTAAGAGATCTTGCAGTGGATGACCATAACAATTCCACAAAAAAAATACTACAATTAGATAATGTCTACATCAGTTTGTGAGACATAACCTCCAACTACCCTCTGTCTAGCATGAACTCATACAGTTTCACATAACTAATTAATAGCGCTAAACATTATAGCAAAACATCAAATTCCTTATTAGACTGATTCCTAGTATCAGACTCTAGCAAATTCACTACTACAGGCACAATATCAGTCTCTCTTAATGACCATCTCCCAGTCTATACAACCAGACATCTCACACATCCACTTAAACAGCATGTTTATAAACCCACAACCTGTACAAGTTTAACCCAGAAACAGTCATTACTACACTATCATCTATAAGCGGGGACATCCTAAAACTCTGTCCCTTTGATGATACCATGAATGAATTCAGTACAACTTTCATAAATGCCTATATAGCCTTGCACCTGTTAGAAGGAGGAAATTACAATCAAACAATGCAATTTGGCTATCCAAAAATAGTAGAATGCTAATGCAAGATAGTGATAAAGCATGGCAAGACTGGCTACACTATAAAATATAAAACACCACAATATCTTGAAAACTTCAGAATACTCTGCACTCACACTAAAATTCAAATAAGCAAAGACCAAAAACTATACAATAGCAACATTTAGAACAATAGTAAATCTAACCCCAAATAATTCTTGTCAGCAATTAAAGAAATCTTACATCCCAGTCAAAAATTCATTCCTAACCCCTCTCCCAATAATCCAATACTCAAAACTGTGACAGAATTCAGCTTTTATTTAACAGAGAGCATAGCATCAATAACATCCAATTCCAATCCTGCCCAACAGTCACAAATCACCACATCCACTTTCATCTACAAACCTGTGCTCACATCCTATATAAAACTACTCTTAAACTCAAACTATGCTATACTTCAGCCAGTGATCCCCCAAGCGAGTACTTTGAAATAGCAGTGGATAGCATGGCCTATCCTGTCTCATTCCTTATAAATAGGTTAGTCCATGAATTCTATGTTCCAGCTCTCTGGAAAAAAATCACACATTGTCCGTTTGCACAAAGGAGGAAATTGAACATACATTACTAACTTCACCCTTCTATGACTCAAACGCTATCTGACCAATAGGTATCAGTCAGTAAAATGTCACTCCACCCTCTCTCCATACCTCCCAAGCATCATTTTTGTAACGCAGTGATCTGTCATTGGTCCCCTCATGTTTAACATTCTCACTAACATCCTCTAAGCATTCACATGACAGGCCTCCCTAATACAATATGCAGATGACTTCACATTCGTATGTCCATCTGACAACCTGACACATCTCAAAAAACATTACTCAGGAAGCTTTAACAACCACTGAAACATGGCTTTGTAACTCACAACTCATGCTCACCCCAAAAAAAATATTAGAAATGATAATGGGTGATAATCTTAAATTTCACCTGCATGTACAAAACTGCATAAAAAATCACCAAAAACTAAGGATGCTTTACAGAGCCAAAAAGTTTCTCATCAATACAACTAACACTGCACTTGCCATTACTTACTGCTTCTCCTCACTATTTTATGGTGCTCTCATCCTTACTAACCTCCATGCTTCACAAAAATCAAAACTTGAAGAATGCTATAATAAGATGGTTAAATTTGCAACAAATACCCCTTTCAGAACCCGGCACTGCACAGCCTAATTTGATTAGAACTACTCCTTCAGTTAACATATACACAGCTGCTTGCCACCTATAAAATTGTCAAACCCCTATCTCCTTGTCTGCACTAAATACCATTCTACACAATTATGTTTCCAATTGGTCATTATGATCTAGTAACCAATAATTTCTCTCTGTCCAAAAACCTATTATATCTGCTGGGCATGGTCTGTACTCATACCATGTTTCAAAGGCCTGTAACTCCTTATCTATAGCCATTAGGTCAATAACCTCTTCCAGTCCCATAATCATTATATGTCACATATTGTTGATTACAGGAACAAAAGTATGGTTATGCACTGGATAAAAGAAGATATGTGAAGCATGATCACAAAAAAAGAAAATAAAGTGTCTCCAACAGTACACAGACTTTACATTTTAATAAATGTCACTCTGGGAGATATAATTCCTTTAATTACTAGATATTAGAAAACACAGAACTATATGATGAGGAAATATTAGATGTGTTGGAGAAAAAGGAAACACATTCATATGAAGCTGCATTACACTGATCCCTAAAATGTTTAAAGGAAGATTAGGTACAGTTAATCCTTTGCTGAACCATCCCTAAGAACCTACAGGCATCTTGTAGAGAAATGATGTTGGCTGTGAATGTTATAGAGTTTAATCAGATAAAAATGATCAGAAAGTTTATATTATATGTGTTTGTGATATGAAAGCCTTTTTTCATTCCCTGAAGAAATTGAAAGACCAGGGTACCAGGAAGATTACTTGGCTCTCTGTTTGCTTAAATAAAGTTGCATATTCATTTAGCAAGTACACCAGATGTTATTTTAACCCTTGTTATATTTGCTGGAATGATGTCCTGCTTGAATCTACGCTGCAGTACACAGCTGCCTTGCAGATATTCAAAACATATTTCCTTTAACAGTGATTACATGCTGTTTTTGTTCCCTATAGTCAGGTAAATACCTGACAGACAAAATGACAGATTAAGCATAACTTGCAGAACATCAGTTAAAAACTGTCAACTGAATAACAAGTTTTGCTGACAATATTATGAATCTAGCATGTAACATTTCGGAGATAGAACTAAAAACGTCATTATTGGTCTTCAGCAAATTTATTTTTATTTATTTTATTTTATTTTCCATTTGTTTACCTCGGAGGTCTGACTAGGTTTTTTGACCCATTTTTGGAGGAGGCCTGGGGAGAAAAACTCCACAAGTATTTTTTACAAAGCAAATTTTTTAAAAACAATTTGACAGAAAAAAATACACACAATTTTGACATATTATTTAGACAGTTATGACAATGAAAGAAAAACATTGTAAGTTCTTGTGTGAGTTTAATACGTGGAGGTGTAGGCAGTTAACTAGGAAGTGTATTCTGTGGTATCATGGTTAGGTCAGTGGAAAATAGTGAGACAAGATTTGATGAGAAGGGCGGAGTTATAGGAGGGTTAATATTGTATTATAAAGAAAAGATGTTAGGTGGCAGAAGCGTAGTTGCAGAGGAGACATGAATAGTACTATTTTCAAAATGAAATATGTAATCAGGATTTAGTTTAGTTAACTATAAAATGAGAACTTGGTAATGCATTTAAGCAGCTGTATTTTTCCTGTTTTGGAATGAAGACAGTCTGCATAGCAACCTCTGCTTGAGAATAGCAACCGACTACATAGCAACTAGACATGTTCTGTGCCAAAAAGTACTAAGTGAAGAACCTTTTAGCAAACAGGGTTTTTTAATTTTCTACCACCAACAAAAAACTAAAAGGGTTTTCTCAATACCTGTTGAAAAGGCAGACCTGGTAGAGCTGAGAACAAACTATATCTGTGGGTAGAAATGAATTAGCCATCACTAATAATTTTTTCTTTGCCACAAAGATACACTGTGACTGAATGATTCCTCCTAAAAGATGGGCACATTTTAAACTAGTAAAGTATTACCTGCCTAAAAAGGGTTGTGCAATATGAAGTAACTTGCTTAACTTAGTTAATTGGATGTTTATAGTAGCTAACAATAGTTTCATTCTAACCTATCATGGTCTATAACAAAGTATATCTCATTAAATACTACATGTATTCATTAGGAGTCTAGTACAATCTAAATGTGTGGGACTGTACAACTGAAATAGACGAAAATGATTAAACACCATTCTTTACTGTGACATAAAGGCTTTTATCATTTTTGCTTTATGTAAGTGTCATACTTCAACTAACAGGTAGTTGACTCAAGTAATATTCTGACACCATATAAATGCACAAAATTTAGTTATTGGCAGAGCACCAGAAAGAGATTGAGCAATATAGTAAGAAAAGTTATTTAACAACACCCATTTTCAACTGAGGTGGCACAGTGTCATAGACAGATAAATCCCTAACTTTAACCAGATGAACTGGGTTCAGTTAGCCAATCAGATTTTGAGGGACACAGCAGGGTAAGGATAGGAGTGAGCAACCAGTGCCAAATTACCCTTCTTAGGGAAGTGGTTTCTATAGGGCTAATTGCATGAGCAATACCTTGGGGAAGTCTCAGAAGTAGGTTTTATGCTAGAGATGGGAAACAGGGACAGCATAACCAAACCAAGCAGTGTTTTATGTAATAGCTGAGCCCATCAGTAGTGCTGAAGATGCCCCCACACTAACTTTGATGTAATCAAAATTGTAACTCACCTATCGGGCCATATAGGGAAGGGTGTAAAGCACATAACTAAAAATCCCAGGCCACAGATGATAACGCACTATTGCATGACTCTTGACCCATTGCCAGTTTTTAAGATGAAGCTACCAGAATATTATCTTCCATAATGGCAAAACACCCCCACAATGTGGTTTGGGTTGTTAACAAATGGCCAGGCAGAGGAATGATATTTTATTATTTGACATTTGTTAATGGGAAAGTCTGACTTGGAACATAGCCAATTGTCAGCAGAGGCCCGGGGAGAAACACTCCAGAGGCATGTATTTGAATGTGGGAGGAAACTAGAGCAGCTAGAGAAAACCCACATGAATGCAGGGTGGACATGCAGACTCCACACAGAAGGTACCCCAAACAAGAATCAAACCGGAGAACCTCTTACTGTGAGACAACAATGCTACCGCTGCACCACTGCATCGTCTGTAACAGCAGGAAAATAGCCAAAAAGTGTTATTTTGCCATCCTGAATGCATGCATGTATTCATTTTTATTTATATGTATACTTGTATTTATATTTATATATATATATATATATCTGTCTATATTTATATATTACTGAGTGCCACTTTACACTGGCAGTGTGTGTGTACAGGTAGTTGCTCAGTGACTTGCCATTTGTTCTTCACTGCAGTACCACTGATGTGAAGTGCAAAAGATATGTTGGTCTATTAATTCTCTATAGGCTAGTATTTAAAATACATATTAACATTTAGGAAACTGATTACATGGATCATGTCAAACTTAAGAAAGAATGTTTGGCAAGTAATCCGTGAAGTACAAGCGGTAGGGTTTTATAACTGGATATTAATGCTCTCAAACTGGTTAGAGTACAGATGAATGATTTAAGACACATTTGAAGCTACATTTAAAACCTGACATTGATGATAAAGTAAAAATGTTAGCCATATTAGGATACAACATTTTTAAAATATCTCTGCTCAAAAATCTAAGAAAATGGGTGTTGAAAAGTGATCCCAAGAACTTTGATGCAACAGTAACTTTAGTAGAATGTTTAGTAACTAATTACACAAGCTTTAAAACCAAATAGTCTGCTTTTAACACTAAAGCTGTAGTAAGAAACAAAACACTGCAAGTAATGTATTAATTTGTTTCAAATTTTGAGGGAGGGGTATGCCTCCCAGCCTCTAGGTGGAACAAATCTGGACAAAGCCAACCATAATGGGGGATAAAGGCCCAAAATCAGGGGCAGAGTTTAAATATTCCTCTTAGCAGTTTTTTTCATTAACATACATTTTTGAAGGATACAAAGTCTAAATTTCAAATGTACATCAACATTTATGTTGTCAATACTCAATAATTTGCCATAAAATCATACGCTTTATGAGGAACAGACAAAAATATGAGGCAAAACTCTGGATAGTCTACATAAACCTGGACAGTTAAGCGGTATTTCCTAACTTCTGTGTTAGTACTAGCGAAAATAATTCTAGTAAAGGGAAAGTGAAAACTGAAATGCTTACTACTAGTGAAGCTGTTCCAATAGAGTATGGAAAAAATAATATAAACACTGAGCCAACACTATGTTATTGCGTTACAACCAAGATAGTGATAGTCTTTTAGAATAATGGAGGTTCCTTCCCTGTTAAACTTTGAAAACATGATTCTCCCTATCAGGGGTTCCTAGTATATAAGCATAACATTTGTAACAACCAAACAGTGGAGGTAATACTTAGACTCCGAAGATTTTTTCTTCAGATAGATTGCAAATGTTGAAGGTGTGATGGGAAGAATGGGGTAATTGGGGACATATTTGGGAGTGGAATGAATTGTCAGACATTAAAAATTCCCTTCAGTTTACTCTATCAGAAACATTGCATGAGCAAATTGCTTTTGCTAGGAAAATGATTTTTTTTTGAGCTGTGATACAGAATTGCTTAGACGTAGTAAGGCTTCACTGAGTTTAATTCTGGTGGCTATCAGAAAAGCATTTACTAGAAAATGGAAATAGAAGTCTAACCCACCTGTACTACAAGTAGTGAATCTAGTAACAGATATAGAACAACTGGGAGTGGGATCCTTAGAAAAGGGTAGGAGCAAATTACATAGGGAAATGGGAATTGTGGGAACAATACATGCAGAATAATGTTTTGGAGGAGGAATGAGGTTTAAGGGAAGGCAGGAATTAAATGAGCTATGTAATTGTTGACAATGACTGGCTAGATTATAAGTGATTCATATTTGTAACTGAAAATATGTCAGCATAGTTTGTTTTCATTTATATAAATGTATGATTGTATGTATGTATGTCATAAGTGATAATTTAATAAAAATGTTTCTTATTTAAAAAAGTAGAGGTGATTTGTACTCATAATGTTAGAAATGAGTATACTCTCACACATGCAAAAATTCAAGCTGTTTGAGTCTTTGGCTGTATCCCATAATTTGACTTATGATGTAATTATGCTGATAGACTTGATAAGAAAGAAGTAAGGAAACAGCTGGACATGCCCATTCAGTACAATCACAGGAAGGAAACAACAAAGCAGTAACTCTCATATTGAGGTACATAATCAAAACCATGAGGAAGGACTTGTTATAGAAGCTACAGATGGGGCTAGAATTTGGTTATGGTTAAACTGGAAAAACGAACCTGTTTGTCATAAGAAACATGTTCAAATAATACACCTACAGAAACCCCAAACTATAAGAGCTGTCATTATAGTATCTGAAGGTGAGCTCATGAAGAACTCTGAAGAATCAATAAACAGCATAGGTGTGGACAGGACTTATAAGAAGTGTTATCTCAGAAAATAAGATAAAACAGAAGGGTATTTACGTATTATCGCAACCACATTTCTAATCTGCAATAAATCAAAATGTGATTGTGAAACGAGTTCATCTATAGGTAAAAAGGAGTGTGTAAACTCCTAATTAGTTTTGTATGACATTGGATCTGAAACAGGAACAGGAGTAATGGAAAAATTCCACTTCCTGGGTACCGTCTTTTCCCAACATAACTTAACGTAACTTAGTAAAAATCACAGTAGTAATTTGCATGGGTTTTGCACTGCAAAAAGATCAGTGAAACTAAAATATACAGTTGACGATGCAGTTGATAACTGAAAGTAGTTGTTGGAAATAATAAAAAGATAAGTGTGTCTTAAAATGACATGCTTACTCTGAAGCATGCATACCTCAGATTAATCCTCTCCATACTGAGATTTCTATTAACAGTACGTGAAAAGAGGTGGTGCTGGCACTACGCCCCATAACCCCAGCTAGCTAGATTTAATCAGGGAAAGAGAGAATATAGGTAAAAGTTCCCCTTGCAAACAACATTAAGGGAAAATACAGCCTGATTACTATGCTGTGTGCATTTTAATTTTGATCAAGGAATGTAGAGTATGTAGACAAAGAATGACTCGATATTATAATTAGCATGGTTGCGGTAATACATAGTATGGATATTCATTTCATGATTTTACACAGTAATCTTATGCTAAGAAGGATTTCATTTGCATGATTATTCCTCCGTTAGGCTACATACACTGTAGAGCATGTAAGGAATAAATAATACAAACAAGGTGCTGTCGAGAAAGCGTGGTTGCGACTACTGAGAAATGTGGTTGCGATAATACATAAGTACTAACAGAAGAATTACTGCACCTAAAAGAGGAGCATCAGAAGAAAGTTACTACTCAATGTGAGTTAAGCAGGAGAGTGCTGAGTTCTAAGTCTGAGAGTCTAAAGCCGACAACTCAAGAAAAGCCAACTCTAAGAAAAATAGCTTGATGTAAATTCCCTCACTCCATACACTTCTCCAACCCTACCAATCCTTCAGACCCCTTCGCTCCTGCAACAAAAATCTACTCCAAGTCACCAAACCCAACAACTCTGCAGGGGAAGCGCTATTCTCCTACTCCATATCCAAAATATGGATCTCACTTCTCACTGCCATAACTACCCTCCCTTCCAGCAGTCTCTTCAAAAATGCTCTTAAAACACACCTAAAATCTCACTGGCTATGTCCTTGTCCATACCCCAACTAACCCCCCCCCCTTTCTCCTGTACCACTAATTAGCTGTCAGCTCTACTTTTAGCTGTCAACAGGTTATCAGTATTTCATTACTATTTCATATCCTTTAACTAGCAGATGATTGCAGTACGATGTTTACACTTTTCTCTATGTGAGAAATGAATAGTACTAGGCAAATGTCTTGCACCTTATATTGTTTTTATACTCTGACATATGTCATTACCTGTCAGACTGTGTCTTTGCTAGAAATACGCTGTTTTTTTTTTTTCCTCTGAAATGCTAGATTATACTCTTATATTATGTGAAATTTTGCTTGTCTGAATATATGGAGCCTTCCTTGTGATATTATACTCTGACATATAGGTCATTTCTCCTGTTGAACTGTGTCTTTACTATAATTATACTGTTTCTTTTTTCATCTGATATGCTAGATCGTACTCTTATATTATGTAAATCTCATATGTCTGAATATATGGAGCTTTTCTCCCCGGGCCTCTGCTGAAAATTGGCATATACCCAGTCGGACTTTCCCGGCCAACAAATGTAAAATAAATAACTAAATAAATAAATAACTAATGGAAGGAGTAAAACTGAAGATAGATTTTGTTTAGTGATACCCTTTCTATAGGGGGGGGGGGCAACATAGAAATGAAAGTAAAATGAGAACCTGGTATCCAGGCACACTAAGACAGAGAGAGACCAACCCAAATTAAAAGAAAGCACTGAGAAAGATTGAACTAATACCAGAAACAGTAAAGTAGGAGGAGTTTCTTGTTTTTGTTTTTTGTTTTTATCTTTTTTTTTGTTTAGAATTACCCTTCATGCGGGCAGTTATAGAAAGAGATGCAGTGACTGTAAAAAAGGTAAAAATTTCAGTGTTTAATGTTCAGAATTTCAGAAAGCTGCGCCCCTTCCTAGATTTAAGAGTCTGTTCACCACAATGCCCAGAACAGAGGTGGCATTTAAATGTATTGTTATGGGCATTTAAGGCCACTAGTGATATCTAGCAATGGGTACTAATACATAGTAGTAATAATGTACTATGTTACAAAATGTCCTGAAGCAGAACCATTACACAAAAGTAATGCTAAGGCTATTGCCACAGAACTGGGATTGTTATTTGACAGAGCTGGTACCGTTAAAGAGATAATCGATGACCAAGGAGCTCCTTTCATGTCAAAGGTGTTGCATTAGTTATGCTGGTGCTTTAAAGTCAAACAATCAGACATCAGTCTGACACCCACAGACAGAAGGATTAGGAAAGAGGTTCAGTAAAACACTAAAATGCATGCTAGGGGAAAGTTATTGATACAAATGGTAAAAACTAGGACAGATTCTTACGTTTCGTATTATTTGCAATCCAAGATGTGCCACAAGCTTCAGTGAGATTTACCCTATTTGAAGTTCTATGTGGCAGGCATCCTACAGGAATATTTAACATTCCTATAAAACTTAGCAAGAAGAGAAGGCACTATTTAGAAGCATGAAATAATACTTCATTAGTTTGAAAGATAGTCTAAAGGTGGTTATACCCATAATAAAGGAGAACATGCAGAAAGCCCAGGAAATACAGCAGTGATTTAATTATTAAAAAGCTCATCTTATAGAATTTAGTCTAGGAGATCTATTGCCTTTCATAGAAAACAATTTCCTGAGCAAGTAGGAAAAGTCATTTAAGATGACTGGAAGAACAAAAATGTTAAACTGCAAGGTTAGATTTGTAGGAGAGAGAAAGACTGGGTAAATATATCACATTAATTTCTTGAAACTAAGGAAATAAGTAGAAAACTTTGCAGTAAGCATGCATACTGGAATTTATAAAGGATAGACTAAAGAATCTATCCTCAAAGTGCAGTTAGAAGAATCCTTGTCAGAAGTACAAAAGCAGGAAGTGAAAAGATTTCTGCTAAAATACAAATGAGTGATTCTGGAAATGTAACTGGGGGAGTTAAACTGATAGTAGGCAACATACTGACAGCATCTGAAATGAAGGTTAGATTAATACCATAAAGAATGTCAGAGTCACAAAAGGAGCTAGTAAGTCACTATCAATAATTTTTAATAAGCTACTAGTGATTGGTCATATTCTAGAACTATAGAGATAGTCTATCATTGTTCCAGTACACAAAGGGACAGGGTCAATAAGAAAAGCCTCCAAGGCTATAAACCAAACAATAATGCCATATATTTGCTTTTTCTTGACTATAATTAATGTACATTTGCTACAGATATTTTCATTTATCAGTAGTGCAATTGGTGGCACACTTGTCTTTGATGCAGAAGGTTGTGGGTTCTAGTCCCACACCAGCTGGATCAATTACTGACACTGTGGTACAGTATAAGGGGGTACTGCACTCCTGAGTGTGTTGTCCTTTGGATGAGATGCTAAACTGAGGCCTCATCTGCTTGAGCTGGTTGTAACCCATGTGGCTGTAAAAGATCCCATGGCACCTATTAAGTACATTATCTACAATATTTATATATTTATATTATTTCCATATTATACAATATTTACATTTATTTACAGTATTTTACAAACATGTTTAATCATTTACATAAATGTATATATATATATTCATCTATTTCTCTTCATATACATTCATTTTGTGACCCCCATCCCTTTTCCCATAACCAAAATCTTATTTTTTTCAATATTTCTACCGATATCCATCTTCCCTTAAACTTTATCTCATTTAGTCTTTCATTTCATATTGTCCATATTGTATAAAACATCCTTCTATTTTCTTTACATATTCCCTTAGTTACCTTTATAATATCCATATTCATAACATATCTGTATTTATATGTATTTATATTTTCCACTTTTTAATCCCTTCCATATATTTTTTCAACCTTTTACATTGTAAAACAAACAAACAAAAAAAACAAGTTCTGCTGTTTTGACTTCTACACAATGATTACATTCTAAATATTTTACAGTCTATTCTCACTTTTATCACCTTGATTTTTTTCATCCTCAGTTTTTCCCCAAGGATACACACAATAGTATTTATTCATTATAATAAAATACCATACTTTTCTGTCTTCTTCTATGTCCCTTGTCTTTTTTCCACAATATTATTCTTTCTTGATACTGTCTCATACACCATATTTGTTGTATTTTCTTACACTTATTAATGATCCATTTCCTCTTTTATGCATCTCAGTACTTTATTTAGAGTTAATGATGTTGCATATACCACTGGATTTAATAAACCCAACCCACCTTCTTCTTCTACTTTGACATAAACTATTCCTCTTTTTACTGGATTCATTCTCAACCCTCATAAAAATGAAAACACAATAGTCATTACTTCTTTTTCATATTTTGTAGGGATCATAAAAACATTTGCTAAATGTGTATTTTTTCCTAGTGGCACAGTGTTTACTAAATCCATTTCCTTTTATATGATAATGTATATATTCTCCAAAATAAATGGGTATTTCTTAATTGCACTATTATGCCTTCCCATTGTTGCTTTTAACTATTTCTTTACCAAATGTTATACATAATATTTTTCTTTCCTTCATGTATATATGAATATTCCCTATCTTATCTTCTTATCCTAATTCTTTACTCTTTCCTATGTTGATACTCAAACCTAATAAAATGCTACTCTCTGGACATCCCTGTCTAATACTGCTTTTCATGTCTATTTCTTGACCTACACACCGATTTGCTAACACTTGTGCTTTATTCTTTTTATACACTGTGAGAAATATCGTTTGTATGATCTCACTTATTTTCTTTCATTATATCATATAATATTTCATGTTGTATTTTATCAAATGCTTTATTTAAATCACCTGCCAAGACTTTAACGTCTGTTTCTTCTATTCATTATATCATCCACAGTTTCTCTTACAATCATTAATAATTCTTGACTTCAGTTTCCTTTCTTACCAAATATTGTATCTTCTAATATTTTATTTAATTTATTTCCCATTCTTTTTTGAATTATGTTCATAAAAATCTTATAATCAGTACTATTAAGTACTATCGGTCTCCAATTTCTTATGTCTTCTTTTCTGGCTTTCTCCCACATGAATGCCATAACTCAGACATATGTTTCATTTTGCTCAAAACCTTTGTCTAATCATTCATTAAAAATTTCCACAAAGTCCTGTCAATCTAACATACTTCTAAACCTGTGCTATTCTATCCCATCTGATCATATTGCTGATTCAGCATTCCCCAACCTTAATATATTGTTTAATTCTTCCATTGTAATTTATTTTTTCTGTTTCTTTATTATTCTATTCTGTCAGACTTCTTATTCCCACACTTGGTTTCTTTTTATTATACTTTTTAAATGTCTTTTCTCCATACTGTTTTACAACCTTCATTATTTTTGTTGGCTTCAACAATTTCTCCTTTCTGATTATTATTATCCTTTTATTTTCTTTACTGTTATACTCAAATAAGGTGCCACTTCATCCTTTTTACCTTATGGAAATTACATTTGTTTAAATAAATGCTTTTTGATCTTCCCTTGATTCATTTCATATAATTATTTCTCTTTAGCAAAATATTCTTTATTCTTTGGTAAATCTTCAAATGCATTATTACTTACTTCTTTATAATTTTTATTTCCCCTCTTTCCTTTTTGTACATTGGCACTCAAATAACATTTTTATATTTATCTTGTGAAACTTATTAATCATAGTGTCCTATTCTTATCATATTCTCTTATTCCCACATGATCATTCCATAACAGTCAGATCATTTATATGCCTTCAGGGTCTATCTCTTTATCATTTACTCTTTTAATTCCTTTTCCTATTTGTATTATCCAATTCTTTCTTCTATTTCTATCCATATCTCCAAATGATCTGAACACCCTTTACATTTTGTCCCCTCTAGTATTAGCTTGAAGCTTTCAGAAATAGTGACATAATCTGCACTCTTGGATTACTTCTACTCTGTGTCCATGTCCATTGTTTATTATCCCAAATACATCACTTTCTACTTTTAATCACTTCTACCATTGTATTTACATCACCACCTCTGTTCTTCATTTTCCTCAAATCACAGTTGAAGTCACCCACTAATATATTCACACTTATGTAATCTAAAATTTTCTTAAACATTCCTTCTCTTTCTTTTTTATCACATATGTATAAACTGCTGTAATTCTGTATGGATTCACTTCATAACACTGAAAACTCAGAACACTGAAAATGAGAAAACTTCATAATATAGAAGACCAAAACACTGACACTTCAAAACACTGAAACTCAAAACACTGGGAACACATATTATACATATACTGAGTTTAAACAACATAAATCATAGCACTTTCCACCAGGTGTAAGCAGGGGTGCAAGCCCCCCTGCACCCCCACACTCCCTGCTACTTAAATATATCAACTCCAAGATTGCATTTAGTGTAGTGAAGTATTTACACTTGGTGGAAAGTGCTATGATTTATGTTGTTTAAACTCAGTATATGTATAATATGTGTTTTCAGTGTTTTGCGTTTCAGTGTTTTGAGCTTTCAAGATTTTGAAGTTTCAGTGTTTTGGTTTCACTCTTTTGAGTTTCAGTGTTTTGAGCTTTCAGTGTTATGAAATGAATCCATATATATATATATATATATATATATATATATATATATATATATATATATATATATATATATATATATACAATCAAGATTCTCATAAGACAGTTGGTAGGAAGCTTGGCAGTACAATCTAGAAATGTAAAATGAAGGAAGAGATAGATGTGCAACATTCAGCAGATGTGCGTCTGACCTACAACTGAGTAAAAGAGTTTCCAGTATGTAAAGAGCTAATAATGTTATTGTGAGCATGTTTTTGGTCTTTTCTTAAAATGTTATGACTGAAAAGAGGATCTATTACAAGTGCGTGTATGCTAATAAGTGCTGACACACTTGCTCGCTGCCATTTTCTCAAAATAGCAACCGCCTTAACTTCCATAAGCTCATTCCTGCTTAATTATTTAGCCTGCCCACCACCTAATCCTACTGAAATGCATAGTCATACCAGAGCCTTACATTTAACCCCTAAAACCCCTAAAGCTCCCACCCTACTGATAAGTCTGGAATTTATATTTTGGCAGAATGTATATGTAACATAATGTCTTCTTCACATTAACCAAAACTGTTTATTGCATTTTCAAACTTGACCAAGGTAAGAATGCCATTTGAAGAATTAATATATATTGCATACACATATAAACATTACAGCCAATTAAATATGCTTCAAAGTCATGTACTCTTATTAGAGAGAAAATAATAATTCAGATTTGACTGGTATGAGTAATCAGAAATCAGGATAAAAACAATAACAAACTACTGTAACACAAGACAAACATACTGCAAATAATGATTCTAGAATATTGTTTCTATTTTTGTAAATCAAAAAACACAAGACTGACTATTTTATATATTCACTGAGCTGTATTATCCACATTAACCTTCCTGCTCTAAGACATTCTTACCTATTCATGAATGGCCCTTATGACATACTCTTAGTGTTTGTCCCTATGCTAAACTCATCAACCCTACTTGCCAGTCTCCCTTATTAGAATTAAATTATGTTCAAGCATTGGTATAAAAACAATCGATTATATTCTTCTGACACCCTATTGTTTATTTATTTTTGTTTGTTTGTTCGCTTGTTTGACCAGAGACTCAGACTGTGAAATAACTTCAAGAAATTGTTCATCCATTTTCCAGTGCTTGAAAATTGTGGCAAAAATAATTCAAAAGATCATGCATAACCAGTGTAGTGTATTACGGTCTCCTCTGGGCGCATAATTATTCAGGATTCCCAACAACCACGAATGGACAAAAAATTATCCTTGTCACTAATTTAATCTCTTCTATAACCGAATCCCACAGTGGTTGAATAGCTTTGTATTCCCAAATGAAATGAAGATAATTGACTTGAATCACCCCACATTGCCAGTATCCCTAGATTTATCCTGCCCCTGTACTTTACACATCTGGATTAAAGACATAAGAAAGCATCAGTTTTATGTAGGTGAATTTCAATAGGTATGGAATAGTTTCATTAGTATATCCATTAAGCATGTACTTCATTCCTTATCTGAGAATGAACAATGTACTGTCATAGTCATTGTAATTTATTGCACACCTGGATTACATTGTGCCATCTGGCATTAATAGGAGAATAAAGTTGCTTCAATGTAGGTATCATCCCAGTCTCAATGTCATACATGATGATACCCTAAGAGAATGTGAATCCAAAAGCTACTTACCATCTATAGCCTTTTTTAAAAGCAGAAATTGAATCTGGAAATATTATAACCGAGCTATAACTGTCTTATGCAGATTCTGCATTGTAATGCCTACAGTGGATGAATGGGTGATGTTCTTTCCCAAAATTCCTTTATTCCTTCAGGCATTCCATACTAATATTTTATTATTTATTGTAACCTTCCTGTTAGTCCATATTGTACTGTTTGTTTAATTAATTTATTTATTTGCTTTATTTTGCTTTTGTGTACTGTGTTTGTCTGGCTAGTTTTAGTCAAAAACCATATTCAGCAGAGGCCCAGGGAGAAAAGCTCCAGCATATTTACAAACATTTTAAAAATACACTCAGTAATTTCAGGAACATGCATTAAGCAGTACACGTTAACGAGTATACTTATATTTCGTAATTACATTACATTCATATGAAACAAAGCCAACTATGACAGTATGAAATATATTTATCTATTTAGTAAATGTTTAACATTGAAAAGGTGTATTAGTGGGTTTGTCAAATACATAATAAATCTTTAAATTAATACTTAGAAATTCAAAGAAATGGAAGTGAGGGAAGGAACTTGGTAAGGTAGAAAATTTTAATACTGCTCTTAGGAGGTGGGTTATTAAGAACATTCAGAGATAATTATATATGGCTATCATAAGGTTTACATTAGAAATGTAGAGGTGTGGGCAGGCAGTGTCACATAAACTGTGTCTGATTTGCAAATAAAACTGTTCAGGTATTGATGAGGAGTGTTTGTGGGGCATAGGATTCTGAGTAAAGAGAAATGGATTGACGATATAGCAAACTGAAGATTACACTGGCATTTATCATGAAGATTTACAAGATCAGCTCCATTGATTTGGCAGGTATAATTTTAGTCGTGTTTTAAATTATTTTACACTCTGAATGGAATTCATTACTAGTTGGATATGGTTTCATAGTTTAGCTACACTATTTGAATGCAGAGAGTCACCTGCAATATTAGATGATTTGGATATACTGATTAGTGACATTTTTCTGGACAGTAAAATTCTACTGCAGATGTAGTGTGGCATTAAGTTGTTAAGGAATAATACATATTGCATTCCTAACTTTTGTGAGGGCTGGCAGGACCTGTTCCATAGTCATTATAGTGAGTACCTAGGACTGAAAGATTTGGGGAACAGTTTTAACTGTAGACAGAGTAAAATTTGCACTAAATTTGTCAGCTAAGATATTTTTTACTTCTTTTAGGTTTGAGTAGGTGATATTGTTGTGGACAAGCACTGCACATTGTAGGGTGTTAGCTCTTAACTTCCTAACAAAGTTAAAGAAAGATTTGCAGTTTTGTTTTAATGGTTATTTTAAATTCGTAATCAGCTATAAGCTTTCTAATGACACCTTTAAGCATTTTGATTTCTTGCTCAATTTTAATCTGTTAAGCTGGGCAGAATATGACCTACTGTGGGCTCCGTAGTTATATACTAGGCTAATGACCACCAGGGCCTTTATAAGCGTAGCCATGCAGTCCAACCCAGTTGTGTCCCTATGTAACATGGGCAGTTTTTAAGAGGGGGTATATTAGGAAGTTTCTTCAAGTTATATGTGGGGGGATATGTTTAGTGTAGGCATTACTATCCGGCTTTGTCTATCAGAGACATGAGGCAACAAACCTGGGGTGAAATTCCAATATCCCATCCATTCATAAAGATTATGCTTGGATATGGTCAGGGATGGAATGCCATGGTCATGTAATATTTGTTATGGAATGGTACATATCTCTCGTTTTATAATCAGACAATGCTTTTAATCACATACCTGTATTAAAACCAGGAACACCTCTGTATTGACTCATGCAATAAAAATTGAAGATTACACCCAAGCATGATACTCAAGGAAATGTATACGAGTTGGCTTGATGACATTTTATATCAGATGCATTCAATGTGTATGCAAGCATAGTTAAGGGGAAACTAAATGAGATAAGAAACCATTTTAAACTATTCTCAGTGCTAAAGTATGGTTGTTTGCTTCATTATTGCATGTATTCTATATCAGTATGTTGATAGAACAATTCAGACTAGAACTGGAGGTTTGAATTCAACAATTTAGCAAAAGACATTTTAGACATTTCAACAACTGAACTTGTTGATCACAAGATGGAAACAGCAGAACCTCCTTTTCTTATCTAAGATTCAAGTAGTAGAACTGCTTCTCCTGCCAAAAGTCTTACTCATTATAAGACGTTTTCTACAAATGACTAGATCCAAAGTTGTCCTTACTGTAGAAAAGAAACTATTTGATTATGATTGGCAGGGGAAGACCACATATTGTGCGGAAGAAAATGAACAAAGCATGCAAAGATGATGAGCTAAGGATCCGAGACATTTGGGTTTACGGAGGTACAATAGTAGGCAGACAATATATGAGAGCGAACAGGATGCTGTCAGTGATAATTAAATAGCTTCTGTCTCCCAACTTTAAGGCCAAAATTCTGACATCTGTGGAAAGTTAAAAGAATGCATTTGCCAGATAAAATACATGGATACAATTGATGATCTTTTGGTAGTATTGTCAAATATTTTAGGGCTTTATTGTATAAATATTTTTTATCAATTGATTTATTAACATTTCACTCTAAATTATGCTGCAATTTTGTATAGTTAACAAGAACTTCAATTTTAACTAAAAATCACAGCTAGCTTTCTATCTAAAACATAACAGCTATCTTGTTTTTTATCACAACATATCATGAAGTTTTTCTTTCATGATATTGGTTCTCACTACTGGATTTTTTCTCATTTTCAGTGGCAAATATTCCTGGATTGAGTAAACAATGTTGTTATTAGTACCTGAGGTGGCATATAGGGGAATGGTACAACCTTTTCAGAAAGGTGAGGTCTGCGATGGGGGTGATGGATGCATTTAAGGTGGAGGTGGGATTACATCAAGGATCAGCTCTGAGCTCTTTCTTATTTGCAATGGTGATGGACAGGTTGACAGACAAGATTAGACAGGAGTCCCAGTGGACTATGATGTTTGCAGATGACATTGGAGGGTGGTCTAATGGTTAAAGTGTTTGCCTTATAAAGACAAGGTGCAGGGTTTGAGTCTCACAAGGGATAATTGGCTAGGCTTAAAATGGCTTGCAAGGGTTGTTAGCTTAGTACTAATCTATGAACCTATGAACATTGTGACCTGTAGTGAGAGTAGGGAGCAGGTTGAGGAGACCCTGGAGAGGAGGAGATATGCTCTAGAGAGGAGCAGAATGAAGGTCAGCAGGACTAAGGCAGAATATATGTGTGTGAATGAGAGGGAGGATAGAGGAATGGTCAGGTTGCAGGGAGTAGAGTTGGTGAAGGTGGATGCGTTTAAATACTTGGGATCAACAGTTCAGAGTAATGGCGAGTGCAGAAGAGAGGTGAAGACAAGAGTACAGGCAGGATGGAGTGGGTGGAGAAGAGTGTCAGGAGTAATTTGTGACAGACGAGTACCAGTAAGAGTGAAAGGGAAGGTCTACAAGAGGGTAGTGAGACCAGCTATGTTGTATGGGTTGGAGACAGAGGCACTGACAAAAATGCAGGAGTCAGAGCTGGACGTGGCAGAGTTAAAGATGTTAAAGATATTAAGATTTGCACCGGGTGTGACGAGGGTGGACAGGATTAGGAATAAGTATATTAGAGGGTCAGCCCAGGTTGGAAGGTTTGGAGACAAAGCCAGAGAGGAACGATTACGTTGGTTTGGACATGTGCTGAGGAGGGATGCAGAGTATATTGGGAAAAAGATGCTAAGGATGAAGCTGCCAGGTAACAGGAAAAGAGGAAGGCCTAAGATAAGATTCATAGATGTGGTGAGAGAAGACATGCAGGTGGTTGGTGTGATACAGAAAGATGCTGAGGACAGGAAGAAATGGAAGCAGATGATCCGCTGTGGTGACCCCTAACGGGAACAGCCAAAAGAAAAAGAAGGAGAAGATCTTCAGTATTATTAACACTTTACTTTCATTACTTTTGCTTTTTGGTTCTTTGTCAAATACAATGAACTTTCAGGCAATACTGTTCCATTTATTTTCAAATCGGCATTATTCTAAAGATTTGGGTTACTATGGAGATCATGGAATAGCAATTAGTGACAGCAATATGTATGTGACTGATATAACGTATCTTCTTTAAAACATGTTTCCTTAAACGTAAGTAGCCCCAACACAAGTCATAAGAGAAGTAGTCTATTTAAATATTCAAAAATGCACAAAGAAACTGCTTTTTTGCAAGATGTTAATAACAGATTAAATACCAAGGAATATACAGTGTTAGCAAGTTCTAACTTTAAAGGAAGGGAAAGGGAATAGCAATCTTAGGAAGAAATTATAGTATATACCGAAAGTTATTGACTCGTACACTTATGTTAAAGATATGACAAGTCTGGTATTTCTTGAATATAAACAAAGAATATCAACCATAGAACATATGTACTGGATTCTGGGAACTGGAACTAAATTTTCTAGGAAGTATCTGGAAATTTTAACTTGGAATATGAAGAGAAATATAGTAAGGGCAAGAGATTTTAATACTCTACTTACAGAACTTGCTACTAGAACAGTTTACACACCTAGAATTTTAGCATCAGCTAAGGCTTTAGTTATTTATTCTTATAAATGTCAGTAACATTTATGAATTCAATTATTTGTTCTACTCTCATTACTCTTATAAATTTGGTATACAGCCAAAAACTGATAAGTATATATTTCAGAAGGTTTGGTTTCTAAAACAGAAGGGTTAAAGGTGAGATAACATGCTCTAACATATCATATCAGACTACAATGCAGTTATTTATACAGTAATGATAAATCAAAGAAAACTGCATGCTGAATTTTAGAAGTTCACACAGTGTAAGATTTCCATTAGTATAGAAAAAAATTAAACTCCCAAATGCTTAAATGCTAACTCTTACAACTAATCACATGAATCGCATGTCTATCTCTGATAGTATTAGGAAATATCCAGATATGGAAGAAATTCTCATGTGTTTTAAAAACAACATGAGAAAATTAATACAAAAACAGTAGCACAGAAAATGAAAAAGTTATTCATGCCTTTCATACAAAAAAATTATATTTGAGGCAAATAGGAAAAATAGAAAAAAAAACTGTTTCTACAGCAGAAATAAAGGAGCAAATTAAATGTTTTATAGCAAAAAAAGCACCGAGTAATGATGGCATCATTTCTGACCTACATAAAATATTACCTCATAATGCTGCATCCTTTTATAGAAAATATTCACAGAAATTATAATTTCATTTAGCATACCACCATCTTAGAAATATACAGTTGTCTGCCTTATTAGAATATGACAAATATCCGTCTGTATGATCCGCTGTGGTGACCCCTAACCGGGAAAAGCCAAAAGAAGAAGAAGAAGAAGATGCTCTTCTTATATGCTGGTTTCATTACTGAATGCTGATTACAAAATGCATATGTCAGTCCTTGCCAATACATTTAAAATTTACAGCCTACATTAACTGAAAAAATGCAAACTTGCTTTATAATAAATAGGGAAACACAGGATAACATCAAAAGAATTATTTAATTGATTATATTAGTAACAATAAACAAGACTATCTAAAATTAGCCTAGGTCTAGATTATAGGATTGATTCAGAAAAACTTGCCACACTGTGGTATGATGAGCAGCCATATACAGAGTGTGTGCATTTCAGAAAAATAAGCTGCACAATATGTCAATGCTGAGCATCATGGCCTGATGTAGTACATGCTAATAGCCATATAATAACATGGTAATGAACAACATTAGTAAAATGAGCATCCCTGTGTATGCTAATGAGGCAAAACAAGATGGCAGAGTGATTCAGAAATATATAAATGCTGCTCAATTGAGCTGCACCAACTGCATATACGAATGCTCGTGTTCAGATTGAGCGAATCATTAAACAATGTTAGGGGTTGCTGCAGCCTTAGTAAACATGTATCTGCAAGAAGTTCTTATTGCTGCTGCCTTGCCCTGTGGTGCACAATATCACCCCCAGAGGCACAGAGTCATCTCACTGCACTTAACATTTTATGGGCTCCATGACTCCAACAATGTGGACTTGTACTGTCTTGATAGGGGCACTAGTCAAGAAATCATGGATATGTGTCAGCCTTGTCTACAGCCCCACGGGAGTGATCCCAGTGGATACTAAGTTTGGCTTTACATATATATGCTGCAAAAACCAGTAAGTGACCTCCTGCAGAGACAGCGGGGTATGTAGTGCTACTAGCCTGGCCTCCTTGATGGTCCTGCGCATATGTTGGGTTGTGTTAATTGACACACCAACTTCAGGTGGAGGACAGTAGCCATGTTTCAAGTGAACACCATTAGAAGTCTCTCCTGCTGTGGAACTGTCAGTCAATAAGTGCTAGAAGCAGATTTGGACATCTGTCGGTTGGAGGCTACTATATTTCCCTGATTTATTGTATTCCCATTTAACCTGCTCTCTCTCTCTCTCTCTCTCTCTCTCTGTGATTTGTGGCCAGCCTGGATATCCACAGGCATAGAAGCTGTGTCTATCATTTCTGCTGGGCATGCAATGGTCACATTCCCCATGTCCAACACACACTCTGTACTCCCTGATTGTGCCAGATCACCCCTCCATCATTATTTAAGGCAGCAGATCCTCCAGCATCAGGTGGAGCAGTTCCACCAAGTTGATGTCAGATAAAGAATTACTTGTAAATTCACCAAAGCACAACATATCTAGTCTGGTCTGGGGTGAATGATAGCAAACAGCTGAAGCTGGCTCTGTGCTGATGTTGTATCCAGCTAGAAATACCTTGGTATGGTATTAGACATTAGGAACATTTTGGTGGCAATCATCCTAAACAAAAGCTGGCAGCACTCTACAGGGTCAAGTGGCAACTTAAACCTGAAATCAAGTGTGCAGTGGCATGTGCACTGCTGATTCTGAAACTGCTGTATGATGCTGCAGCATTTCCTGAGCTCAATCACTAAGTTATCCAGAAGCTAGAATCCACTTACAATACTTTCCTTTTTGCCTGAGCTACCCTCCTGTACTCATCAGCATAAAAGTAAGGCAGTTGGATTTGAACTACAGAATAATGCCAACAGATTATTTTAATCACAAATTTCTTCAGAAAACAATATTATGCTCTAACTCAGCTTACCTGATACACTAAGAAATCACAACACTGTAACACAGGTCATCAACAATCTGTGCACTAAATGCTCCCAGAACTACCTCCAGTTAGGGTGATATGCCTCTCAGGCATTCACTTTCCAGCCCATGGAACAATCTCCTTCTTAAATATTAGGCAGATGACATATCACAGTTCAAACAAGCTCATAAACAGGTCTAATCGCATTACTCATGAACATGTGGTTATATAAGTTTTTCACCTCTTGTCATTATTTTATTGCATATGAGCTGCTTACTGACTTTCTAAACTCTTTGCATCTTCCACGTTCTTTTGTAAACTGTGCAGGTAAGTTTTCATTAGGAGGATGAATCAATTACCGTTTTGTGTGTATGTCAGTCTTGTGCCCCTCAGTGTAACAATAACAGAGTAACCAATGATTGTGCTGTATAACACTGATTTGGGTGTTATTTTTATGCATGTCTCCTTTTGCTTTAAGTTAATTTAAAAAACTGAATATCTGATGTTAAGGGTATATCTAAAGGTGGTGAATATCAGATTCCCTAAGTGTCACCTGTCCCAATCAAAAATGCTGAAGATCAGAATTCCAGTCACTATTTCCATAAGAAATCCTGGCAGATGCTTAACTACTGGTGCTATTTGTATCCATGCACCAGGTACACAACTACTGGTGCAATTTGTATGTGTGCACCAGGTACACAATTCTGGTATATTTTGTATATGTGCACAAGGTGTATAACTACTAGTATGATTTGTATATGTGCACTAGGAACACAACTAATCATGTGATTTATATATGTGCACCTGGTGCATGACTGCTGTGTGATTTATATGTGTGCACCGGGTGAAAAACTGCTGATGCGAACTGTAAGTGTGCTCCAGGTGCGCAATTACTGGTGAGATTTGTATGTGTGGACCAAGTGCAGAATTACTAGTGTGATTTGTATGCATCCACCGGCTGCATAACAACTATTGTAGTTTGTTTGTGTGCATCAAGTACATAACAATTATTGCAATTTGTTTGTGTGCACCAGGTGTAATTCCTTTGTTTTGGTATATATGTCTCTTCTTCATTTTTCTGCAACTATGGAGTTGGTAGTTATAAGTTGAGGGTGGGGGACTAGTCCCCCACACGGAGGTATAGAGAAGGACAGATGGGACTGCAGCAGGTAATGTCAGAAATTTCACCCTTTCAGTAGTTTGTACATTTGTGTTTTGCAAATTCAGTTCCTCTGGGTCTTGTAAGTCAGGATTTCATAGAAGAAGTGACGCAAAGTGCACTGCTTTGAAGTTGTTAATATGTACAGAATCCGGTTTAAATTCTTAGAACCATAAATGGAGCCCTCAGAATAGTGAGGCTAAAACCCACCCCCTAGCTTATTTACTTTATGCCTAACCTTACCACACCCAAACCTAACCCCTATCCCTCAGCCAATCACAGAAACCACCCCACCCCCTCCCCCTCCTCTGCTCTCATATTACACACTCTACACATTGTACTTCCCCACTCTCAAAGTTGCTACAGTCCATCCTACCTATATACTATGAGGACCCCTACACATTCCACAGGGTTATCTCTATACACTCCTACCGCTTCTGACAAACCAAACATGTACTCCCATCAAATAATCCTAACACTAGCACTCACCATCACAGCCCATCTAACCTCACCCTACTTAAACAACATTACAATCCCCAACATGTCACCCCACCCCAACCTCACTTCCAACATTCATTAATTACCCCTTACTCATCTCACCCTCACTCTTTAACCACACCAACTATGACCAACACCCCTACAAACTCCTCCATTATCAAAGCAAATCTAGGGTATCCATACAATGTCACTTAGCCTTCTCCAAATACCTATAAACCATAATAAACATTGCCTCTCACCTACTATGCAGTGGTGATATCAACCCCAACTCAGGTCCAATAACAAGTCCTACAAATCACCACAATTAGACTAGAACCAATACTAGCCTACTTAAGAGAAAATCCGATATTCTAATAATAAATCATAACATAAGAAGCATCCTTAACAAAACCACTGAGCTCCATGCAACCATAGCATTATACTTACCTGACATCATCTTCCTCACAGAAACATGGCTTAAACTACACACTGAAAATGAAGAAGCACTTCCCCCTGGTTATAGCATACTACGAAAAGACCGTCCAGCTAAAGGAAGAGGTGGAGTTGCTCCTCTATATCAGAACAACATCAGTGTTGAACTATTTATCATAGAAATCCCTGCATTTAATAATGCAGAGATCTTACTTACTAAGGTAAGACTAAATACACAAAAACAGCTAAATATCTTAGGATCATATATCCCTCCTGGAGATAACATCAAAACCCTAGAATCTCTTCTCCAATGGACATCAGAACCCCTCCCCCATGAAACCATTATACTAGGCGACTTTAATACTGATTGGACCTCACTTAAATCACCCCACCCCTCAAATCATATTAACCTTTATGGATTCTCACAGCTTATACAAACCCCTACTAGGGTAGACAAAACCTCAAAAAAAGAATCAATACTAGACTGGATTCTCACCAGTCGCCCATCTTCCACCCATAATTTTGGTACACTACCTGACATTCTAAATGACCACCTCCCAACCTTCTTCATCAGAGACCAAACTAAACTCTCTAGAACTAGCTCTATTAAACACAACACATATACTAAAACCTTCAGGGCTGACGACCTTAATACAGCCCTTAAACACTCTAACTGGTCCCCTCTTTTAACACTTCCTTTAGATGAAGCAGTTGAGTATTTCAACACTATCTTCTTAGGCCTTGTCTACCAACTTGTTCCACCAAGACAGATCTGCACTAAAACCATCTATGCCCCATGGCTTACCAAGAGCACTAGGCAACTTATGAAACAAAGGGACAAAGCAGGGGACACCTGGCACAAAAATAAAACTACTCCTAATAGGCAAACATTATTACAACTGAGAAACACTGTAGAAAAACAAATCAGACTAGACAAAGAAAAATACTATAGTGAAATCCAAACTAAGCATAATACCAACCCACAAAAGTTCTGGGCCGCTATAAACAGTATTCTAAAACCAAGTAAATCACCAACTCCTCATCCAAACATAGATACCACCTCTATAAACACAGCCACCTAATTCAATGAGTTCTTTACCAACTCTATATTAAAGCTGTCAACAGACCCACACACCTTAACCCCCACTATATTATATAACCCAACAAATAATGCTAACTCCTTCACCGTTCAACCTGTACCAACTTACACAATCTATAGACACCTAACCAAACTTAAAACAACCACCTTAGCAGTAGACAAACTACCTGCCAAATTCCTACAAATAGCCGCCAAACCCATTTCCTACCCAGTCTCTATAATCATTAACAGATCAATCTCAGAACAGAAGGTGCCACTTCTCTGGAAAATCTCCTACATTATACCAATT
>NC_056744.1:1237558775-1237598775 GCF_019279795.1 Protopterus annectens
TACATAGAAATATTGTACAGCTGACATAGCATAGATGTGACTGCTACAGTGCTGCATACTGAGTGAGATGTGCAATGAGTCAACATGGTGCTAGCATGCTCAATAGTATGCATGTTTACCAATGGGATCCCATACTAAGGGCACCCAGCAAAGTGTCAAGTGGTTTTATTTTATTAATAGGAAGGATGGGGGAGATTAGACTGTCAGAAAAGGAGGAAAAGCAAGGAGAGGAGTGTGTAAAAGTGCAATGCTAAGGGAAGAGCAGTACAGGAGAGGGGAAGAAGGGTTTACTTTTTTAGGGGGACAGATGTCATAGATGTCATTTTTTTAGAAGAAGGGTGGAGGGAGAAGGTAGCATGGGGAAGATGTGGGCAGGAAGGAGAGCATAGGAATGGCAGGAGGGACATATATGCCAACATACGATACAGTAAAGGACTGACAGGTTAGGTACTGACACAAAAAGGGTGACCACAGTGGAGACTAGCAGACAGACAGACAGGGGATGGACAACTGGTGATGGGGAGAAATTCAGAAGAGATGGAATGGGCACACAAGGAAGGAGATCATCAGGATGAGGGACAGGGCAGGTTAGGGATGGCCTGCCAAGCTAGCCTAGAGGGTAACCAAATCAGAGAACTATGTGCTGACACAAGGGGCAGGCTCTGATGTTGATGATCCATTGGTTGAGGTCAGTCAGCTGTGCATCTCTGCTAGCTGCATGAGGAGGTGCTCCAAGATGCTAGTATGGGCATCAAACTGCCGGACAACCTGAATCCTCATCAGCCACCACACATTGATCTGGGTGATACCCATGACAATGTCACTACTTTGGAAAGCATGTCTCAGGCATCTACTTTATACAGAGGGCTTTCATAATCACCCGTCAGGCATTCCCTATGCTGCATATGCAGCAGGTATAAGAAATTTGGACCACCTGTGCACTACATTGGAGCCCTGCCAGTACCAGACAAAGGCCCTGTCCACTCACCAGGTCAAGGCTTGAACTGTAAATGATAGCAGAGATAAAATGTTGCATGTCTCAGATACCACATGATGTCCTTTAAGAGGCAGCATAGTACCAAGATGTCCATCTATGACAGTATGATGCACAAGGTCAGTAGTGCAGGGAATGGTAACTGTTGCTTGACCAGGCTCCACAGTTGTACACACCCTAAGTGATATCCATACCCAAACTTGGCATTGGCTGGCAGATGAGAAATGTTATGACTATGGTCATTAGTGTGAAGCAAATGCATAGTGACATGGCCAAGTTGTAAAACGCCAAAGATGTGGTAAAAGTGCCCAAAACGTAACTAGTAATCCAAAATTAGGCACCGGAAACCAGCAGTTCCAACACACAAATGATTTAATGATTAAACACAGCAAAAGGAACACACATCCACGAATAACATAAATGCTGATAAAAATACTTCCCCTTACGTTTTCGTCTCATACAACTTCATCAGATGGGCAAAAACCTCACAGTTACCTAGTTAAATAACTTTTCCTATTTAAACAGACCAATAAAATCAGTGATTCAATTAGTTACCAAGATACATTAAGAGTGGATTCTAAACTGCATGTGACAGTCTTACTAGTCTAGCACCATCTGGTGGACAAATAATAAGACACATGAAAATGTATATAAAATCAAGAATTCACTTAAATAAATAAACCAGGATAAAATAACATGAATATACATAAAAATGTAAAAAAAAAATTTTTAAATATTCACAATTTTGCAGACCTGAGCTTGAGTACAGGTTTTATAGGCAGCATATCGTTAAGTCCTGAATTGTTGCAAGCATCCAGGACTAATTACCAATATAGTTCCCTGTATTCGAGTCTGGTCTCCCATGGCCCACCCTTGGGGTCTATAGGGACCACCTCTATCACGAAAAATTGATACTCTGCTTTTGGACATGCCTGAAAATGTTTGTACAGGGCGTTATTAACATTTTTCTTCCTTAAATCATAAAGGTGTTCATACATTCTTTGTTTTAACCTCCTTTCTGTCTTACCCACATAGAAGGAGTCACATGCCTCACACAAAACAATATATACCACACCTGTGGTATTACAATTTGCATACCCTCTAGTAGTTATATACTTGCTTCTACATTTTAAATATAACATGTCCCCAGTCTGTATGTACTTACATTGGGTACAACTTCCACATTTGTGTGTACCTTTTTTGTTACTAAAGAGAGTTCCACAATTGTTATAATGGGAACCTCCTTCCAAAATATTTTTGATATTTCCTCCTTTTTTGTACACACATTTAAGTGGCTTGTCAAATATATAATTTAAATCTGATAAGTCTGCAAATTTTTTCCACTCCTTGTCTATAACTTCTTTGACCAAATTTGTTTCACCATCATATGTGATAGTCAAAGCAGATTGGTAAGATGCCCTTTCTATCTTTGTACCTACCCTTGCATAATCAGAGGGGTGATTTTACCCAAAATAGGGGCAAACCTAGACTGTCTACCATCATTGACTTTATTATTTGCATCATTCAAAAGTGTGGGTGGGTACCCTCTGGCTTTGAACATTTCTACTATAAAATCACATTCTCTTTCATTTGTGTGAAGAAAATGCATAGTAACATGGCCAAGTTGTTCAAGCATGCATCCATATTTCATCTCAATATCCAGGCACAATCCAGCCTGGGCCCCAGAGCTGATAATACATTGTGCTACTCATGTAATTTGGAGACAATCATATTAAATCATCACATTAACATAATACCTGTACTCTGAGCCCTGTTTAATGTGATAAAAAGCATGGTCACCCTTTTGGGGAGACCTGTGGTGTGGGGCTCAAACTAAAAAGGCACAGGTAAACAGGCAGAACTGGTTTCAATCTTTTTGGTAGGCTGGCATCCAACTAGGTCTAACAGTATAGACAGGACAGTTTGCATTCTTGTGGGACGTGGTGGCATCTGGCCAGGACTCATGGTACAGGCAGGCAAGACAGGTTGTAGTCTTATGTCAGGTGGAAGGGGCTCCCAAGCAGAGCACTGAGATAGGCAGGCAGACTGAGTCACAGTCTGTTGTATGACTGATTTCATAATGTTGTTTAGGCAGACAGAAGGGAGGGCTAATAGGGATGACAGGACTGCATATACTGGGTGCACACTATGCTGTTGACCCAGATGCATTGTGGCTCACATACTCACACCTGAATCAGTCTCCGAACACTCACCTCATAGAGTTTACAGGGCTGTACCTACCAAAGGAGTGCTAAGGACAGTGAGTTGAAAGATGTTGGCTGATATGGGTTGTCCTGCAATCCCACACTGATACACATGGGTAGTCACAGGTGTCGCTGACCTATCATGGTATCAAAAGAATGGTAATGCCAGGAAAATCCACCCTGCAGGAGACTGATGTGCAGCTGCTAGCCCTATGCACATGGCTGAAGAATTCTGGTCAAGTTTAAAGTGTGCAAGGCCTTTTGTTTCCATCTGTAACAGTAATTAGTTCAGCATATCAGTGAGGTGGAAGGTAGCAACAGGATTCTGGTGCAGGTGGATTTCAAGGTCACTGATATGGACCTTTATAACAAGACCAAGGCAAAGGACATAGCAGGGACAGGTTGACCACCAGGGGTACACCCCCTCCACAGCAGCAGCTCATAGACTTGGATGAGTTCCTGAGAGACCTCTCATACCCAGAGGCAGATTGGTTGTGGGAGACCAGCTAGTCAGGACTGCCTAAGTGTCTTTTAAGGATTTCCCAGGGGAGTAGGGACATTTGCCTTTCCAGTAACTCATCTGTCTGCTTTGTTCACACATATCCATCTGCATTTTTGTCACCCAGAGCCATCAGTACTGCAACTGAGACCACCTGTATTACAAGATATGACTGCTTGAGTATCTGTTGTGGATACACAAGGTAAACAGTGGCACATGTCAGTCCAGTAAAACATTGCCTAACACCTCTACACAGTTTACTCATATATATAATTTTACACTGTTGTCACCCAGGAATATTTTACCTACAACAGGGACAATTTTCACCACAAGGCATGTATATGCCCATAGGCTATGCATATTCTTGCCTTGTAGCAGTTGGTCTTCTGGATGATAGTGGGAGTAACACGTATACTGTCTGCTACACTGGTATGTTATCTTTAGATACTTACATGACCCACTGGCAGAGGGTTCAACACTAAAAGCCAGCACATGTCTGAAAAAAAATTTTTTTCTAAGCTTGTTTCCTGCCTTTCCTGTGGGTAGTCTAGCCTGGATATAGATTTGCTGTGTCCAGGACTATTTGTAGGCTTCTAGGCCCCCAAGCCTTTCTGTGTTGGAGGGAAGCCTTCTAGCTTAATTTTGTTTCTCAGAACTAGCCAGTTTTTTGTTTCAGCACTTGTTCAGACCTTATTGTAAGTACTAAATAAGCTACAAATTACTACAGCACTCAACTTTCCTCACTGTCTAGAGGAAAACAGTTTCTAGTACTTAACAAATAAGCACCTATTCAGGCATGTCTAAGGGTCAGCTCCCGGTGTTTTCTCCTGTCTACCTGATGAATCTGGGCATCTTGGGGCAATGCAGTAATTGCCTCATGTACACAGACAACCCTCTCCTCCTACCACCCAACACTACAACCTGTGAGAGATGCACTTATATAGCCAAACTAGAAGCAAAGCTCTCTTCACCCAAGACTGGACTAGACAGTCAAGAGGAGAAGGTAAACACTTGCACCACACAACACTCAGCACATAGTCCCTCAAAACCCACACCACCAAAACACACACATAGAAACACAAAACACACACCTACATTTGTGGGGGCTCTCAGTAAAAACCTGCCCAAGCAACAGGGACCTCCAAAGCAGAAACACAAGCAATCTTCACCCCCCCCAACACAACCCAAATGACACATAGCCCACAAACTCAGTGTGCCACTCAACTACAGCCCATAAGGCATAACAACGTACCCAACACTCTAGTCATAGGAGACTCTATAGTCAGGTACACTGTTGTTCCACTCACCAGGCTAAACAAGGAGAAAGTTACTGTCAGCTGCCTGTCGGGTGCCAGGATCCGCCACATAACGCATGCACTCAGGTCACTCTACAACAAGTACAAATATGACTCTGTCATTGTCCATGTTGGTGTGAATGACCTGAGACTTACCTCCTTGGACTATATGAAAAGGGACATGGAGGAGCTGTCCGATCTTGTAGCCCAGGCAGGTATGACCCTAGCCCTGAGTAGCATCCTGCCATCACCTAGAATGATACCACAGTACAAGGACAAAATGATTGACTTCAGCAATTGGCTAAGCTTCTGGTGTCATTCTAAGGGGATCCAGTATCTGTCTACATAGGATGACATGATCGACAAGCCACGATGCTTTGCCAGAGATGGCCTGCACCTGTCGTACCTGGGATTCTGGATACTGGCTAAGGCTCTAGCCACCCCTATAGTGCCTTTTTTAGGCAAGGTTCAAATGACAAATTCACCACCCTAACAGGTACAGGCAAGAAGAATCTGAGGGTATTGCTACTCAATGCTAGAAGTCTAACTGTCTTTCAGCTTTTCCCAGTTAGGGGTCGCAACAGTGGAACTCCGGTCCGCTAATGATTGGCAGTAGATTTTCACATTCTGGCTTGCCGGGCCTAATGCACAACCTTCAACGAAGGAACGCCCATTCACGCATGTTGACATACAGAAGACGCTCTAACTGAGAATCGAACGTGCAACGTCTAACTGTGAGGCGACAATGCTACCGCAGCACCACCACCGCAGTCTACTCAATGCTAGAAGTCTAAACCTCAAAATACACTCTCTCGAGGCACTCCTTAAAATGGAGAACATCGACACCTGTGCATTGACAGAGACCTGGTTCAAGGCTCCAGAGAGTACCCCTGCATTACCAGGCTATAATTCATACCACACCTTTTGGCCACCTAACCTGGACTGAAACACTAATGGCAGAGGCGTGTCCATATTCATTAAGGATATCCACACCTCCAGGCTAGTTGCTCAGCATAATGCATCCGAAATTATTCAAGTGCAATTAACTCTGGGGAAGACCGCAATCCAAATTGTAGCTTGCTGCAGATCCCCCACCATGCCCCAGGATTCCCACTCCTCATTTCTTAATACACTGGAAAATATTAGAGTACAACCTAACACCCTAATAATGGACGATTTCAACTACCCTACCATTAACTGGGAAAACTACTCATGTACCAACTCTTGTGCTCAACGTTTTCTGGAATTCATAAATTCCAATGCCATGGATCAACTTATCCACACCCCCACCAGGGGCAGCAATATCCTAGACCTGGTTATTTCCAACATGGGCAACCGGTGTTCCACACCAGAGGTCAATTCCTCGTTGGTCAGATTCGACCACAAGCTAATCACCCTAGACATCCACATCCCTCCCCCACCCCCCGTTAGGGAAACCACAGTAAAAAATTTATCCAAAGCCAACTTCACGCTTCTTAAGACAGAAGTGGCAAACTTCACGACACCCATGCTGACGGACAATAGAGGTATGACTGCTGAATCCTACACAAATGCACTTTATAAGCACTTACACGAGTGCATGGATTGTGCAATCCCTAACAGAACCAAGATGCTATCCTCCAAAAAAGGGAAGCCAATCTGGTGGTCCTCTGCCATAAACAAACTCTACAACAGAAGGAAGAAACTATTGCAAAAAAGAGTAAAATCCCATGATTGGAGAAACTCCCTGGTCAGCCTCAGTAAGAAGCTGAGATCCCTCATAAAATCCTCCAAAGTGAGTTATGAAAACAAAATCGCCACTGACTCTAAAGACAACCACAAAGCATTCTATAGCTATGTCAAGAATCTGAATGGCAACACTCAGATCTGCTCTGAGTTACAGCACAATGGCACTAAATATACAGAACCAACTGATATTGCCAACATCCTGGCAGATAAGTTCAGTGGTAACTTTACTCCTCTGTCATCCCCTAAAGGGCCCATCTCTATACCAGAAGTATGCAAAGTTCCTGTAATCATGACTACACAGGTAAAAAAACACACTATCCAAAGCCAAGAACACAGCATCCATGGGACCTGATGACATCCCAAGCTGTGTTCTACATGAACTACAGAACAAACTGGCACCCCACCTAAGTACCATGTTCAATCATAGCCTCACCTCAGGCTATGTGCCCACTGAATGGTGCACAGCAACAGTTATCCCACTCCACAAAGGGGGAGCCACCACAGACCCTGGAAACTACCGCCCCATTAGCCTAACGAGCCTGGTCCGCAAAGCTATGGAGCGTATCATCATGGAACTTATAAACAATGACATTGGTAATCTCCAAACTCAGGATCCCACCCAGTTTGGGTTTGTAAAAGGCAGATCATGTCTCCTAAACCTGATAGACTTCTTTGAAGCAGTCACCAAAGCCGTAGATGAGGGTAAGGTGTTTCACACAGCCTATCTAGATCTCGCCAAGGTTTTCGACACCACCCCCCACTCTGGAATTATAGATAAACTCACTAAACTAGGTATAAATCCCTATGTCACAAGATGGGTTGCCAACTGGCTCACTGACAGAACCCACACTGTGAAAGTAGCAGACTCCAAATCCAACTTCAGACCAGTGACAAGTGAAGTACCACAGGGTTCAGTCCTGGGTCCTCTCCTGTTTGGTATCTACTTCTCTGAAGTACAGGCCAACACAGAAGGTCTTTGGCTAACGAAGTTCGCAGATGACTGCAAACTAGGAGCCATAATCAAAACTCCAAAAGATGTGGATATCCTACAAAAGGGCCTTGCTGAGACAGATGCCTGGTGTCAAAGCCATTGCCTCAAGCTCAATGCCAAAAAGTGCATTGTCATCCCTTTTGGTAAAAACTCAGTACTCATGAACTACCACATAGGTGGTAGCCTACTTAATACCGAAAGTGTGATAAGAGACCTTGGGACACAGGTGGACAGTAGTCTCTCCTTTGATAATCACATCGCCACAGTAGTCAGGAAATCCTTCTATATGGCACACCTCATCACAAAAGGTTTCTCATCCAGGAAAAAGAGGTCATTGTTCCCCTCTACTCGTCACTCATTAGACCCATTATAGAGTACAATGCCCCTTTTGGTATGTACCTCACAAGACATCTACAACAATAGGAAAGGCCACAGAAATACCTCACAACGAGGATTACCGGCCTCAAAGAGATGCCCTATGCAGACCGTCTCAAAAAACTGCAGCTTTACTCCGTTGCATATCGCCTACTCAGAGGCGATCTCTGCCTAACACACAAAGCTATGTCAAACCCAGAGCTTTTAGACATGCTCCACTTAAAAAATCCCAATCCCTACGAGCTACACGCTCTAGGGACCTAAACCTAGTCACCACAATAAACAGAACATGCTGGAGGGATAGATTCCTGTCCCAGAGACTTCCCATACTCTGGAACAAACTACCTATCTATATCAAACAAAGCTCCTCATTAGCACTCTTCAAGAAAAATCTTGATGATTGGATGGGAGATAGGAAATTCACCCCGGGGATCACTTCTGTGGCTCTGCTCGACAGTGGCACAGGAAAATAATTTTCTTAGGTGGCGAAACCAGGGTACATTTGGCTAAGCTTATATAGGCCCTAGGGCCAATAGCCTAGTACCTACCTATGAACCTATGTCAGCATGTCTCTAAAGGCTGACAATTGAGATATTATACACATGGCACAGCTTGAGGATGCAGTGGCACTGCCAGAAAAGTTAACGCTGTTGGAAACATTCTCTTCTTCAATAGCTAAGGGGGCTATGGAGGTTTAGGATGAACTTTCAGCATTACCTATTCAGTAGTGGACTTGCCATCCATGTCAGCCCTACACCTGCAACATGGTCAGCATAAATGCAAGCAACATCAAAGTCTCTATCATCTCTAAGGTGTACGCGTATTATTGGAGAGATCCACTTTTGTGACCATAGGTGCCATGAGTTCTGAATATTCCAGGATATGGGTGTTACCTTAGCATCAATCAGTGGATGTGTGGAACTATAAAGAATAGACAGATGTTAGTCAGACCATGTCAGAGCTGGTCAGATATTACATGACCTATATGAAGACATTTAACCATTGCTAGGAATGTGGACAATTCTGGCCATGCATGCACCCACCCCTCCCTTGATTCTGTGTGAAGATGTCATTTTGTACATTCCAAACTATTAGTCGTACCCACATGGTAGCAGGCAGCTATGTCCCAGTCATGGAGGCCACAGCATGTCAGCTACTGAGGGGCTCTTTTGTGACAAGGAGGGCAGTGGCATACAATATCATGGACATGGACTCTAGCTTCCAAAGATGGAAGAAAGATATTAGATGCTGACCAGCTAAAGTAGACTACCGCTAATATATTAGTGTTAGCGATACACCAGTTAACTGAGAAATGATAGTGTATAGATAAACTAATGGCCACCGCTTCTCACTCAAATTTTATATGTGTCTGTACTGCACCCCATGTTTGGTTTCATCATTTGCATACATTAGTCACATTAACATGCTAAGGGCTGCAGTGGTTAACATTGTCGCCTCACAGCAAGAGGCTCTCCCATTCGATTCTTGGCTGAAGCGCCTTCTGTGTGGAGTCTGCATGTCCTCCCCACAGTCGAATGATGTCTAAAGACATGTAGGTAGGTGCGTGCATGCGTGCATGAATGGGTGTGCCTTCTTTGAAGGTTGAGCATCGGGCTGGCAACTCAGCACAGAAAAAATCCACTGCCAATCCTTAGCGGACTGGAGTTCCACTGTTGCAACCCCTAACCAGAGAAATTCACTCCGGGGTTCACTTCTGTGGCTCTGCTCGACAGAGGCAGAGGAAAATAATTTTCTTGGGTGGCGAAAGCCAGGGTACATTTTTTGGATAGGCTTGTATGGGCCCTAAGGCCAATAGCCTAGTACCTACCTAAAAGCCAAAAGAAAGCATTTTGTAGTCATATTAGTATGCTGTCATTTTCATGTCATTATGCGGTCATTCGCTTGAGATGTTTACCATGCTATTTTCCCACCCGTGAGGTCATGTTACGTGTGTGTCTCTGAATCACCCTCCTCTTTGGGCATTACCACTTGCTATGTTACTTCACCTAATCAGTTCTAAAATTCTGAATGCCTCCACACTGTGCAGCTGGTAAAATGCTGTTAACTGGAAAAACTAAAATGGGAGTGGTGCAGGTGAAAAAGTAAGAGATGAGAAATACAAAAAAATATATATTTTCTTCCTATTTTTTTTTTTAATTTACATTTTAAGATACAGTCCCAGTTTATGTTATGCGCACACACACACACACACACACACACATACACACACACACAAACACACACAAGCATGACATATTAAATACATTTGTCTTAGCAGCAAGTGTAAAAGCAAGAAGTTCGTTTATACATTAGATACTTTATTTATATGAAGTAGAATTTCTTTTTAAATAAAGCCACATATTCTTATTTTAGCTGATTTTTGTAAACATATCACTGCCTGAAAAACAGCAGTTTCATGCCAAGTTAAACTCAATGCATCATTTATGATTTATTATCCTCTGCTACTTATTTTATCCTATATAGGGTATTGGGGACGGTGGTGTTTATCCAAGCAAGCAGTGAGTATAAGGCAGTGAACCAGTCCTAGAAGTCTTGTAAAGTGTAGCTCTTGAGTCTCATTAATGTTTTGTGAGATGCTCAAGAAAACTGACCCCAAATGAAAGTCCTGTCCTTCACAAGTTACATCAGTTTGTAATCCGCAGCAGATGGTCAACCAAGCTTGCATTGCTGGAAACAAGGCGACATACACTTGCAGATAATGAAAGGATACTAACACTTTACAGGATGGAAATGGAAAGGTGAGTATAATAACCAATATCTGACAGTATGGCAATGTGAGATTAATCTGTATGTGAATAAATATAGAGGATTATAACTGGGCTACCAATCATCACCAGCTTATTATGTGTTCTTAACATCACTCAAGAGGTGAATCTTGCCATCCATGTTGAGAACACATAATAAAGGTTATAATCAGAAACCCCAATCATAATTCTTTATAGTGCCCGGGCTTTATCTGCTTCATATACTACTGGCTACAGAAAAAAAAATAGCTTTGCTGAATTTCAAAACCATAAAACAGTTATCAGACACAGTCAGAAAGACAGCATATCATGTTGTTTTATGTTAAGGAAAGTGAGGGACAGATTACTGGCACAGATAGCAAGCAAAAAGGAATCTTTTTTTTTATTCTGCCACTGTCATTTCTCTGGCCAGTACAGGCAGGTTTTAGCACCTAGCATGACACCTGATCTCAACAACTGTAACAGGGGTGTTTAACAATTGCTAAGATCAGGTATTGTACTATAGAAGTGCTTAACTGCTTTGTCTTTTTTGGTGATATCAGAATATTATCATGGGAAGACATGCACTACAAAATGGTGATTTTCTTTCCTTAATTACTATGCTTGATTTATGCTGGATACAATGAGACTATTCTAAACCAAGGACAGTTTAGAAAGTGACTGGCTCATGTTCATATGAATTTCTTTTAAATATTAAAGAGCTGAATGACTGAAATTTAAGCTGCATCTCAGAGTCATGTTCATCATTTAGAATTAAAAAGGCTGTAACTGACTCATTCCATGTTTTAACATAACTCTTCTATTCAAAGATTTGCAAGTGGAGTTGTATAGTTCAGCATTTTTGAAAGGGTGGCAATCATGGCAATGATTCATTATATACGTTTATAATATTTATTTATTTATTTATTTAAGTTTGATGACCAGGGAAGTCCACTGGGCCAAGAAGAGCCCCTTTTCAGTGGAGGCCTGGGGAGAAAAGCTCCACAATAATTGCAAGTTACATTTCACATGTTACAAAAGGACATAGTTCATACAGCTAATTAAACATTTACAGAAAAGCTCCATGATATTTGCAACTGGCTTGTCACAATGTTACAAAAATGAAAAGACATAATTCAAGAAAGAAATTTCAACATTTACATAAAGTGAATATTTTTGTTATAAACTCAATTGTAGGTTTAACATTTCAAAATATATAGCTACTAGCCATTAGTAGGTTAGGAAAATATTATGCATGGAGAGGGTAATAGTATATTTGAGATTGGAGAGTATAGTACAATCAATATTAGAGAGAAAATGTGTTTTTAGTAGGAGAGGGATTGTTCTGGGTGGAATGAAGTAATAGTACAGGTAGTTGGAATCGGATGAGTCAGTGCAAGGTGGAATGGGGGGTTAAGTTGGAGCATGTCAAGGGCATTCCCATTTGGAAGAAAGATGAGAGAGTAGCTGAGATTTGAAATTTGTATGCATAGGTAGGTTGCGTAGGTGTGTGGGGAGAGAGAGTTCCACTGTTTAGCAAGGAGTGGGACAGCAGTAGATGGCCAGGAGGTCGTACAGGTTTGTGGACCTGAAGGAAATTTTGGTTTTTGGATCTGAGTGAGCAGTATATATATATATATATATATATATATATATATATATATATATATATATATATATATATATATATGTATATATATATATATATATATATATATATACAAAAGTGCTATAAATACCAGAGAGGAAACTTTTCATTATGGAAGGTGGTTTTATCAGGAATGTCATAAAATTCCAGTTCATGATGGAAACGTTTAGCCTCATATTGGCTGTATTTATTACTTTGAAAGTCACAGACCTCTAAAGCTGTGTTGAATTTTATTAATTCAGATCAATGTATTGAACCAATCAATGTACACCAAGGTCAACTTCTGTGACCTATCAGCAAAGTATACATTCATAGTGCACTGATGAGCTACAAATTATTTGTGACAGCAACTATGCATTACAAAGAGTATTATCTCTGTGTATCAACTGTGCATATTTTCACCTGGACTTTGCCAGCAAATGGTCACACATGATTACAAATACAAAAATAATACAGCAGGCTTTGTATGCTAGAACAATATTATGTCAGGTGTTGCTCTGGAGTTAAATCTGTTTATAATGTTACCCTATTTTTCACTGATGTGTCGAAAATCCTAGTAAGGCAGTTCTTAGTTGAACAGGTCATAACAGCATGTGAAAAAAGACTTTGCATGCATTGCTACAAAACAAAGTAAAATCTTCCCACTTCCAACTGTGGCACTACATCTACATTCACAGAATTTTAACCGTTGTACCAGTACATTATTGGAAATTGTATGTTTTAATTATAGGTAACCTCAACAAACTCTTGGCACCTCAGCACAAAACATGTTCCATAAAATCACTGTTCTACTGCTAAGTTTGTCAGTAATGTTTAGTACTTGTATGGCTCTACAATGCTGTTAAGCTGAAAGCAAAATAAATGTGGTTATTAAAATGTGATGTTGTGCAATCCAAACTTCAGTTATAACTTAATATAGAAAAGACATTAAGTCATTATAAGTCATGATTATGTGTTTATTCTTATTCTAGAGAAAATGGCTTACTAAAGTGCGAAGTCATTTCTACTACCAGCTTTCAGTGCAAAGAATAAATATACGAACATACTGTAGGAACATGATGACAAGAAATAAGGGCAGTACAGTAATACACAGAACATTCGATTATATATCTAAAGTTACTTTAGCCATTCCTCTGGAAAAATGAGATGCCGAATATTGGTATCTAGTAGAAAAAGAAGAGATGAACAATCTGATTTTTGATTTGGGTGGCATCTGTCCCAATTCTGGCAACAAAGAGAGGAAGCATTCTTAAAAGCAGTCAGATAATGAAAGGTGACATTGCCCAGTTGTCATTATGCATGGGTTTACATAATCTAATAGGTGACATAACTGAGGATATGAACCAGACAGCAATGAAATTAGACACATTTTGCAGGAAGTCAAGGTTAAATAAGGGCTTATGTCTTCTCAGAGATATAAATAATGTCATTGGATAGAGCAGTGACAGAAGGGTTTGGGGCATTAACTGACAAATAGGTACTTTAATCAGGGACACAAGGTAGTAAGTGGCTGAAGAACTACATGGTTAAGTGCTACTCACAACTTAATGTAGATCAGGAGGTGAACAGACCTGTCCTAGACTATTGTGTTAAAAGTATCAGTAAACTAAACTGTAGGGGAGAAACAGCAACTCTATTAAATAACCAAATGGAGCATAAGGAAGATTAAGGGGGGGTAATGGACCAGGTGACAGTTAATGAGATATGTCATGAATGGAAAAAAATCAGCTGACTGTATTTTACAATTATAGAAGGAGGCAAAAATATTGCAGTCATACACTAGAAGTGGCATGGAATATGCTGATTCCTAGATTACTGGAGGATAGATGAGAAAGAGAGAACAAAGGAGGTGTGTATGGTAATGGATGATTAGACTGGTGGGAAGGGCTATAATCATGCGTTGTGGAGAATTCTTTAGGGAATTACAGGAAGGATACATCCAGCCTTTGGTTGAGTGAGAGAATGGTGATGGCAGGCTCATTAGTATGACCAATAGATGGTGTGATACCCCAGAATAATTTCTAACCCACCAATAACATAGCTGATCCAAAGGGACCACACGAGACAGCATATGTGTTGCAGAGATGCAGGGTACAGCACAGTACTGAAAACTAAATATGACTGAACTTGTATGCATTCCTCACAATCTAGCTCAGGCAGTAATATTTTAGTGCCCTTCCACACACAGTAAACAATCTGCCAGCCTTTTATTTAGCACGATTAGCATTCTGTACTTCTTCACTTATCTTTGTGTAATCCACACTGTGGATGATGGTCTTCTCTCTCCTGTACCATATTTTATGAAATTAACACAGTGAAGAGTGGAACAAGGATTGCTGGACATCAGTGCTATTCCACTTGTCACCGTCCTGATTCATGACACTATCGCTCTCACTAGAACCCTCTATTTCCTACTATATAACCATGACACACTCTGTTTCCTTAGTCTTGGCCCTACACCCAGATCCCCTGCAGTTTTCCTAAGTTTTCCTATCACCACCTCAGTGGATCTGAGCCAAACTCCTTGGTGCAGTCTAGACAGAGGGTGTCTATCCAGCCATTAGATTTGTAATGCCTCAAATTTTTGTTGCTCCCACTGCTGTATGAATGCTACCTTCCCTTACACTGGAACTTATGCACTAGCCAGTAATTTGTTGAAGTTTTGTATCCATTTCCTCATTAACGTCTTCCTGATGTGTCATGATGTCTGTCCACTGTTTTCTCCAGTCTACTTTACCACCATAATTGTATGGCATTTTCTCGCCTCATTCCTTTTTGACGACTAAGGTGAAGCAATCATTTAGCATGTCTGCTTTTCTGTGTCTTCCATGTTTTCCCTTCTATCCTTACTTAGACTTTACATTATATTTGCTTGATGGCAAAAGTGGAAGATAAGCCTACCTAGCATGCTGTTTAATTGCTTACAACCTTTTACTTCCCCTCCCCTTTTCCACATCTTGTCCATCACCACTTTTTCATATGTCTCATGCCTCTTAAATGCCCCTCTGTATTCCATCTCCACCAACCACTTGAGCAGAGGTTTCGATTGGTCCACAAGACTCTGCAGGATGAAATGCTTTCATAGATCTGGGGAATCATCATTCCTTTCAGTTTACTGCCTGTGTCCCCTCCACCTGTACACTACCTTTGTTTAGGACAATCCCTTCATGTATCTCTAACATGACCTTATGCAGCCTTATCACGTCCCACCTCTCTGTTCTGGTCTAAACTGTGAAGAGGGATAACATCTGTACTCACTCATCTTATTCCTTCCCTTATCTCTTCTGCACACTTCCAGAGGCTTTGCTCCTTTCAGAGGCCTAATATCCCTTTCCCTGCATGGCTTTCAGAAGTGTACATCATACCCAAGATGGGGTGTGAGTGGATAACATTATACTGGAAGCATTACATTTTTGATTTTGGTATATTTCTTTCTTTCTCCAAGATAATGGATCCCAGTATTTTGTTGGCTGCTGTTACTGCTCTCACAATCTACTCTTAGTGGTACATTCAAGTGAAATTAACACACCTAGATCCTTTTCCTACTCATTTGCCATCAGCTCTGCTCACCTCAACTGTCATGTGCCAGTAATATTGCAATGGCCCAGTTGCAGTATTTTGTATTTATTTATATTGAATCTCAGGTGTCACCTTATAGCCCACTTGGCCTGCTTTTGGAATTCTTTCCATTGTCTTTTCTGGGTCTATATTACAACGTTCAAACGTTGTAATATCGAACCGTACAGTTCGAAACCCAATAATAACGAAAACACAGAACAGCGTTTTTTTTTTATCCCAAAGGGAAAAAATCGCTGTTCCGTGACAAAAAAAACTTAGACTTTAAACTTAAACTAAAATAAGGGGCTTCACCCCCCAATGTGGGGGGATCCCCCCCACCCCCCTACTTAAATATACCAACTCTGAGATCATACTACAGTGGAGGAAATAGCAAAGCCCAAAAAATGGCCTGCCGATTTTATTCTGTGGGAAAAAAATGTGTGCCATGGCTTTGCTAGTTTCGTATTTTGGGCTGTTGGGTTCGATATTACAATGTTCGAACATCTACAAGTTTGACGTTGTAATATAGACCCATCTTTTCTACCTTCCTCCCCTGCTACAACTAACATGGTATCATCTGTGATGAGTTTGATCCTGGACACTGTTCCCTCAGGTATGCCTGCAAAAAAAAAAACACTTGTAAGAATATTGGAGCAAGGACCAGCCAGTGGTGAAAGCTGACAGCCATTTTTCTTCTTCCTGATCTTGCCCTTTCCACCATTCCTTCTGGCCCATAACCATATCGCAATGAATTATTTTAATTTTCGGAATACTCTTAACCTGTCCAGTTTTACTAGAAGCCTTCTTTGCAGGTCAGAGTCAAACTCCAGTTCCATATTATCCTCTTCCCTCTTAGCCTCTTTTATGTCCACTACTTTCACCGCTCTGTCTATATGCCCCCCCCCCAAATAACATTGACCCCTTGCATTTCTTGGAAACAGTGAAACAAACAATTCAGTACCTCTGCTTTTTCCCAGCATTTGTGATTTCCTTCTCTTCCATGCTTAGGCAGGTCAAGCCCACCTCTTCCTTACTTCTTTCTGCTTTACACGTAAAGAAGCCCCCCTCCATTCTTAATACCTTCTATCAACTATTTTCATATTGTTTCTTTTCTTCTTTCTGCTTGCCTCCTTTGCCTGTTTTCATCAACACCCTTCACTTTCCCTTCTACCCACTGTACATTTCCTGTTGCCATAATTGATGGCCTCACCTTCCTCTGTAGCCACCTCTGGTTTCTTCTCTTTTTGACATTTTGCATCTTCATTGAACCCTTTTTCAAAGCATTTCTTTAATTTCTTCCTACGTCTTTTTTACTCCTTCAGTTCTCCAGTTTCTATAACTCACATTTGACCATCTCCTGTAGTCCATCATAATCCAGTTTAAAAAAAATCGTACTCCATCATCTTTGTTTTCTTATTCTTCTCTCCCACTCTAAATCACTGCTGGGCAATGGCACACCTTCACATCACTGCCCACCCTAGCTTGGTTTGGACCACATATGGAACTCTCTCCTTTCATGTACAGTCCCATATTAGGTCGCCTAAGCCCTCAAGGTAAATCTCTGCTACAGGGATTGAAATCTCCCAGGCCATCCCTGAAAGATTCAGATCACCATGGCAATAACCTCCAGGTTCTCGTCTCCATCGTTCATCTTCCTACCTTGATTTGTCTGGAAACTAAACAGATTTTCTCTCCCTTTTTTCCCTTCTGATATACATACCTAAAATCTGCACTTTGTATTACTGTCACTAAACCAATGATTTTAAACCTTTACTACTGTCATTCTCATACATGCAGTATTATATTTGTTTCACTCAAGGTATGTAAGTCATAGATATATTCTACAATGCTGTTTCATAGCAATGTTAATCATAATTTTGATATCCATTTCAAAGATACTTGCACCGATTCTATAATACATGGTTGAGTTACCATTGCCTACAGTTAGCTTCATATTGTTCCTCTTTTATGCACTCATCAGGAAATATTTATTTTAAAAGCTTTAAGTAATGATAGATAATGGCTGATTTAATTGTGTTTCTTGTTAAATTTGTTCTGTTTGTTTAGATGACTGTGAGTTAGATAACTGTGAGTTGGGGGGGTGGGTAATCTCATATTTACCTAAAGCAAAGGGTGTGGTGAACGTTTTTGCTTATTTCCTTGCATGTCACAATGGGGAATAGTCTGCTGGTTATAAATAATACCTTTGGAATGTAACTGTGGTATTGCACTGTGCCATTAGGTGAACTACTTAAGCATATGCAAAGGTTGAAACAATTTTTGATGAATATTACCTAAGCATTTTCTCTGGATGAACTAACTAAAGCTGAATACGTACCTCACCTACTTGAGGTGCATTTTCACACAATAGGAATAGCAATGTGCTGTTGTATGGATGTTATTCTCAATTTTCAATTTGCTGTTTCCTCCTCCTTGACTCATCTAACCTTATGGTCCCTCATTTTATGTATTTGTTACTCTTCCTAATAGTAGCAATCTACATAATTCTTTAATTTGTAACCTTTCCCTTGTTTCCATCTTCTTTTACATTCCCTGTAACAATTGTGTTCCACATTTACTAATCCAGGTACTTTTCTGTTATCAGGGCAACCGTTTAAATGCAGTTAGACAGCTCCGAATGTAGACACTGTATTCACAGCTCATCAACCACATTTACATTGTTTGCCCATTACAAAGACTAGTTAAAAAAAAAAGAAATTGTTGAGAATGTGAAGCTTGTTCTCCATACACACAAAATACAAATGTACAAAAACACATAGTGTGCACATACAGTCATTGAGCCATAAAGATAGCTGAAAAGATGTGATTGTCATCCCGGAAACAGCTGCTCGCTAGTACGTGTTTTTTTAAAGCATCATCTACTGCTTTAAAAAGGATTTCTTAACAATGGAAACAACTGTTGTATATAAATCCATGTATACTCTTTTTTCAAAGTTAGAACACATTTTATTAAAAGCCTAAGCCCAATCCCAAATGTTGTGTTTTCTAAGCAGTTCATAAAAAAAAACGTACATAGCAATTCGGAAAACTACCTCTCAAGTCACTGCTCAGTGATTGATTATCATACAACTTGGAGGTTTGAAGAGATATTTTTGTAGAAGCTGTTTTCTAACTTTTTTATTTTCATTTTCGTCTGTGTAATTTATTGGGTCAACAGTTTAAACATGATCATTTAGCTGTAATTACTTCCTTAACATATCTGTTACTAGGTATGTGTAAAGATAATTTAGTTTTTTTACATGTATTATTAAAAGAACAATTTTTTACACACAAAACTGCTTAACAGCTGTATTAAGGAAGTGGATTACCGCTGAACGATCACATTGAGACTGTTGCCCCGATAACGGAAAAGTACCCTAATCCAAACCTATTGCATCTCACTATTGCTAGCCAACCTTCAGAATTACTTCTTACTTTAATAAACATTTTCCCTCTCTGCTTTTCTCTTCCCAATTTATAGCAGTTATAACCATTCTGGGTCCCCTCATCTGTTAGAGGAAGCTCCCAGGGATAATCACTCACCTCTGTTACATTGCTACTTGCCTTACCATTTGCAAAACCAAGAAAGGCATCTAGCAACTCATACTGGAATTGTAAGAAAGATGTTATACACTGTGAAGGTTTAACACAGTTGAAAACAAGGTCTTCCTTATCACCGGTGAGTGTTGGAGTGTGTTACTGCAATCTCTCCATTCCTCTGTTGCCCTGCTTTTATTAGGCTATCTGCGACAGCAACAACTTTCATGTTTCAGTTACCCATTTTCATTTACATTGACCAGGACCACATATTATTTATTTATTTTATTTATTTGATATTTGTTAACCGGGTTGGTCCAGCTAAGTCATATGACCCTTTTTCAGAGGAGACCTGAGGAGAAAAGCTCCAGTATACAGAACAATTATAATTGATTACAAAAAATGTAGTAGGATTACAAAAGCAGATGTTGTCATACAAATTATATATATAATATCAAAAATACAGATAGGGTACATATATTGCATAGACAATACTATAAAATAGAAATGGTCATAACACTGAAGTAGTACATAGCTGCACAGCAAGAAAGGTGAGAAGGAGGAACAGAGTATTTTGAGAAGGTAAGGATAGATGAGAGGTAGAGAATAAAGGAGGAGAAATAGGGGGAGCAAAGTATTATGAGAAAGTAGGGTAGAAGAGAGACAGGAAAGAATAGGGAGTGAGTGTGGAATTTAGGTGGTATGGTGACAAGGGCAGGATTTTGAGTCCAAGAAGTATATTTTGACTTCAGCTTTGAAAGAGTTGGTGCAGTTAATACTACAGATGTCTGGAAGAAGCCTATTCCAGGTTAGGGACACTAAGTTTGTGTAGAGGACTTTTCCAATAGTTTTGTTTGGTTTATAAATGGTAAGTTCTGGTCAGAGCTATGAAATGAACGAGCAGGGATGTAGGAGGATACTAAGGAAGAAAAAGATAAACAGACAGTGGGCTTGTCTACCAAGAAATGTGTAAGCTGCAGCTGGGAAGGAAGCAGGAGATGGGGGATTTGAGCCATTGTAGTTATTCCAGGCGAGGCAAGGATGAGTTGCATAAGGCCGGCTACATGCAACTCTGGCTATATTGTTATACGTCTGTTCAAGCTAGGTAAGTAGGGATGACTGGAGATGGGTCAGAACTGGAGAGGCATAAAGAAGGCATGGAAGGAGGAAGGCCTGAGCTTGAGCGGGTTTGGAGTTGGGAGCTAGGAATTTTTTATTTTTATAAAGAATACCCAGTTTCTGGTTATTTTTTTGATACACTGTTGTATGGGTAAGTCGAATTTTAGCTGGTCATCAATTGTAGCATCAAGTAGTTAGGTGTTTAGTTCTTTTTTGAGTAGGGTGTTGTCAATGGATGAGATGGTAAAAGTGGATTTCTGGTGGGAGAGAGATCTGGGAAGGAATAATAGGAATTTAGCCTTTTTGGTGTTGAGAATAAGTTGGTGGTGAGTGAGCTATTTTTCCACAGATGAGAAAGTGTTTTAGGTGATGGAAAGAAGGTTGGAGATGTTGGAGCAAGAGATGAGTATTGAGTCGTCAGCATACTGAATGAGGGAAGGGGTGATACAGGCAGACTATAGTTGATTAGTAAAGATGTTGAAGAAGAGAGGGGACCAAGGATAGAGCCTTGAGGGACACCAGTTTGGATAGGTAGGAAAGGGGAGCAGACAGATTGTCATCACATGGACTAGGGCCTGCTTGAGAGATAGCTAGTGAACCACTGGATGGAGGAGGGGGATAGGTTAAAATCAGTTAGTTCAACAATTAGCTTGGGATGAGAGACAGTGTCGAAAGTCTTAGAGAGGTTGAGAAAGAAGAAAGATATGAGAAGATTTTTGTCTCTGGCTTCAACTACGGTGTGGTAGAAGGATAGGAGGGCAGTGGTGGTACTATGATTGGGTCTGAAGCCATGCTTGGTAGGGGTGAGAAGATTTTTGCCAATTAGGTGTTCCAAAAGCTGTTTGTGAATACAGTTGTCAAGGATTTTGGACAGTGGGCAGAGAATGGCAATGGGTCTGTAGTTAGATGGGTCTGTGGAGTTACCTTATTTGTGTAGTGGTATGGTGAAAAAGCACTTCCAAATGGTGGGCACAGTAGCTTCTTGGATGGATCTGTTTATGAGGATTCAGACAGGATAGGTAGTACAGTGAGCTGCAAGTTTGAGGAAGAGGGGAGGAAGGTTGCCAGAAGAGGGAGAGCATGGTTTGAGTTTTAGTAAAAGGGACTTTATGTAAGCAGTGGGGACAGGGTTGAGTGTTAAAGGGGTAGTGTTGGTAGTAGCGTGTGAAGTGAGAGGAGTGTTTTGACGTTGGCAGGCTTGGGTTAGTTTTTAATAGATTCAATAAAGTGGGTATTAAGTGAGGTGGCGGTTTCTTGGGGAGTTTTATTGGGGAAGAGATTAGGGGTGGTAGGTTGACCAGGGTGTAGAATTTTATTCAAGGTGTGCCAGAATTGTTTTGGTTTGGACTTAAGTGTAAACTGTGCATCATAATAGAATTTTTCTTATCATTATTGATTAGTTTTTTGATAGGTTTTGGAGTCCTTTGTATTTTTGGAGAATAACTGCAGATTTGGTTTTTAGCCATTGTTTCCAGTAACTGTCTCTCTGTTTCATGACAGTTAGGGTGTGTCTAGAGAGCCAAGGAGAGTAGTATAATTTGATCCTAACTTTTCAAAGGGGAGCTAAGGAGTGAAGGATATCCAGGAAAATAGGATTACATTGTAGAAGTGCATCATTAAGGGGGAGGTATTTCAGGTCAGACCAGTTAATGGCTGACAGCCTGTCATTGATGTCTTCAGTGTTAAATGAAGAAAGATTGAGCTTTTCTCTACTATGGTGGGAGCTGGGTAGTTGAAGGGAGTGTCGTATGATTTGAGTAGGGAGGTGGTCACTTAAGGAGCAGGGTAGAGTTCTGGGGTTATGATATAGGGTAGGCTTGGAGGTAAGAATCCAGTCCAAAGTGGAAAAGGTTTTGTTTTTATTGTTAAAACAGGTTGGAGTTGATATAAGTTGATGGAAACCATGAAGGTTAATATGGTGGGTGGGGGAGGTGGTGGATAGTTTTTGCCAGTCGATATTTACGTCGCCAAGTATTAAGGTTTCATAGGAGATATGTAGAGAAATCCAAGATAGGGTAGATTCAAGGATAGGAATGTTGTTTCCAGGTGGTATGTATATAAGTACAATGGCAAATTTATTGTGGGGGTTTAGGTGACAGTTAAGAAAAAGTAGCTCAGCAGGGTGAAAGTTAGGGTGAGATAAAGGTAGGGGGGATAGGTTGAGGAGGTCAGAGTACATCATTGCAACTCATCCACCTTTTTTTAGGAGCTCTGTCTAGGCAGTAAATATTGTAGTGGGAGGGTAAGATTTCAGTATCAGAGGTGTGTGGTTTTAACCAGGATTTGGATAGAGCTATGATATGTGGTGAATACTGAGTGATCCAGGAGTGTAGCTCTATGATTTTGTTAGAAAGACTCTGTATGTTTATTGCACAAATATTGAGATGTTTAGCCTGGTTAATGTTAGTGGTGAGTGGAGTAGTAGGGCCAGGATTAGGGTGGATCTATCCATCAGATAGTAGGCTGTTAAAGAGAGAGTTTAGTTTAGTATAGTATGAGTATAGATAATTGGTTTATATTTAGGTTTGTGGGAGGATGATGAGTTAGGGAATATTCTGAGTCTGTGAAACTGAGAAAAGATGTGTTGAAAAGAGAAGGGGACATTTGGAAAGGTAAGGAGGGCTCCTTGGAGAGTAGAGGATAAGACAGGATAGGGGCTGGATGAGATTGATTAAGGTTAGTATGAAAGGATATGAGGAATGTAAGGTATATTAGTAGGATAGCAGAGATGAAGATGGGGGGTTGAAGTGTGAGTGTGAGCCATGCATAGTGGAAGGTTAAAAATGTGAGGTACTTGGAGTGTGAAATGAGAGTAGGCCAGGGTACTTTTGCGGGGGTGGTGGCGGGATGCAGTGAGCTGCAGGTAGTACAATATATGTGCTACATATACTGCTTCTGGTCATTATTGCACATACCTGCACTGACCAGCTTGCTGGAGGTATGAATGCATACTCTCAATTCCCCAGTCACCACCCCAAACCATTGCTTTTATAGTCTTCATTTTCCTTCCTCTGTCATCTTACCTATCACACCCCCATTAAAATAAACGGTTACTTTACCATCACATATATGACACTCTCTCTCTCTCTTTCCACTTCCCCTGACAGTGAATCATCCCACTAACTACACATACCATGTGCTTTTACCTTCACTCTTACTTTTACCATATTCCCACTCATTGCTTTCAGCAAACTTTCATACTAACTACTCATACCTGCAGACCTTTTCCTATACCAAACTGACACGTGCTACCTATCGTATAGAAGTACCAACTAACACTTCATTTTTAGCACCCCTTCAAAAACATCCCTCTCACCAGATCTGCTCATTCCTGCAGCGACCACCCCATTATTCTAAACATGTACATCCTTCACCCTCATCTACTAGTCCATCTGAACAAAACCTACTCCACACTTATACTTAACCAGTCTCATCACAATGACACCCAGTCAAAAGTAAGGGCCATCCCTCTGTGATCATCTCACACGCCTCTCTACCTTCTATTAAATTTATTACCTAAATTCACACTTCTCCCTGCCTGACATCTCTTACACATTTCTACAGCTCCCTTTGTATGTAGTTGCATTCTAAATACTTTCTCTCCCATCAGGAATTGTCTCTAATCTCCTGTTATTCTACACTACTGTCTACTGTTACCCAACCAACCATATGCTGATCATATATGTCTGTTAACCTGCAAGACACACAAATAACCATGCTAGGAAAATACTACAACAAAATAACTAAATACCATCACTGCACAGTATTAAAACAGATAAACTGGTTAGAACTGACCAACTATCTAATATTCACATAACTAAAACGTGCTCACTGTCTAATTTTCTTACATGAAAAATGCCAAAGACTAAAACATCTTACCCAGTTTTACTCCTCATGTGGGACTCTTCATTCTACTAATAAAGTGCCTTTATTTCTTCTGTCCCATCCTGCTGCAAAATGGCCAGTAATCTCCGACTTATCCTGTACTATCTGTCTACTTGTCCACATGTACTTACTGTCCTTGATTTTACATTGCTATGAAAGTTCACTTTACGACTGCCTACTATTATAAAATACTGGGTCTAAACTGTGCTTGTCTAAACACTCATTCTGATCTACCTTTGAATGGTTCTTCATATAATTATATTGCCTGTGTCATGATTATACTATGCGTACAAGTTGACTGTTTGTATGTATCTTGCCAATCAATGTATTTGTCATTACTGTATGTCCAAGCAATTCATCAGACTATATATATATATATATATATATATAATATATATATATATATATATATATATATATATATATATATATAGTTTCACTTCATAATCTCGAAATGCTGAAATCTCAAATTTCAGCATTCTGAGACCATGAAGCTGAAAATTCAGAATGCCGAAAGAGCATAAGAGCGAATTTGAGTATCTTGAATCCGCGCTTATGCATTTCCGGTACATTGCGTGAAGTGTTTGGCTGGTATGGTGTCTGAAATTGCAGGTGAGTGAGTGTTTGTGCGTGTTTTTGTACATTGTATGTGTGGGTAAGGGTAGAGAGGTGTAAGTATGAGTGTGAGTGTTGGATATCTGGTGTTTGTGTATGTGTGATGTGTATTTGTGTGCGAGCAGTGTAGAATCCCGTGTTGTGAGTTTTTTTTTTTTTTTCATTATGTGTGATCTCGGAGTTGGTATATAAATATATATATATATATATATATATATATATATATATATATATATATATATATATATATGGGGGTGTGGGGTTGTGTGGTTTGTTTGCTGTGGGTGGAATGGTGTGTGTGTTATGTGGTGTATGGTGTATGTATGTTCGTGATTGTGTGATTCATGATTCTGGGTTTCGGGATTGTGAATGGTTCGGCTTCATAGTTTCGAGATGCTGAAATTCAAGATTTCAGCATTTCGAGATTATGAAGTGAAACTATATATATATATATATATATATATATATATATATATATACACACACACACACACTTTCCCCTGTAATTTGGGGAGTTGTTCTCTCCAGGACTCCACTGAAAAAGGGTTTTCCACACAGTCAAACTTTCCTAGTCAACAAGTTCATATTTCCTAGATTAGTACTAGAGTAACTGCCCTTGTGAGCCATTTTAAGCCTAGCCAATTATCCCTTGTGAGACTCAAACCCTGCACCTTGCGTTTGTAAGACAAACACCTTAACCATTAGGCCACCCTCCCAATCTATGAACTAAAATACATGTTTCTTTGGCACTGGGTTTAGGGCATAAATGAATTTTCATTCCAACATCAACAGAACAGATTATATGAGATAGTAGTGCATTTACCAGAATCTAAAAATAATATAGACCCCACCATACAATTCTGATCCCATGAAATACTTCCATCAGAAAAACAGAGCAAACATAAATAACTTTGTCTTATGTCTAGATCACTTAGTTTCCTTTAAGGCTATATGGAATTAAACATTGATACATTGTTTATCAGTCAAACTATAACTGTGAAGCCTCTGCACTGGCCTAGTAATCAAGGAACCTCAATCCTCACCACTAGCAATACTGAGGGACGTGCACATTGGGAGGATGACAAGTACACACACAGTAAAGTACAATTTTGCTTAAGAGCACACAGAGATCACAGTCAGTCTGGGGCTGGTTTCTGCCTCTTTCTCCAGATCCCCAATAAGACTCCCCATTGGCACAGCTATAGGGTTAAGATCTCAGCCGAGTGGTCAAGCCAAAACCTCCAGTACTCTCTCTGTCCAACTAGTGCTTCGTGTCCCTGCCCAAGTAGCTGACACACATACACTTTGAGATTTGATTTATATACAAACACACAGATACTCTTGGGGAAGGTGAGCACAGATTTACTAGCTATGCTCCCTTCTGCCCAGACCAGGTAGTACCAGCTGCCACCAACCACCCTTTATCAGCTACTATAAGGCCCTTCCCAAAGGGTGACCAATTCTACTGTGTAATGTTACTGTTATCCAAATGCTAAGTGTGTCCAAGACTTTAAGGCTATTTAAGGGTGGCCTGTACAGTATCACCAAATATGTATGCAAGTACTCAAGTGCTTAAATATCCCTAAACAAACCAGCCACAATTAAAAGGTTTAAATATTTTAATAATAAATAATAAAAACACAACAAGATGATACTCAGTAACTCAACACAGTGACAACAGAGTTCAAAATCACAGGAAATATTTTAAAACAACATTGCAGGACAGTCTCACATAAATACAGAAAACATCTAAACTAATATTACTATATTCCTATCTCTAAGACAAATTAATGTAATTTATACTAACAGAAATTAACATCTCTGTATCAAAGATACTTATCTCTTAGAAATTTGCCTGGAATGGAAGTCGTAAACAGTTAAATACTTTTACCTTTGAAACCTGTAATTATTTCTGTTTCCAGACAATAGAAAGAACTCCTAGCTGTAACTGAGAGATACCACAGTCATAAACAATTTCAACTTTTTTTCTTAGAGTTTTGCAAGTTAACTTTGTATGGTCCAGGTTCTTACTATCAAAACATACATTTGCATAGGCATATAGTTCATATACATTTCTGTTCTTTTACAGCAGGGTACACTGTGATTACATTCTTGAAGCTCAGTACATAACATATGGTTTTCTTACATTTGTAAGACAAGCATACAAACCATATTACTATTCACAAATAACATAGAATTATTTACAAAATTCCAGCTAGCTGGGATGGCAGCCTTCACAATAACAACATATGATTCCAGAAGGATAATAAAACTAAACTGTTTCACCCATATATGCAGTGTGCCCTATTGTGAATTTGTAGTTTTCCTGTAAAGCACACCTCAACCATACAACTTTTAATAGCATCTGCAGGTTCATAGCCCTGAGACCATCATAGCTTTTATCTTGATACAGTAAATGGGTTACCCCTCACTGCCAGAGCAATTACACTGTTAGCATCACTCACATGTAGTCTTCTATTTCTTGACTACTGACCTTCCCTACCCCACCCCCACAGAAAATATAAAGCAGTAGTCTAACTTATCCATTCAAATATCAAGGCCAGGAAGTTACATCATTAATTGTGCTGCTATTGCTCTAAGTTCCGGATACAAAGAACAGCTAACTGGAATGATCTACAGACACAAGTCAGAAATAAGCTTTCAGCAGCTTTTGAAGTGTTAGGTGGCTGTTAACTCTTACTGAATGCTCAAAGTTTAACTGATTGCTGTGATTTTAGAACAAAGAAGTATAGACTGCTGGCTACTTGCAAGCTGAGGTTACCTATTCTCCTTGCATTCCTGATTTTGCTGTCATGACATATAAAGATGAACCCCTAATTGTGCTCCAAGGGATCAGGGTTGTATTTGTGGCCTGTGTCTGGAGAGTTTATTGTAAAGAGAGGAAGAAATGTTAAAGCAACTGCTTCCTTGCTTTTCTCAGAGGCAGACAGAGAGAGAGAAGGAAGGGGGGTGCTACAAAGCTGTGATGTGTTGTTAGCAGCAGGGCTCTAAAATCACAATTGTCATGAGATGGGCAGGTGTATGAATGACATCCAGGATAGGGGTTACATCACCCAGAAATGTTTTTTTTCCATTATGGTAATCTACTATGCATCGACCCCTAGTGCATGAAATGCAAGCATGTCCATGGAGTTAAAGCATAAAAGAAAACATCAAATCCTCAATAGATAATGGTGCCACTCCTATTACGCTCACCCTCATTTCTCAAAGAATGAATGGGTCATATGACTCTCAACCCAGAGGGAATGAATGAAACAGATTTTTCAGCCTTCGTTAAACTTTTCCAGCATCAGACTAAGCTTTTCTTCCATCGTTGTCCGGTGCTGATACTGGAGTGTAAAATCATTCCTTAGGTGTACTGTGCCTAAGTGTCACACAAAAAAAGAACAGTCGACTGCTGGCCTTCCAGGTCATTTCCCTCACTTTGGATTGCATTACTGGTTAATTTCCTACACTGATCAGTTCATGTTAACTCCCACATGCTGCTGTAGGTAAAATTCGGCTTCCCATCTACATTGATCCAGGCTCAAAAGGCTGTTTACCAAGATAATTGCACTGAAGTGTATCTTTGTTCTATATTCTTATACATATGCCATAAATCATGGCTCAGTAAAATATAGTATCTCATCTCTGCCTTGTATCTCATCGATGAAGTGTCTCTGCTATATCTCTATTGGTATTTCCCCTGTATTCTTACAGTTTGGAACCTTAAGTCATTACCTCTATACCTGTAGTTGAAATTTATCTCTTATGTCAGTTGTGGCCAACAAACATTAATCATTTTCCTTTGCAGTAGATTTTCAGTAGAAAGACTAATTGTTATTTCAACAAGAAATAGTATAGAATCCATATTATTTATTGTTTGAACTTTTTTTTTTTTTTTTTTGTAGAAATTAACATCTGTTTCACAATGAATTCACCAAAAAGAAGGAGCCCTAATGCTGTATAAGAGTATTATTTTATCAAACCCTTACATCCAGCTTCATATTCTTTGGATTGTTTGTATATCTGCTGGTTCTAGATGGAATGGGTTTCTCAGTAAAACAAAAAGTCTTTTTTAAAGAAACAGTTAGAAAATGTACTACAGACCAAATAAAATTGCTTTCTGCACACATTTTTTCACCAAAATGTCTGATTACATTGGACTTTGGAGAAATTAGCATGTTTTAGAAATGATCATAGCCAGAAGCTGCTGATTTGTAAAACCCTGTACCAGATCTACTTCTCCAAAGTACGGTGTGTGACAGCGCTACATCAGACATGAAGAAAATGGCTACTTGAGATTCTTCAATAGGTCCTACAGAAGAAATTCTCACAAAAACATTTAAATTATGATGTCTGTCTTTTTTTTTTCTTATCTTAAAAATTTGAAAATCCAAATTAAAGCAAAAATTAAAAAGAAAACATTAATTAATTCTCTGGAGCTCCCCATTACCTGCTGCTACTTCCCTGGAATCCCCACTGTAGCCATGAATCTTCACTGGGAAATGGAAATCAGCATATTTATTGCTTTAAGTCTTCAGTCAACAATCTGACATAGCATGTACTAGTATTATTTGGTATTGCTCAAGGCTTAACAGAATAATGTCCTTCTTCTGGAAAAGTTCTTATTAGGTATGGGGTTTGGACTTCAGTCACTTGTGTTAACAACGCGCATGCCCTGCTTTACCCACATTAACAACTTCCTGTGCTATATTGTAATTTTTTTCACCCTTTCTACATATTTGTATTTTACATATCTGGTTAGTATTACATGCAGTTTTCCTTTTGTAGTTCACAGTGTTGATCTGTTGGCTCCTGCCTTCATTTCTTACATCTGCAACATTTGTAGTAAATGGTTTACATTACTGCTTCTGCTGCTGCTATAACATGTATTATGCACTTGCTGGAGACAGATGTTATCTCTATTAAGTTATTCATCATGCTATGTTTTTCCCAGATGTCTAAATGAACATTAAATCAATGCTATTTAATGGTGTTTTAATAAGAACTCATCCACTTTCAGTATAGAAAGCTGTAATACTAGTATTGTAATACTAATATTGTTTCTGTGTGAACAAGGCAACTTACCTTTGAAGTTATTGTTTACCACATTAATAATACTAGTTTTCCTCATATGTTATATTACACATATTAGTTTTTTATGCCAAAAATGGGGTTGTATTCATTAAAATGATATACCCTTTTTCATGTTTGCATAGCATTAGATATAATTCTGCTGGGTTACATGAATTTATCAATTTGAGTTGATCTCATCCAAACAAAGACTCAGAACTGTGTGATCAATTTTATACTATTTTTAGTATAATAGAAGCATATGCACTAACTTCTAAAATATACCTTCCTAATCATGTGAATAACTACCTCATGGCCCTTGATTCTTGTGTGAATCAATATGCAGAATTTAATCTACAAACAGTAGCAAAACCTAAGTGAAAGAACTATGATTTTTCAGTAATACCAGTGTTCTGCAGTTTATATGGTCCTTATAGTGAAGACATATACACAAGTCTTCCTTATCTAGTATTTTAATCAGTTCAGCTTTATTTTATTCAACTAGTACACAGCCCAATTTTATCATTTATCAGAACTTTTTAAATACTTAATAAAAAAATATTCTGTCCTCTAAATGGCACACAAAAATTTTCTTTCACGCAGGGAATTTTCCTTTTAAATTTTGATTATATCCAGTGGGAGAATAATACAGAAAGCAATTTTCACATGACAGACAGCGTGTACACTGTGATATTAGAAGGGCCCAACTGGGGCTACTTATTTCTTCAAGTGACTAATGAGGTATGACAGAAGCCGTAGCACACCCAACTGTCAACTAGCCTACTTTCCACTGAGAGAAACAAGGCAGTCATTTGTATAGACTGGTACAGACTTAGTTGGCTAATTAGTATTAAATCAAAAAATCTTCCTTAAAGGCAAGACTTTTTTGTTCAAGGAATATTCGGAAAGACCACATGCTTATCCATGCTGACAGCTAAATGAATGCTTTCAGTTACAAAATAAAGTAAAAATAATTTCTTCAGGAAAGCACACCACTGATGTTTTTCTCTTTGAAAAAGAAATACTAGTATAGTGCTTTGAAAGAGCATTATGGTTAAGAGACATTAAATGTTTGAAGTGAACTGGGTAAGATTGTAGTGTTATTTCCACAAATGACCTGCACACCTATATATAATTTTCCGATTTCAGTTTTGGAACTATTGTACACAAGAAGAGCTAGTATGGATTTTATGAGCAAACGCATTGTTTTTCCATTTTTCTGGGAAAGTACCCTAAATGTCTAGGATAGGGACTGTATGTGTACTGAAAGGAAATGAGCTTGAATGGACTTTTGCAGTTTAGCCAGGACACCCATTTACAAAAATGCATAATTCTTTGCTTATTGATGTGTTAAACTGCTTTGCTTTCTTAGAATCGGTTTTATTATATATGTAGAGCTGCACTAAAAATTGTAACAGATTTAAAGTAATTATTTTAACAGATTTGCAGTAATTGCTAGTAATTATAATTAAACGCTAATATAATTTCTGAAATTTCAGCTTATAAAAACAGAATTTTAAATTTTAAATTTTCATAACAAATTAACTGCTGGAGTTCTAGAGATTTTGCTTGGGGATTGATAATAACTGAAACATTCTGAAGGACAAGGACTAGAGGTTTTGATGGAGGTTTGAGAAAATGGAAAAATGCACATTGTAAAGCAAACTGCTACTAGAATAACTGAAAAACATTTTGCATCAGCTTGTGGACATTTGAAGGCAACCTGATGGCCCTTCAAATGGTACAGGAAGGCTTTTTACCATTTGTAGACTTTCTTCCTTCACTAGGTAAAATTTAAATGTGCCACTATTAAATATACCTGCTGTATTTAACAGGCTGCACAGAGAAATATAGTACTCCAGTTTTATAAGTAATCAGCTTCTTATTGTAAGAAAAGCATGTCACTTTAATTTCTGCAGTACCTGCATTCTGGCATGTGTAATTGAAAATGCTGCTGTTGTTAAACTGTACACACCAGAACTGGCTCTAGGAGTCCCTAGTGTTACCATACCTACTTCTAATACCTATAGTACTGGCAGGAACCCAAATTGCCACTATCATTCTCTGTAGAGAAGAACACTTCCAGCTCTTTAAATCCATGTATTCATCTGACGGCTAATAAAATCTATCTACCCTTGTTTCCTTCTGGTACACTCACAACTCCATCACATTAATGTTGGTGTTGGGCTCAGCACCACCCCCAGTGTCAAATGTGCATTGTCTGGATGACATCATGTATCCAGTCTTCCAGCTTCTGTTACCCAAACAAAGGAAATGAAGCTGAGAAGCTGACTCTTTAACACTACCAGTGTGATTTACTACATAAATAAATAAGCAATAAAAAAGATAATTCTCTGCTTTGGTTGTGTGACTATGAGCTTACAAAATCTATGCTCAAGCCCATCTATTCTTTAGGGCACTTTAGTGTCAAGCAACATCTGAATAAAGGAAAAACATGCCCATTTTATTTGTCACTAATAGTCTTGGCCAAAAGGATCAGCTTTGCATCTAGGATCAGTGGTAGATGACTATTCTGCTGCTATCAGACAGAAGTAAATTTATAATTTATATTATATATATTTTCTTATTTTCTTTGGAAATTAAAAAGTTATCCAAGCATTTTTAGGCACAGGGTAAACACTGTGCAATACTCAACAGTATCCCTATCCAGCTTTTTCTTATTCCTTTTCTTATTATGTTCCACCTTAATATCAACGTTACTAAAAACGTTATAATAAGAGGAACTTTCAGTCTCAACTAGTACTTAATAAAAAATTGAGAGCAGAGATCTCATCTGCCAAACTCCTACTTAAAGTATATGTGTTCTTATCTATTTATTTTATCACATCAGTCGTAAGTTATCAAGAAACATAAGTAACTCACGGTGGAAATCACTACCTTCCACCACATTATTAGGAAATATGTATAAAGATAAGCCTTTAGGAACATGCCTGGCTTATATAAATTCTTTTAAGTATGCATTATTTACCTGTAAGGAATAATACTTGAATAGTATTTGTTCAAATTTACTGATTTGTTCTTTATAGCTTCCATGTTTCAAGGAGCATTCATCTAACCATGATGTAATGTTCACATTAGAATGCTTGATATTCGCTTCTCTGTATTGTTGTCATTCAGTAGAATCACGAGCTTCTCCACTCACAGTCGGATTACTACTCACGAGCCTTGGTTCACCTTTTTGCGAATCAGAATGTAGTATGCCAGAACCAGCAGCATCATTCTCTGGGAGGAAGGCCACTCTGTTGGAAATAGTACTGGTAAAGTGGTACATCATGATAAGTAATTTAGTCAAATCTCTTTGAATTTCCCCAAAATCTGGGCAGTCAATATTACAAATACCCAGTGTGGATTCACAATTAGAAATGCCTACTTAACACCGCTAAACTAACAAACTAAACATTCCAATAACAGCATTTAGACACAGAACCAATAAGTAAACAGTAAAAAAACATAAACTATCACAGACATCAAGGAAAAGGAAGAAGGAGGGGTAGATATTAGACTGGAAATCTCATACTGAAATTACCCATAATGGAATACTGCATTCCAAGAACAATTTTAATATTTTTAATTACAGTAGTTTGCCTGTTGATGGTAGATACCTTTCATTGTTCATGGTTTCCAATTTGTGCGCACTAAATGTATGAATAGGGTAGATGTTGTGGTAGATTTGGTAGATTTGAAACAATTTTTGAGGCCAAAACCAGTGGGCTATGGCTGACCAAGTTTGCAGATGACTGCAAGCAGGGTGTTGCCATCAATTCCCCTAGTGACGTGAAGATCCTCCAAGAGGGTCTTAGCCAAACAAATGACTGGTGCCAGAAACATGGCATCAAGCTAAATACAAAAAAATGCATCATCATCCCCTTTAGGTTAAGGGGATAATAACAATGTCCTAAGCACGCAATCAGTCATGAGGGATTTGGGCACCCAGATCAATAGCAAACTGACTTTTGACCACAATGTTGCTTACATTGTATGGAACTCTTTCTACATGGCCCACCTCATAAGTAAGGGTATCTCATCCAGGGACAAGGAGGTCATAGCATCCTTGTATTCTTCCCTTATAAGGCCCATTATTGAGTACAACACCCTATTTAGCAACTACCTCACAAAGCACATGCAGCAGCTGGACAGACCATAGAGGTTCCTCACCAGGAGAATGCAGGGCCTCAAAAATTTACCTTACACATATAGGCTAAAAGCCCTGTCTCTCTACTCAGTTTCATACAGACTCCTCAAAATGACCTCTGTCTGGCATACAGGGTGATCTTAGACCTCACCTTGATGAGACTGCTGTATAGCTGCAAGTCAAGCTCCACTCGAGTAATCTGCATAAGTGGCCTCAACCTGGTCTGTGACATCAATAGGACTTGTTGGCGGGACAGATTTGTGTCCCAGAGACTCCCCCATCTATGGAATAGACTCTCTCTCCACATCAAGCAGAGAACCTCTTTACCCCTTTTTAAGCACAACCTGGATAACTGGATGTAAAATAGAAAATACATCCCTGGGATTCCACCCATGTCCCTGCTGGACAGGGCCATCAGGTGCTGACTTGTCTAAACATGGGCTAAACTCTTGGCTAGGCTTATAAGGGCCTCAGGGCCAATAACTTAGTAACTTCCTACGATTCAATGATCCTATGATCCTATGAGAAAGTAGAATTTGAAATTTCTATTTAAATATTGGCAACCTTCCTTGAATCCTGTTGTTTTAAAAAGGAAGAGCATATTTAATCCCCCTTTACACCCCACCTCTTGTTTTGAAAAAAAAAATGGTAAAGATCTTAGGAATTTTGAACAATAGAAATGTTGGGCTTATAGTACTTTAAATAATGAGGAAATACGTATTTTATTTGACATGCTTGCTATTATGCACTGAGAATTATGAAACCAAATAAGGGTGGGGGTGTAGTTATTATGGATTTAGTTTATTACTGAGGTTGTATGCTGGAAATGTTAACTAATACGGCAAAGTATTTGAATGCCTCTAAAGTTGAAAGTAAATTTGAATATTCTATGATAGATTACATACTTAGAGCTCATTTACTACAGGGGTGCTTCAAGATCCTTTACTACAGAGGTGATTAGCAAAAGTTTGTATAAATATTTAAGAATGGATAATCCCGATTCCCACTATTTTTGGTATTCCATAGGTTCACAAATCTGTGGTTAATTCTCCATTTAGGCCAATTATGACAGCAAATGGATCCAAAACCCACTCTGTTGCCTTATACTATATTGATAATAGGCTTAAACCATTTAATTAAGGATTCATGAGATTTTTTGAAACACATTATGCCTGATTTAAATCACTATCAGTTGTGGTTTGTTTCTGTTGATAATGTAGACTTGTTCTGTTCTATTCTACACAATATTGGTCATGAGTGGTTTGAGGAAGTTTTTAATGAATTGTGATTTTGAGAATAACATAGAGTTAAGATTTTAAAGGAATTTATGGATATATTCCTTACTAATAATTATCTATTTTTTCAGCGTGAATTTTACCAACAAATTCAAGGAGTGGCTATGGGGCAGCTTGTGCCCCCGTATATTCCAATATGGTTATATATGCTTAGGAGGAAAAAATTGTGTTTGATTTCCCATTTAAATTTTCCTGGCTGTATTATACTAGATTTTTGGATATTATGTGCATATTTTGGAGGAAAAGTATAAGTGGCCTAATGGATTATTTGGATCTTATACAAAATACTTTTTCTTAAAATTCACTTTTTTTACTTGGGTTAACTGGATGTTAAAATATTAAGGACAGAGTTAAGAATTTAATAATGATTGTGCTGACATTTGGCAGTCCACCAGACCTAAGAGAACTAAAATCTTTCTAACAATTTACTGCCCCACCAACACAGAACAAGAACCTGATCTAACAGTGGATATAAAAAGTGTACACACCCCTGTTAAAATGCCAGTTTTTTGTGATATAAAAACAATGAGACCACAATAAATCATTTTAAAACTTTTCCCACCTTTAATGTGACCTATAACCTGTACAATTCAATTGAAAAACCAACCTGTTAGGGGAAAAAATATAAAAAATAAAAACCTACAATAAGCTGGTTGCGTAAGTGTGCACACCATTAAACTAATAATTTGTTGAAGTACATTTTGATTTAATTACAGCATTCAGTCTTCTTGGGTACACACCTGCCATCAATTAAAGAGACTCTGATTAACTCCAAATAAAGTTCAGCTGTTCTAGTAGGATTTTCCTATCATGTACTCAGTTGCCTGCTACAGCAAAAGCCATGGTTCACAGAGAGCTTACAAAGCATCAAAGGGATCTCATTGTTGAAAGGTATCTGTCAGGAGAAGGGTACAAAAAATGTCCACAGCATTGGCTATATTATGGAACACAGTGAAGACAGTCATCAAAAAGTGGAGAAAATATGGGACAACAGTGATGTTGCAAAGAACTGGACGTCCCTCCAAAATTGATGAAAAGACAAAATGAAAACTGGCCAGGGAGGCTGTCAAGAGACCTACAGTAACACTGAAGGAGCTGCAGGAATTTCTGGCAAGTACTGGTTCTGCATTACATATGACAACAGTTTCCCATATTCTCCATATGTCTGGGCTATGGGGTATGGTTGTAAGACCGAAGACTTTTCTTACACAGAAAAACATCCAGGCCCAGCTAAAATTTGCAAAACCGTACATCAAGTCTCCCAAAACCATGTGGGAAAATGTGTTATGGTCTGATGAGACCAAGGTTGAACGTTTTGGCCATAATTCCAAAAGGTATGTTTGGTGCAAAAACAGCACTTCTTATCACCAAAAGAACGCAATCCCCATGGTAAAGCATGGTGGTGGCAGTATCATGCTTTGGAGTTACTTTTCTTCAGCTGAAACTGGGGCTTGAATCAAGGTGGAGGGAATTATGAACAGTTCCAAATACCAGTCACTTTTGGCCCAAAACCTTCAGGTGTCTGCTAGAAAGCTGAAGATGAAGAGGAATTTCACCTTTCGACACAATAATGACCTCAAGCATACATCCAAATCAACAAAAGAATGGCTTCACCAGAAGAAAATTCAAATTTTGGAATGGCCCAGCCAGAGCCCAGACCTAAATCCAATAGAAAATCTGTGGGGTGACCTGAAGAGGGCTGTGCACAAGAGATGCCTTCACAATCTGACAGATGTGGAGCACTTTTGCAAGGAAGAGTGGGCAAATATTGCCAAGTCAAGATGTGCCATGCTGATAGACTCCTAGCCAAGAAAACTGAATGCTGTAATTAAATCAAAAGGTGGTTTAACAAAGTATTAGTTTAAGGGTGTGCATACTTGTGCAACCAGCTTATTGTACATTTTTTTATTTTTTATATTTCCCCCCTAACATATTTGTTTTTCAATAGAATTGTACAGGTTATAGGTCACATTACAGGTGGGAAAAGTTTTGAAATTATTTATTGTGGTCTCATTTTTTATATCACAAAAACCTGGCATTTTAAAAGGGGTGTGTATACTTTTTACATCCACTGTATACCTCATAGCCTCTATTGCAGCAACCCTTCACTTCCCTGAAATGTCAGTAAAACAGACCAAGTCCATGCTTCTCAAACTCAACAATTCACATTCTAAATCCAGCAATCTTCATCCCACATTCCTAAGGCTTGCAGCCGGAAAAAGCAAAAAGAAAGTATTCACATCTTTAACCTCTGTCTCACCTCAGGCACAATCCCACCAGCATTCAAGCCTGCAGTTATAATCCTTTTACATAAGGTCACTTCTCTTAATGGACTGAAGATTAATCTTACCGAGTGCCTTATTACCACAATATTTGAAAACCTTTATAGAAGCAAGTACATAAGCACATTAACAGCAAGTGTCTGTTATGTAGTGCACAATATGTTTTCTTTTCTTATACCTTCAGTATCTTTACTGCCTTGGTAACGAGTGGTTACTGATACCATTTACTGCAACATGGATGAGGGACTTATTACTGCAGGTCTCTTTGTTAACATGACAATGGCATTTGAAAAGATCAGCCGTGCCCTCTTCTTCTCAGCAAACTCAAAAGACTCAAGTTTGAACATACACACAAACACACACACACACACACACACACACACACACACACACACACACACACACACACACACACACACACACACACACACACACACACACACACACACACACACACACACACGCAGACACACACACACACACACATATACCCTTCTAAATCACGAATCCCACAACACATCAGGATGTCTAGAAGATGAAAATAATGAAGACTTAAATTCACGAACGCCCAGTTTTTCTCAGGACAAGTAAATACTTGCCCAGCATGTGGAAATATACCCTTTCCTCCACTGTAGTGCAATCCTGGAGTTGGTATATAATATATAGTATATAGTTAGGGGGTGTGGGGGGGGGGGTGGCATAGCCCCACCACCTAGGTGTTTTCTACATATTCCAGTATGTTTACGTTACATGTTGGACAAGTGTTCCTCTGCCCTGAGAATAATCAGCCATTTATGATTGTAAGTTTTTGTTATTTTTGTCTTGACAGTCTGATGCTTGGTGTTGTGGGATTCAGAAGGTAATCCATATATCTATACATATATATATATATATATATATATATATTCACACACACACACACACACACATATATATATATATATATATATATATATATATATATATATATAAAAACTCATATATACATGTGTGTCTGTGGGTCTGTGTGCTAGCGCACATGGTGGGTGTCCAAGCTGTCTTGTGTAGTGGTAGTGTTATAGGGCTTACTTTTGTAATGTTAAGATGCACATTAGAGTTAGGGTCAGAATTATGGTTAGCACATATTACTAAGGTGGAGTTAGGGAGTGAAAGTTGTGAATCAGAAAAGGGCATTTGTTTCCTTTTTCAATGTACTGAGAGTCAATGTATTGTTTGTATGAAATAATGAATGTTTGACATGTTGTGATGCATGTTTTGTATGTCAATCAAGTAACATGATGACCATTCACTATATAATTTTCTCTAGATATATTTATAAACGTATATACATGCACACACACACACACACACACACACACACACACACACACACACACACACACACACACACACACACACACACACACACACACACACACACACACACACAGACACACACACACACACATACATACACATAAATATAGGTGTCCTACACCTGATCTAAGGGATACATTGTTAAAATGCTGAATTAACAAATATCGACACATTCAGTGCATGTTCCAGGGGATTACCCAGGAGTGAATAACCAACAGCAAACATTTTTGCAGGGGGGAAAGCCCCGCTGCCCCCCTCACCCCCTTTTAACTAGCTATACTAACTCCAAGATTGCAAAATCCCTAGGGAAAGGGATTGTTGATCTCACACACCTGTGATCCATCTGTCTGCATCAACCAAATGATGTCAACCAAACAGGTGTCAGCATTGTGGCTATTCATTTGGTTGTAGGACACCCATGTAGACATATATATATCTTGGTGTGTATATATATATATATATATATATATATATATATATATATATATATATACATTTAACTCTAATATTTAAGCAAAAAAACACAGTTTTGTGCTGACATTATGAATCTATAGAAAAGGTGATTTTTTTTTTGTTTCAGTCCCAGCTTTCTACAAATTGTTTAAATTAGTTTATCATTTGCCCTCCTTTTCCTCAGCCCTAGAGA
>NC_056744.1:1237601275-1237618775 GCF_019279795.1 Protopterus annectens
TTCCTCCACAAGTTTTCATATATGATATATCAGTGCTTTCTTGCAATAAGAAGGTGGCTTGTGCATTAGATAGTGAAAAGTGTGGCCAGCCATTCCGAAAGAAGGCATTGCAAGATTTGGGTCTACTAAGTTGATGATACAAAGACTGATGAATAGGAATGCCAGTTTTTTAGTGATGCTACAAGCTTTACTGATAAACATTTTAAGATTATTTAGTTGTTTTTCTGGATTAATGAAAAAGAAAATACTGGATAGAAAAGTTTAACAAAGTGTACATATATATATATATATATATGGAAAATAAATTATGGAAGGAGAGGAAACAAGAATATCATGTGTTTAACAATATGACAAATGATTCTCACAAAACATATGTAAATTAAGGGAGAGAAAAACAGAAAAATGGTAAATATGTTTCTTCATTTTTGGTAAAAAATTAAAAGTTGAGGAAGAAAAGATGATGTGTATATAATAATTATATGGATACCTAAAGATCAACAGAATATGCAAACAGTAGTAGTGAAATATTTAACAAGCATGTATAAAACATGTATAAAGAAAAGAAGTGTTGCAGAAAGATAAGGTGGAGAGTATTGAGATTTAGTGAGCAGGCTTAGACAGGAAGATATAAAAAATAACACAACTGAAGAAGCTAATAAGGATAATTCAGCATGACCAGCATAAAGAAGACAAGGTCTTGTAAGGAAGAGAAGAAAAATAGAAGAGTTTAATGGAAGAATTAAGAAATGAATGGTTGAAGAACAGAATAGATGGCAGACAGATTTCTGAGGGCACTGGCATATAAAAAGAAAAGTGAAAACAGAACATTTTCAGAATTGGAGACCATTGACTTTAGGAAACACGGACAATTAGCCATTCATGAAAATAACACAAAAATATTTCGGAAGTTAATGAATGGAGTATTTGATGAAAGTATTGATGGAGTACAAGAAAAAAGTAGAAGATATGTTGAATATCATAAAATAAGTGATATATTATTTTAAAAGTGAAATTATTGGCATGTAATATGGAGAAAACATATGACACTATTGAACATAAAAATGTACCATGCAATGTAATATGGATTACACAGAAAAGTTGAAAATATGTTCAGGCAAATATATAGTAAATGGAATGTATTTTTCTAAATGGAGTGAAGCAAGTATGTCAATTAAAGGGAATATTATTTATATTAGCAATGAGGGCAGTAATCATTAAAAGTAAAGAAAACACAGAAGCTATGAAGTGAGACATCAGGAATAGAATGGAGATACCAATATGCATATCATATGCAAATTATATATTTATAATAGTTAAAAATAAGATTTGGTTGAAATAAATAATAAATATAGGGAGTTGGCTAATATAGAATTAACATTGAATTCAATAAAAGCATATGATTTGGACAGACAGTAAGTAGGATGAATTTATTTTTCTAAAGCCGAAAGAAGTATCAGGGATAGGAGGTCTGAAAGTCATGGTATTGTAAAGCAAAAATTGGAAGAAAAATAGAAGAAAGTAAGGAAACTGTACGACTGTGGAGTGCATTTCAAATGTTCTTTAATAAAAATGTATATTTACTTCATGCTTATGTACTGCAAAAGTTGGTTTGCATTGGGCCAGTATTTATGTTACCAAATGAATATGAAAAAAGATTATTAGAAATGATAATTGGGTGTCTTTGGGTATCTAGATTGGGTGGGATCAAGCAAAGAATACCGCGTAGTGAGTAGAAAGATGGTGAATTAGGATGGATGAAAACAATGGTATATCTAGATACCTTAGACTTATATTATATATATTGTGGAAATACATAATAAAGAAAAGACTTTGGTAGCATAAGTTCTAAGGGAAAAACAATAAAGATTTCTAGAGTGGTGTAGTAATGAAGTAAAGAAATAAGTGTTATGAGAGTTTAGAACTCAAGTTACATAGTAAAAAATAAAAGAATGGAAAACAGAATTAGATCACTTAAAGACAGGAGGTTATGATATGAAAGTATTATGTAAACATTTTACTTGGAGTTATACCATGATAAAAAAGTGTTACAAGACATTCAGAAACAATTTTGATTTTGTACAGAAATTAATGTTAAAAAGAACTGTAAAAGCTCAAATTAAATATAAAAAAAAGAAAAAAATATGGATTTGAGGAAATGATTGAACAAGATTTGGTAAATGCACAAGAGTAAAAAAAAACAATATGAGTTTAAAAGGAATTATTTGGTGTTAAAAATGTATAAATATAATTTAGAATATGGTGAATGTTGTAAATATTGTTAATAAAAATAGTAACAATAAAGCCTCTACACCATTTTGATAAATGCCATGAGATCTTTTACATACCCCCAGCTTAGGCAAAATGGACTTAGTTTAATGATTCATCTGATAGATGACACAATCAGGAGAGCAGCACCATGTAATGCTGCACTGCAGCGCCAGCAATGGAAAATAAATCCAGTCACCTGGGATGTGAATAGAACCCACAGCCTTTAGATCTTCCAAAGCCAAAAGTGAGCATGCTACCTCTTGATCCACTGACATAGCAGCATTGCTTTTACTGGTACCTTGTAGAAGCAAGAGTCATATCTTTAACATGTTGAGAATTAGAGTACACTATCCCAAACAACTTCTTTCTACTGCAAAGTCTTCATTTAATGAGGTTTGTGTACAAAACTGGACAAGCATGTGTTTTTCTTTTTCAAATTAAGATTCAGACTATTTGTATATACATGCATCTTTCAAGAGAGAGCAAGGTGCTCCACATTTGGAATCTATATTCATGTTTAGTGCAATCATTCAGGTTTTTACAATCTGACTCTGACCTAATGTCACTAAATACACCTTGATGCCCAGTGAAGTAAGAGCTCTGAGAATGTGTAAACCAGTTATTATACACAGTCTTCAAGGGATCGAAGTAGCGGTCGTAATCGTACTGTACTTATTAACGTTACCCTTTACATTCCATTCTGTTATACCGCATGTCACTTCCTCTGCTTTGGCTCCTTGTTTCCCCACAATGTCTAAGATATTTTACCTGCACAGGCATCTTCCTTATTAGAATTGTGGAAATAATACTGGGATTTCAGGGGTGAGATACATGAATCCCACATCACTGCACATCTGCATACTGGTCTGGATGGGCAGCATCTTGGCAGTCTTTATATTAAAAAAGTGTGCATTTCACTCATGGGCAGTTAATGTCTTAGGGACTAGAAATAAGCAGTAAATTAAGGATTCCATGGGTAACTATACACATTGTTGTGTTAAATAATATCCTATGGAAACATCAGAAACACACTTACTCTGGTCAGGGAGGAAGCTCTTATCTCATGTAGTTTATGCTAGCAGATGCAAAGGTCTGTAGTTGCTCTGCTTAGTGCATCAGTTATCTGCAAGATTTTAGGGATTGTTATCATGCTCACACTTTAAGGTCTGAAGCCCCCTTAAGGTATCCTGTTTTCGTACTCTGTCCATCTTCCTAACATCCTTAAAATGACCTTATCTGACAAGAAGTGCCATTGCTGTTACCCCATGTTAATTTCAGCCATGCATGAATACTAGCTGATGTTTTCTTTCTGTAGGCCTTCCCACAGTCATTAACTAATAGTCATGATTCTAGAGCTTACTCCTGAAATTCCATCTGTTTTACCCCTTACTTGCAAGACTTTGCATCCCTTTTTCCCGACATAAGACAAATGACAGTTTTAAATGAAACTGCTTAACAGGCCCACACACTAAATTGTAATAAATGTTAATGGATGTCATCTCCTATGTCAGTACACAGCAGCATGCATAGGATGCATTCCAGACATCGCTTCCCCAACCTTAGTGCATTTCCTGGTTCTTTTCAGATAAACTCCGTGGAATGTGTGCATGCATATTTCTGTTGCTTGATTTGATCCTCCTCTGTTCATATTTTATATTTTCTTATCTGTATTTGTTTGCATTGTTGATCCACTCCTTGGGCATCCCAATATATGTTAAAAGTCAGTCAAAAACATTACCAACCATTATTTTTTTCCCAAAGTGTCCATAAATCAATAATCTTAGCATAAGAACAATGGATGACAAGATAAATAATATGACCTATTTTTCTATAATCTATTAATGTAATACATGACAACACAGCAACACCTCACCTAAATACTCCAGGCCATGAGATGCTACCAAACCCTCCTTTATATAATCTACAACAAAGATTAAAATAGGAAGGGAGAGAAGCTTACTATCATTCCAGGAAGGTCTAGGAACTGGAGGCTAAACTATACCACAAGCCGCATCATGCTGAGAAGCTCCAGATGAGGAAAACCATTAAGCTGCATGAAAAGAGAAACTCCAAATAGCAGAAAAATGAGAAAACACCCAAAAAAGCTGCACCAGAATACCTGTTTGGGCAGAAAGGGACAGTCCCAAACCAAAGTGCTGTCAAACATGATAAGCAGAAGAGCAAAGAAAATACCGGTAAATGTGAAGTTCCTGTGCCAAAACATCACGCCCAAGGTGAAACAAAGTTTTTCAAGTTTATTTGCACAGGAAAGAGAAATAAGAGGGCCTGCAAGTGTATGGTTACTAACTTCTGTTTTTTTTTTTTTTTTTTGAGCGATGGATTTACTCAAAAACCTCCAAAGTTTGAAAGATTCATAAGACTAATCAGATTATGGCTCAAAAAAGCACATGTAATCCATCCAGAACTAAAAGCAATATTTTGCCATTTTAATGCTGTAAAAAGAAAAATCATTTCCTCTCTTCACATCACTAGTTGTAATTACCAAAGGAACTGTCATAGAAGTAAATGTTACTGAACCTGGCCTGGTCACACAAGGAGGCAAAGTTATCTGGGTTAAGTATACTAAAGTGACAAACAATCCTGAAAATAATGGCTGCATCAGTGCCGTTCTGATTGTTAAATAATGCCTTACATTTTCTATGATGTGCTACATCTGAGGACCTGGAAGAAGTATGGAGAACATCTTATTTATAGTTGCAGCTTAATAGGCCAGAAGAATAATGGTAGCCTGAAGAATTACCTTTGAAGCATCTTACTCACTAAAAATTTGACAGAGTAAAATGTAACCTTAGATGATTGGAACTTTTCAAGAGTCCAGAACTGTTTGTAGCACAGGAGTATGTCTGTGAACAGTGATGGAGATGTTTACTTTCTAACACCAATAATAATAAAGTCATTTGTTTTCAAGAAAAAGAAAAAAAAAGGAGGAGGGAGTGGTCAGCATAGTGGTTAAGGTCTTTACCTCATAGATGCAAAATACAGGGTTTGATTCTGACTACTGATTATTGACTAGGCTTGTAGTACTCTGCAGACTGATAGTCTAGTATAAACATATATTAACAAACATTAGAAAAAATGATTACCACTATAACATTGTTGTCACTTACTGCACTCAAAATTACAACCGTTGATATACGCATATGTTGCCTGACACATTATGTTAATATGAACATGCAATACCCTTCCCCAGATATATAAACATGTAATAAAAAGATATATTCCTAATGTCCCCATACAGCACAGCTACTGACATCACATAGGAAATATGTGCCCACTGTCCACAGTGTCTTCACCTCCGCTGCTTACTAACATGCATATAACCATTTAGTAGGGCAGCATAACCCTGATCACCCTAACCAACTAAGCAGCGTTCTCACACCCACTCACTTATTTTACTTTTGCAGCAGTGTCTTCACCTCCACTGCTTACTAACATGCATATAACCATTTAGTAGGATAGCATAACCCTGCTCACCCTAACCAAATAAGCAGCGTCCTCACACCCACTCACTTATTTTTACTTATGAAGCAGTGTCCAAACCTCCGCTGCTTACTAACATGCATATAACCATTTAGTAGGGTAGCATAACCCTGCTCAGCCTAACCAAATAAGCAGAGTCCTCACACTCACTCACTTATTTTTACTTATGAAGCAGTATCTTCACCTCCGCTGCTTACTAACATGCATATAACCATTTAGTAGAGTAGCATAACCCTGCTCACCCTAAACAAATAAGCAGCGTCCTCACACCCACTCACTTATTTTTACTTATGAAGCAGTGTCTTCACCTCCGCTGCTTACTACCATGCATATAACCATTTTGTAGGGTAGCATAACCCTACTCACCCTAACCAAATAAGCAGAGTCCTCACACTCACTCACTTATTTTTACTTATGAAGCAGTGACTTCACCACCGCTGCTTACTAACATGCATATAACCATTTAGTAGGGCAGCATAACCCTGCTCACCCTAACCAACTAAGCAGCATCCTCACACCCACTCACTTATTTTATTTTTGAAGCAGTGTCCTTACCTCCACTCGTGTACTTACTTATCAAGCAGCAGCCCATCGTTTACTTCCATTCCACAACTCATTGAATTAAACATCCGATACTATATTCTCTGCCAACCAGCCTTACATGTGCTGTTCCCCCTCATTCACTCCAAAAACCTTCAACAAAGCCTCCAAAACAAGCATAAATGTACACTGAAAAGGTCCACACCAAAATCTTTCAGGTATACTCCATCCTCTCTGAACCAAAATAGATCCCTGTCATAGCCATCCCAGTGCCCTATCATAACTACCCAAAGCAGCCAGTTGCCTAAGTAGCTTAACATTAACAAACCGATGAGACCTCTCCAAAGCCAAAATAACTATGGTGCTACCTCCAACCACACAGTACACATGCACAGGTATAACATCTTTAAAATAAACAGATCCTCATTTATCCTAACTACCAACTGTAGCTTCGGAGTTATTCCCAAATAGTTACCTACAAAATCTACCACCAGGACACTAAGGAACCCAATGCCACCCAAAACAGGGAAAACCCCAACTGAGTGCCATCCAGCCTAACTGCAGCCCCTTTTTGACACTCAGTGGATATAAGAATGACAAACAATAGACCTGGGAAGGCATACAATAAAGCTCGCAGACAGTCGAATTCTCTTCCTTTAATGTCACAACCAAAGCACAAAAACAAAGCTCTGCATTAACGTCCTGAATTACATTTTCGTTTGTAAAACTTCATCAGATGTAGGCTTGTAGACTTGAACAAAGCACTTCAAATCAAACAGAAACATGAAGCACTTAATGGCACAAGTGTGGCTTCCAAATCAAATAATTACTGCAGTATTATTGTCAAAAACACCCACATACCCTTCCATCACTCCTTCAAACCCTCCACCTACCAACAAGAAATCATCCAATTAATGCACCACCTTTTGAGTACCCAGCTGATGCTACCCAATCCAATGCAGTGCAGTGCCAAACTTGTCAACATGGTACAGGCCAATAAAAACCCCAGTGGCATGGCCATTTCAAAGTAAACTTGTTTTCTACCCCATGCCCAGCCACGGCCACTCTTCTTCCTGCACCAGTAATAACCAAAGCAGACTCAAATACACCCTTCTCAGCCACCGATCTCTAAAACTGTCTAAAGGAGGACACCCAAATGAGCACAGGATCAGCTTGCACCCCACTCTTTTCCAAATCATCAAAAAAATCTCCTCCTACCCCCAAATCAAACACCAGTTCTTACCAGTTGAGCCTCACTTTTAACCCTTGACTACCTACAGAAAACCCTAAAATTCCTCCACCATTATCAAGTCAGGAAATTACCTGAGCTTATGCTGTAATGCTCACAACTCAATGGTTAAACCATCACTCAGTCTTCCCCTGTGGCCCCTCAAAGACACCCCTCCCCTCAAAACTTACCCCACCCCAAAGTCTTAAAATCCCTGAAGCGAAGGAGGAATGCTTCCCCTTCAATTAGAAAAAAGCCCAAATTGACCACTTTCCCTTCTCGATGACCACACTGAAAAATTGGATGTATGCCCACACACTTTGCACAAGGGAGTGAAAACCCTGCACCACCCACCAACAACATCCCATACTTAAGGCCCTGCCTACACCCACACTTTCCCCTCCTAATTTACCCCATCTGCTAGCGGTTCCAGAGTTATCCATAATAGTGAATTGTAAACATCTGGATGGAATAGAGACCTTATAAAAGTGTGAAAGGATATTTATTTATTTATTTATTTATTTATTTATATTTGTTTTCTGGGAAAGTCCAACTGGGCCAGAAGCCCGTTTTCAGTGGAGGCCCGGGGAGAAAAGCTCCATAGAAATATAAGCAAAATACAATAATTAGTACAATAGTACACATATAGTAAAGTGCAGAATATACATCATCCAGTTTAGTCTATACAAAGAAGTATTCAATACTGTTTTCCAGAAGATAGAAGTTCAAAATAGAAATCACACAAACATATCAGTAAAAATCACTCCGAGAATAATAAAATTAGTTCTGTGTACATATTAAATAATAGTTATGAACAAATGAGATTTCCTTTATATATTTTTTATGAGCAGTAGTAACATTGAGGATAGGGAGAAGATGAGGTAAGGAGTGAACTGTATTGTCAGAGAGTTATAAATATCTCGTCAATCAGGTCTGGTGCAGGAGCAATGCCAGTTTTTGGATAGATGTTCAAACAGTAGTTGTTTGAAATTGGTAGATTCAGGTCTGTTTTAGAGGGTGTGGGGTAGAGAGTTCCATAATTTGGCTATTTGATTTGAGAATAGGGCTTCGCCATGAGTGTTGTTAGCTTTGTTTACTGTGACCAAGTTTCTTTCTGCAGATCTTAGACTTTGTGGGCATGACTAGGGAACAACAAGTTCCTTGAGGGACAGGCAACTGTCAGGATGGAGGATGATATTGTGTGTGAATTTACGTTGGTAGAGATGGAGAAGGTTAGTGAGTGTGAACCGATTTAATTTATGTAGAGCAATACAATGGTGGGTTTGGTGGGGAAGGTTGGCTGTGGAATGGGCTATTTTGTTGTAGCAAGTTTCCAATTTGGTTAAGTCAAAGTTGGTAAAAAGGGGGAATGCATAAAGGAGCATAGAGAGGAGGACGTTTCTGGATATGGCTAGTCTAGTATTATCAGTGAGGAATGGCTAGTTTCTGTACAGTGAGCCAAGTTTAACGTGAACTTTCTTAATTGTGATAGCTATGTGTTGGTCGAATCTGAGTTTGTTGTTGATAGTCACACTGAGGAATTTTGTATGCTCAACTGGTTGGATGACTGTGTTGTTTGCTGAGAGAATGGTGAAAGGAGGGGTGGTAGGTGATTGTTTGCTGCTGGTAAATTTATTTATTTATTTTATTTAACATTTGTTTAGTGGGAAAGTCTGACTTAGAATGAGCCAATCTTCAGCGGAGGACAGGAAAAACACTCCAGATGCATGTTTTTGTAAATAGCATTAACTGTGTCTTTTTGGGGTTAAGGATTAGTAGTGATTTACTTAGATATGTTTTGATATCATTAAACGCTTGTTGGACTACTATCTGGAGGTCTGGTAAGGTATCTGCAGAGCAGATTAAAATTGAATCGTCTGCATACTGAACTACTTTATCACGTGTTGTGGATGAGGCTAGATCATTACAGAAGATGGTGAAAAGAAGGGGCCCTAGTATGGATCCTTGGGGGAATCTGACTGAGACAGACAGAAGTGGTGCTGGTTCAGATTTCCATCATACTGCTTGTCTGTCAGAAAGATAGCTTAGGAATGGGGAGAGGGAAATCTTTGATAGGTTTAGTGAGGCAAGAGTATTAAGCAGTTTCTGATGGAAGACAGTGCAGAATGCTTTTGACATGTTTAGGAAGATAGATGCTACTTGCTGGTTTGAATTTCTATGTTGGTTGATGGTGTTAGAGGAATTAATTAGGGCTGTGTTGGTGCTGTGTTTCAGTCTGAAACTGTGTTGGGAGGGAGAGATAAGGTTGTGAGATAACAGTAACCAACAAACGTGAGGAAACAGTCCAGAAACAATACAAAATATCCAAAAGAAATGGACCAAAGCAAAGGCACGTAAAATACTCCACTGTTTATTGGCTCAAACAGTAAGCAAGCACAGTTTAACGCTCACAATAAATTACTTCATCAGAAAATACAGAGCAGTACAAGTGCTTGCATTTAAATAAGGACCCACCCACAAAGCAATTAAATCCTGATATACAATTAAAAAGACATACACATAAGCCACAAATGTTAAATATAAGATATTTAAAACTCCTATAGAACTGTAAAAAATAATGTAAGAATATAAAATGTTAAATACTATCTGTTAAAATGCACACTTATATGCCACAAACAAGTTATAACTTAGCTTCTCTAAGTATTACAGTTGGTGTATGTTCTACCCACCAACTTTTTGTTTTTCGCCTTAATGAAAACACTTTCATCGTGAATGATGTGGGGACATTGGGGACAGGCACCACACCTGTATGTACCTACTTTTCTGTGAGAAAAAACGGGCTTATGCTGGTTTTGTTCGAGCACATTTTTTATGTTCTGTCCCTTTCTATAAATAACCTTAAGGGGCTGGTTCTTAAAAACATCTAGATCTGTAAGTTCAATGAATTTATTCCATTCTTTCTCTAAAATACCTTTAAGAAAATAGGCATCACCACTGAAATTTGTGACAAAGGCTCTGTTGTAATGTAGATCTGAAGTATCAAGTGTCTTTTTACCCACCATAAAAGAACCTGTACCTAGTATTGGGGGTATTTATCCTGTCTGCCCATGAGTACCTCCTTCTTAACATCCAAGATCAGGGTCCCAGGGTAGTGTCTTTCCTCAAACATCCTTGCTATAATATCACACTCAGTGTGAAAATCCTCATCTAATGAGGTCATACAGCTAGCCCTAACCAACTGACCTTTAATGATACCTTTTTTTTGAAAAGCAGGATGGTACTAGAGTACCTAATATAGGAATTTAAAAATGTTTTCTTCCTATAAATTTTGGATTTAAACCCCCCCTTAATCTTGAAAATAGAAATGTCCAGGTAATGCACCAAATCAAAGGTAACCTGATGGGTAAATTCTAAAAATGTAGTAGTTTGTGCCAAATAGCCCATGAATTCATCCAACTTTTGCATAGTGCCCTCCCAAAAAAGACAAATGTCATCCAGAAATCTTTTGTACATCCTCCAACATTTGGAGAATGTACTGTTGAAGAGAAATTTGTGCTCCCACATCACCAAAATAATATTGGCATATGTGGGATCACAATTGGCACCCGTAACAACCCCACGCTCCTGCCAAAAGAACTCCCCTTCAAAAAATCTGAAGTTATTCTTGAGAATCAATTCGACCAATTCAATACAAACAAAATATCATTATCTGAGACTCCTTCTTGTAATCTAAGGGCCTCTTCTAACCACATTAATCCCCAATGTCATGGGGATCACAGAAAACAAGTCAGTGATGTCAATAGTGACAAAAAACAGTTCTTGCCAAAACAATTCCGACTTGACATTACTTAAAAATCCCAGGATTCCAACAAAATATGCTCTTCTCCAATCCAAATATTTGGCAAGAGAGCAGTTGTTGAGCCCTCTGAGGCCACAAAGATGTACTCTAAATTCAGTTTATGTACGAACATCTTATATAACGTTTGAAAGGTTACTTTTCTGTGTTGGAATAAACTTAAATTATTTCATAAACAATCTAAAACAATCCACTTCACTGTAATCAAAAATATGGAAACTGGAATAACTAAAAACATTGTTTTCTCTTGTAATCATCAAATCACCATTCATCTCCGGTACCTGGAGTACCCCCCCCCTCCCTTCCAGTATCCTGGTTCCCTGTAAAACTGGTTGCCCTGATGGTTGTTCATATTTCTAATTCTTTCTGACCTACGAGGGGGGACAAACTAATTTTCCTGTTCTACATTATCAGTTTCCTGCAATTGTAAAGAGGAATTCTGGTTGTTATGCATATCATGAAAATCATGTTTGTTCATGTTTTGATTACCTCCTGAATACCCACCACCCTCTTATGGTGTGAAATTGTGCTGTACCTTCTGAGCAGGGTACTGTTTACCATCCCTGTCATCCTTCAGGTCCCTATCCATTTTTTTATACTTCCTTCTTAAAATATCGTCACACCTGTCATCCACACAACGTCTGACATCAAAATATATAGCCCTTTCATGTTCAGCCCCAAACAGCAAATCACTCGTAATGGCATTAATTAAACTGTCAATATACAGTTTTAAATTGTCCATTTCTCGCTCATTATTTTTAATAATGGACCTCAAAATGTCCAAACCACATTTATCAAAAATGGCTAGGAGTTCAGAATGAAACTCAGAGCCTGCAATAACATTGTTCGGGTATTTATAAACTCGTTAACCCTTAGGGACAATACCAACCATGACACATTCATTTAAATACATATTGTCCAGTGACAAAGATTTGTACCTTAAGAGAACATCATACAATTTGTTGAGTCCATTAGCGTAATTGTCCATAAGTGGTTCATTGACAGCAACAGTCTCTAGTTTCCAAAAAAATGGCTTGTGCATCAGCCAGGTTTTTAAATCCACCTGCGAAAGATTCAGCCTCTGTGAAGACTGGCCAACTTCTTCCTCGATCACCGGAGATAACTCTCCCTGCATGTGAAAGACACTGGGTGTACTTTCCAGTGTATCCCTTTCATTACACCCTTGAGAAGTTGAAAGTGGCAAGCTCCCTTTCTGAAGAACTTGCTTCGGCCCTTGTACACATTGCGGAAGGCCGGAAATGGCTGTTAATTCCTGGTTGCATGGAATACCGATGTTCAAAAGCAGGGCTGACAATCCCTGGCCAATAGGAGTGAGTAGGTCAACAAGCTGTGTAAGTTGATCCACCAATTTACGAAATTCCCCCAACTCAGACCCATGATGACATCTCATTTGGGTCTCGGTAGGCGTGTGTCCTTCCATATCCTCCATAATATCACCAGTAACCAACAAAATTGAGGAAACAGTCCAGAAACACCACAAAATATCCAAAAGAACTGGACCGAAGCAAGGAAATGTAAAATACTTCACTCTTTATTGGCTCAAAGAATAAGCAATCACAGTTTAACACTCACAATAAATTCAATATGTTTTTGTCCGAGAACCTCCCAGACTTCATCAGAAAATATAGAGTAGTACAAGTGCCTGCATTTAAATAAGGACCCACCCACAAAGCAATTAAATCCTGATATACAATTAAAAAGACATACCACAAGCCATAAATGTTAAATATAAGATATTTAAAACTCCTATAGAACTGGAAAAAATAATGTAAGAATATAAAATGTTAAATACTAGCCGTTAAAATTGAATTATTATCCAGGGACATCAGAGGAGGCCCCTGGGAAATGAAGTTAGCATTTAGGAAAATCTATTGGCAAAAAGTCTTGGAGGCAAACAAAAATCTAGGTCTAAATGATCATATTTCCCATCTTCCTTTGTTAAAACTTAGAGCAGCTAAATTATAACTTGTTTGTGGCATATAAGTGTGCATTTGCTATTAAAAAGAATTGTTATCACCCAGCCACAGTAATAAGAACTGTAAACATCCAGTCACCTATGTTAGACTCTTCAGGTTGGTATCCTTATTAAAAGTGTTATTCTTGGCTTGAAATAACTATAGAAAGAACCCGGACCATAGCAGTTGTTTTATTTGGCAATGTTGCAGTTGTTGGGAGGGGATGGCCTGAGCTGGGATGATAAAGGCAGACCAAGTGTGCTGTAAAAAGAGATAATAATTGATGTTAAGAATATGGCTAGTTATTGCAAAGTACACAACACCTCCATGAGCAGTAAAGTAAGACGAATGAGGGTGATCTGACTGAGTGCAGATGTGTGCTGTTAGGAGAGGTATAACGAAATATGGAGTGGTTGTAATGGGATCTGTGGTGTCTGTGGAGTGTGTGTGCAATGACTGAGAGAGACAGAAGTTAAACAGACCATAATGTATGGACTGCTGACCTCAGGGCTTGTAGTGGATTAAATACCAGGCAGAAATCATATAATAGTAACAGTAAAACACATATTCATCTTTTCTCAAAATAACAGTGCAGTAGGCAATAATTGGTTAGAAAACATTTGAAGATAACACAGAATCCACTCTTACACAGAACTGTAATATTAAGTAATACAGAATAGCACTGATCAATAGAAGCCAAAGAACCTTGTCAGTTGCCACTAAGGATCAAGCATTTCCATCTCTGGCAACTTAAAACACTGCTTTAACAAATGGAATATGTGCATTTATAGCTTCTAAAAATAACTAGGGAAAGGATACTGTAGGCAAGTCCACAAAACGGTCAATACCAATTAAGGAGCATTGCATTACACAAGTCGCCAGCCAAAGTCCATTGTAAGCATAACAGCCAAAGCCCATTGGAAGTGCATAGCCCATTGCCTTTCACTTCTTTTTGTTGTTCTAATTTAACCACAAATAATTTATAGAATGCCTACAGTGTAACCAAACCTCCAGAACGGAGTATCCTAAAATCTAAGATCAACTCACATTAACATCTACTCTGCAGAGAACTGTCCTTGTCTCAATCGCCAGCCTTTAACCTGTCATCATAAACTGGCTGGTTTCTTGCCAAAACATGAAGTCACATAAAAATTCTGCAGCTGCAAACAATTACTTACATTTAATCATACTACTGCGGTATTGTCACAGTGAGATGTCAACTTATCCTACCTGTTGATCGGTTACCAGTTAACCTGTAAAATATTATCTATGCTGTAGAGGGCTTAGTTAATCATTTCAAAATGCAACACTTTTATTGTAAAATATATAGTCCCAGACTGGTCTTCAAGAAAGCAACATAAGTCAGAGTAGATAGAAACCTGGGGGAAATGCAAATACGAGGTGCACGTCACTTCAACTCCTTGAGCTTAAAAAGACGACTACCATTCATATTCATATAACACCGAATCACTGTCTTAGAAGTAATAGTTGCTTCACAAATGAAGGCACTACAACTGTTTTTTTTTTCTTTTATCACACTCTGCTATTTGAAAAGCTAAAAATATAAATAAATTAACAAACAACAAACCCCCATGAGAAATGAACTAATCCCAACTGGACGCAGCACAACTTGCTCCCTAAGCTCTACAAAAGAATGAAGTAGCTCCTGAACCTCAAGATATGTCAGTAATCATAATCAGAGCCTGGCACCCCAGCAAATGGTAAAGGAGATGAAGTTATCCTTCCGTTCTTTCTACTTGCCAGTTAAAGTTCCAAGAGTTCAGTTTCTGCCATGTGTGTATCTATTAAAATGTGAGGCAAAACCTGGACCTTCTGTGAAAATCTGCACTTCTCGCCTTCCCACCTAATGGCTAAGACTACACCACGCATGTTTGGAAGCAATCAAGCCTACCGCTTGGCGGAATGCAAACCAAACACTGATCCACCAAGAATAACTATGCCACCACCAAAATCATTTATAGTTAACTGCCGTGACGTGAACATCAACTCCAATGGAAATCAAAGTCACAGCATACCCCTCTCAACCTCTTAGTGAGAGGAATCTGGACAAAGCCATTAATAAGAGTGGGACAAAGGCACCAAAATAAATATTCCTCTTACAAACTTAGAAAGTTGATAGAATAACAGGTTTTGCATGAGCATGAAGGTATGAAATCTGAAACTCAAATGCCTGTCATTGTTTCTAGCTTTAATCTTTAATGATTTCCACTAATTTTCCAGAAAACCACAGGTTAAGGAAAAAATTTACCAAAACTATAAGGCAAAAATGAGGACATTCTGTGAAAATCTGTACAGGAGCCGCAGAACACAGCAGCAACCCAAATCAGCGCCATCCATGCTCTTCATCAGCTTCCTATGACTGGTCGCATAGCAGCTAATCAACAACCCCAAACAGCCCTGGAAACTGCTGCCCTTGCACCAAAAAAAAAAAAAAAAATTCCATCCAAAAACAAGCACCCCACAACCACCAACAATGACAATAAAGCACACCGTGTAACCACCAGTCCACCATTACTCATAATACCTAAACCCTCAGCCTTGAGAATGCACACCACCTCTGCTTCCAAGCTTCCAATGCATACCACAATACTGAGAACCAAGGGCCAAACAAAATAAAGCCGCCTCACCAATGATTATTACACACCCAAACTACCTTGACCAAGATTATATTTTAAAATGATAACTCCGCAACCATGCCATCCACATCCACCTCACACTGAGCATGGCTACTTAGCAACATTATGTCTTTCAAAGTCCAAGGACTACCTGCTCCACAGTACCTACTGGTCATCACAGACATAATACTTGCAATAGTAAGTCCACACCAAAATCTGATCCCTTTCCCAGTTGCACTCATACAAAACCAGTTAAGCCCCTCCTTGCACTTACCACATTTCCTCCCAAACCTCCTACCTTCACAATTTAACCCTTTCATCCCCACCACCCTAACCTTCCATTACCATCTTATATCCCATAGATATTCCTACCTGACCCTTCCCTGAAGATGTTCCTGGAACTGGTTTGTTCCCAAACCTCATATCTCATAGAAATCACATACTCAGAAGCATGGAATAGGACCATTTAGCAGGTATCATATTTATATATATGAAATGTTTGTTTTAAACTGTCAACTATTCACTTTTACAGCAAAATCTCCCTAAATGTAGTTTCTTAGAAGACAGTATTCTAAACAGGATCACCAACTATAATTTAACCTTCATAAGATTAACAGATAATAGCTGTGCAAACACCATTATCAGAGATCCCCTCATGCATCAATTTTAAGTTCTTTATTTTTATCCATCTCTACCAATTACTTATCATTTAATTTATTACAAATTAATTGCTACTTTACAAAGGTGTTATTGTGATCACTGAAGCATTGAAGCACACAAATCTTCCTAAAAGTTAAACAAATTAATCCGATCATAGATAAGCATACACTGGAGCTGCTGTATCTAAAACAAACAAATCATTAGTTCTCAAAAATAAACAATTATGCTCTCTGAAAATCCCCAAAGACTAAGTTCAGTGCAGGAGCTACACATTCATGACACCTTGGTTCACCACTACCAGCAACCTTATATCAAAAATACTTGGGTGTGGTACTAGACAAATCTCCTTCCATTATCAAACAATCCAAAACATATAAAGGCCTACTGCAGTTTAAAGTCTCATACAAAGTTCCCTTTCTTCTAAGGAAACCAAATATACATAATCCCAAGCATATAAAGTCCTAGCACAACTAAAAGTCTCATAAAAGTATCCCATCTTCTAACTAAGGAAACCATATAAAGTCCTAACACAAGTTAAAGTCTAATTAAGAAATAGTTAAAGAATAATTAAGCAATACTCGATGACGTGGTGTGGTATATTGAAGATTTACCCAAGGTCGGTGTGTTTTAATCACGAAGGCGAAGCCCGAGTGATTAAATAAAGCCAGCCATGGGTAAATTTCAGTATACCACAACCACGGAGTCAGTTATTGCTATTATACAATAACATTATTTAAGAAAAAAATACTTACTTTTCTTAAATAATGTCTTTATATAACAGCGCCATACTGTTCTTCCATGGCTGGTGGTATCCTGCTGCCTTGTTGTCCCTCAAATGTTCATAAATACTTATTAAATGGTGAACCTAAATTCT
>NC_056744.1:1237623775-1237633775 GCF_019279795.1 Protopterus annectens
CTCGTCTTAGTTTCAGAAACTACAATGTCTACACTACAACAAGGAATTATATCAGATGAATATATAAACAAATGTCAGCTATAATAGCATAGAATGTAACTTCAGGTGTACTGTATGTCTTGTATATTTTTTTTTGTATAATTCTTGTATAACTTTTTGTATAATCTCTGTATGTGGAGCTTTTCTCCCTGGGCCTCTGCTGGAAATGGGTCTTATCCCAGTCGGACTTTCCCGGTAAACAAATATAAAATAAATAAAAATAAATAAATGTTCTTGTGTATATGTATCTATCTGTCCATCTATCATGCATCTATCTATCCTTCAGTTTTATCTCTCTCTCTCTCTCTATGTGTATATATATATATATATATATATATATATATATATATATATATATATATATAGATATATGTGTGTGGGTGGGTGTGTGTGTGTGTGTGTGTGTGTGTGTGTGTGCACGCGTGTGTGTGTGTGTATGTGTATGCATGTATGCATGTATGTATGTGAAAATATACATGAAAATCAACAAGAGAATAGCTCATTAAAATACTTTCAAAAATTCCAATAATTAGAGCCAAACTGAGTGCTCCCACAAGTTGATATTGCACAAAATGACATGGCATCTCTCTCTCTTGTGTTGTAATGGCTATGTCATAAATGGCATAAAAAGAAGTCCCAAAAAGGGGACATCAAATCCCTTAAGAAGAGAAGAGATGAAGCTGATCATAAGTAGAATGCATATGAGGATGTGCAGGCACCCTTGAAGACTCAAACCCTGCCTTCATAAACAAAGGACATAGGCAGAGGGTTGGACTGTTATCTTTCTAAGTCCCATATATAGTGTATTGATATAGCAGATTGCTTATATAAATCTGCCTATCTTCCTCATGTTTATTTCACATAGCAAGTGCTTAGAAACAGAGTCCATTTCAATAGCGTTGGCAAGACCATAATAAGAAGAAGCTGTCCATTTTAGTAAAAGTTGAAAGTAGAATGCAAAGCTACAAGTTTAGCTGAAAACCAAACAGGTATGGAGCAGGAACTTTTTACTGTTACTATTGAATGATTTTCAGAAGTTGAAAGACACAGTAAGAAAAAATCCTTTGTAGAGTATTTCCTTTCTACAAACTCCAGCCATGATGACAGGAGAAGCAGTGTACAGAAATAAGCAATGTATAAAAAGACTGTCTGCCAGAGTTACTTGTTAATGGAAAGATATATACCAATATGAACAGGTTAGGCTCCAGTATTTAAGCTAATATGGCTAGCAGTACCATTCTCCGTAGTCCAGCTGTAGTTCCAAAGGACATGTGCAGGCTGTGTAGTTAGGTGAAAACGTGGACATTTGTCTCATGGGAGCACCTAGAAACCCTAAACACTAAAACATGCAGTAGAAACACTAGGAAAATACTTCATTGGAACATGCCTGGGTCTTCATTTTGAATGAGAGAAGAGGAGAACCTGAGATTAATTTACACTGATAACAAAGAAACACTACAATTATGTTGTATCTTATATGCAGCAAGGTGAGAGAATAACATAGTCATCTCTGAGTGCTAGGTAAAGCGCTGTCAAAAAGGCAAAACCAGGATAAGGGTTCCCTACCATTGGAGCTGAAATGTCTTTCTAGCTTAGTCCCTGTACTGGTGTAGGGTCTGCCTTCCTAGATAAATCTGTGCACTGATACAGACACAGAGGTGCAAACAAAGGTAACAATAAAGTTAATGTCAACCCATGACAAGAGAATTGTGAGAAACAGCTCTGACTGTTCGTTGGGACTAAAAGAAGTGTACAGGTTGGCATCCAGAAATCCAGTCATATTTAAAGAATGCCTATCAGATTTTAAGGCTTTTGTTGAAGAAATGCTATTAAAAGTATTAAATTCAAAAGCTTTGTCAGTTTCCAGAATAAAGGTGCAGTACAGTGACGTATAACTCAACAGTGCCGGATTTGTTTTTTTCCTTTATACTTGTGCTTTCTAACCTATCTGGATATTTATACATAAAACACGTGTATGTATGCTTATGGCACATGTGCTTCAGTCCATCTTTTCTGACAAAAAGGTATTCCAGGGTTCTATATCTCTTTTGATAAAAGAAAGCTTCCTTTATTACTGCATATTTCTGTATCTGTTCATTTAAAGCTATAAGCTATTATAATTAGCTGTGAAGCATTTCCATTTCAGGAAGATGCTTTTTTTCATTTATATTCTTGTCACAGCTGTGACATAATTTAATGCTAACATACCTTTACTCCTTTCTGTTCCAGAATATTGCATTTAATTCCATAGATTCATATGTTCATAGGTAAGTACTAGGCTAGTTGCCCATGTGGGCCATTTTAAGCTGATCCAGTTTCCCTTTTGTTGCTTGAAATAACCTACCTATTTGATTGTAGAATGGTCTTATCCATCACATGGTTGATAATGTTATATTACCTCTAATAAGAATAACTGAGATCATACCATAAATAATTTGTGGGAACTCATATATGGGATAAAGTATTTATGAGTTGCCTCTGTCCATTAGTAGTACAGGGGAGCAATCTTGGGGTACATTTTCTGTTTCATATCCATAGATCTAAATTGTGCTTGGATATGGACAAGGATGAACTTTTGTTTTATGTGAATGGAAAGTCTGTTCCACAGTGGCGGTATCCTCTGCAAAATATAAATATCCCTCCAAACCATTCTGTTGACGCTGCAGAAGAGGTTTAGATCCATAGACCAAGTATTTGTAATGCCATGTGACTTTCTGGTATGTATTAATCCATCAGTAGTAGGTCTGAGGATGCCTTGCATGCCAGACACAGGTCACCTCTGTGCAGTCTGTCGGATACCAAGTGACAGGGTTTTGAATCTACCCATAAGCCTCATTAAAACAAAATTGTTTTATGTACTTGTTTGATCATTTGTTTATTGGTTTATTGATTTATTTATTTAGTTAATATTTGATAACCAGTATATGAGCTGGAACAAGGACCCTTTTCAGTCATGACCTGAACCAGAAGACACAGACTTTGCAAAAACGTATATTGCAGGTACATATGTAGGCAAATATATACACATAGGCAGCATGCAAAAACAAAACACTTCTGCAATGTGCTAATTAATGAAATTTGGTGTTTCTTCCTTTGTACCTGATTGCACAGAATGTGGTTAAAGTGACTACTTATGCAGTGCAACAGCATGTATCTGAAATGCACGTCTCGCCACATTTAGTGCAATGTTGTAAAAAGAAGACACTACATTGCATGAGTTAGTACTTCGGAGAAGTGACACTGTTTCTGGTCTTAAGACACTTGCTAGTCATGTCTTAGTCTACAAATCATAAACATTACAAAAAAAAATATTGTAAAATATCCATATATTCTCTAAACCTTTTAATTGTTATTTGACCTATGATATATACTGTTGTCAAATTTTGGAAATTGTACTTGTTTACTGTTATTTTTACCTATGTATTGTACTGCTGTGTGCAAATTTTTTGACTTGTACTATATTTCTGTGACCCTACTTTAATATTTTGTAAATATCATAATTACTTCATTTATTTCTAGAGCTTTTCTCCTCGGGTCTCCACTGAAAATGGGCCCCTAGCTCAGCTGTACAAACTCAGTTAACAAATATCAGTAAATAAATAAATAATAAAATAGAGTTATGGATAAGAGTGTTCCTATAATTTTGGCTAGCAAACTAAGTATACACTGTTTTACAAATTTAGTGGAGTGTTATATACTTTACTGAGGTGTTACATTTACGTGTATACAATAATAATTCCATTATTTACAATAGTATTTACTTCAGTGCCATATGCCTCACAGTGCTTTGGCTGACCTCTTAAAAAAGTATTTTTTCCCATTCATGTACAGTTTTCAATTTCTCTCAGATGTGACAGATTTGACAGGTCCTAGGCTTACTAGTACCTGCACCCTGTGCTTTTCTGAGTTTTCCTGTGGCATCCTTGCGTTGATGCACACTGAAGAAGAAAGTGCTTTATTTTTTCCTTTTTGCAGCAGTGAACATAATTACTTGACTTTAGTGCTTCGTCATTTGCTTGTTTATGTTGAAGATGGTTCTCTGTTGAAGCATTAAGACAGGTTCAGTCTGACAATGAAGTCCTTCAGTAGTCTGGCAGATGCACATTCCATTCTGGCAAGAGCTGTTAATTATAAAGGCATTCACTGGGACGTGAAGCTGTCATAGCATGTTCACTGCACGTTCATGGCTGAAGGGCAGACCTGCACTGTTTTGGAACTGATGTTCAATTACACTGTGCAGTTGTACTCATTCAGAGATGTCATTGAGACATGCTATATGCACATTCATCGCTGAAGCATAAAGGTCTTAATGGTTTCTAGCATTCATCCATTTCTTTCATCAGATGTAGACTGCTGCTTTCAAAAATATTGAAAAAAGGACCCTGTTTTCCTTGTCACACAAACAGAAATCCAAAGCACTGCAGGGATCTGTTAAAGTATCAAACCCTTTTTAGTTCATTGGTTCTTACATTGTGCATATTTACTGTATGAATATTTGTTTCTAAATAATGTCATGAAATATGGACTTTTGCTTTATGAGTGTGGACAGAAGAGGGTTTTTAGCAGTAATTGAAGGAAACGTTGCTTGCAACAGGGAAATTAGAAAGTTATGGACTGATGTTGTAGCCAACACGTATCCTACTTGCGGTTATACTGTCCGAGTAAGCTGACCAAAAATAAGTACCCCATTCAGTTTGTTACTGTTTATAGAGTACAGTAGAACAATTAACACATTTAATGAACATGATCTGCAAAAATATTGCAGCTTCATAAATGAATAACAGTGCAGCATTTGTGGTTGTGTTGTGGAGTGTCAGTGCAAGTGGTAGCAACGCAAAGTGCTTGTTACATATCTGCTAACCAGTTTGTCCAGTCACAGCATGGAAGATCTTTTTTCCAATCAGGCAATGTCTATGGTTAAGAGTAGCTCCTCAGCCAGGCCATGCCAGGTATTCACTTTTATAAATGCACCATAATAGGAGCCCAGTAGGGGCATTATCTTGTTCCCCTTCAAGCACCCTGCACATGCTGTCTAGCAGTTTCTAGCAGAATCTGCCACTCTCTTCAGTCTCTTGTAAAAATATTGTCACTTACACGAGGAGCAATATGGTGACCATTGTCTAATGTAATTTTTGCAGAACTGCTACTTGCAAAGCTGAGTGACATGTATATCCCACAAGTCTCCAGAACAAGGTCACAGCAATAAGTGGTCAAGGGTTAGTATAGGCAGTAGGTTGTGCCCCTTGCTTCAAGTGTGTTGTAGTAAAATATATCAATTCATATTCATTCATGCCTCCTGACCTAATTTGCCTTTGTGCTGTCTAAATAGATATACCTTAGGAATCAATAAGTGTTTTTCTCCATGCAGGAATAGTGTAGCAGCTGCTGCACGGAATATGGCTGCCAAGCGATCCAGTAAACAAGGCTGGGGGTGTGCACGAGCCTGCTAGCACTATTCTTGCATAGACACCACTGAATAATGCTAATTACCTCATTTGCTGGTGAAAACCAAGCAAATGAGGTAAATTAGCAATTCAGTAAGCAGACAGGCATCTGTGCCAGAATAGTGTCCGCTGCAGAAATGTATTCGGCTACTAGCCGAATACATTTCTGCAAAAATCAAAATGCAGGCATGACAGCTCAAAGTAAAGCATGTATTATAATCCTTAGGCATGCCAATGCCAAAATATATAGCCATTGGCATGGAAAGGTGTTGCAAAAAAATCAAAGTTTTATTTTTTAGGCTGATTTCAGCTGTTTAAGCATAGGGCAGCGGCGTGCAAACGGGATCGTGCTGAAAAAAATGTGAAAAGACAATTTTAAGTGAAATCTGCATTTTGCCATTATAGTCTATGGCATGCAGAATCAAAACAATAACAAGTAACACTGGTTGCTAAGGAGGAAGGCTGTGCTGTAGTGGTCTAACTAGGGACTACGGCAGTGGGGTATGCAAATTAACAAATCTTACTGAATCACTAAATGAGAGATCATTCTCTGTCTGCACCTTACCGTGTAGGAGCTATAAGGCAGTGGTATGAGCAGGAGCAACTGACATGATAAGGGGGGGTGTTTCATGCTTGGTGTAAGTACATTGGAGCTCCACAGTTCCCATTTGAGCTTAGCTAAGCACAGCTTAGCAAGGGGGTCTGTCTGAGGCTGTATTGACTTATTCCATGAAACGAAGAGTGTGATCGCATCCAGGGAGGGCCATTTCTGTTTCCAAGTGTTTACTTTAGCTAAATGGGTTTGCGTGGCATGCACCTGTTCTAAAACAAAACAAAAAAAACCTGGAAATAGCAGAACTGTTTATATTTGGGCACCAGGTTTGCAGGGCATGCCTCAGGGCTTAAAAGGGGCAGAAATAGGAAGGGATAAAAAAATAAAGGGAAATAGCAGAATAAAAGAAATCAAGTACAAATAAAATACCAAGCAGGTGGAATGTTTCATAGCCAGCCAATCATACAGGCAGCATCTGCAGCACAACAGTATAAACTGTGCAAACACCTTTCAGTCTGGTTTTCCCACAAACTCTGCACCACTGGTGTACACATGCAGGGGAATTTTAACCAACAAAATGTTAGGGGCTGCTGTCACTTTGATACATCAGTATTTACTGGAGGCTGATGGTGGTGTGGAGGATAATGCTGACAACCACCCCAGACTGAGAAAGAGAAGAAGAGTGTTTAGACCCAGGGTAACCTAACAGGGGCTACATAATCTGGAGATAGTAGAGTGCTACAGGGTAGACAGAGACATACTTCAGCAAATCATCGAGCTGTGCTGGCCTCAACTCAGACCCAGAGCCAACAGAGGGGAACCCATCCCAGTGGATACTTAAGTATGTGTAGCCTTACGAATTCTAGCTATAGGTACTTTCAAAAGACCTACTGGGAATATCACTGGGGTCTCACAGGCATCTGCATCCAGGATACTCCACCAGTTCCTGGATGCCATGCAACCACATGCTGGGGAGCACATTTACTATCCCAGCACCCGTGAGGAGAAGACCACCAATATGTGCCTCTTCCACCATGTAGCAGACTACCTGGAGGTACTGGGTGCCATAGACTGCATGCACATCTACATGAAAGCACCACCTGCTAAGCAGGGTAGGGTCTACATAAACCACAAGGGTTTCCCCTCCATCAAATGCCAGGTTGTGTGCAATGCCCAGGGCATTATCATGAATGTGTGTGCTGGCAGCCCTGGAAGCTATCACGACTCCCACATCTAGCATGGCATTCCTCACAGCTGTATCAGGGATTTGCCAGGGGGGGGGGACATCCTTTATGGCCATCTGGTGGGGGATGCTGGCTATGCACTGGGGCCGTAGATGATAACACCCATCAGAAATGCATACTCACCAACTCAAGAATACCATAATGAGGCACACGCACAAACCAGGATCATTATAGAGCATGTGTTTGGGATGCTCAAGTCACGGTTCTGCTGCCTTGACATATCTGATGGAGCCTTGAAGTACTCTCCATCCATATGTGCACACATGTTCATAGTATGTGCCATGCTACACAATATTATCCTACGGAAACAGCTGCAGCAGGAACATCATGGGGAAGAGCCACACAGCCCCCCACCATTGCCAAGTTCCCCACAGGCACAAAGGGACTCTGAGGAATCCCCTGAGGCAGCTCCTGTAGGCAGACGGAGGAGTGTCCTGTATGGCCTAGCCTTGGCAAAGAGGCAATGCATAGCACACACACTGGCACTGTAGGCACCCAGGGACTGACACCTCTCTCTGACTCACACACAGAGTAAAAATGGATGACATGCATCACACTACCTGTAACTTACCATGTATAGGCAGTGTACTGCATGCATTTGACATAAACAGCCCTCAAGCACCATCCACACAACTGCCACAGGCACAAGGTAATTCAGTCTTCTTAACAATAAATGAATGCATCAATATGTTCTGGTAACATATCTATGGTATTGCTGCATTCATGCAAGGGAATAGGGTGGCCTACTAGGATAGCAGCAGACAACTGACAGCTATATGGGACACCAGGAAATGTCTGCCCAATACTGGCTTCCCCTCATTATGCAGTAATACCCAAGGTGACAAATCCTAATGCAGTATATGTGGGGGGAGCAACTAACTGGGGGTCATAGCTCACAAGCATGGATGTCAGTGTGGGGGTCCCATACTCACCCCTCAGCCTCACCCAGCTGGTCAGCTGTAGAAAACCATAAAGAAATGCCTGGCAAAGGCCCACCAATGGTGATAATGTTGAAGTACCCCCCTAAAGACTTACACAGTGATAATACAGCAGGTCTTGCAGTTGCAGTAAGGCTCTGAAGGGTAAGAAGTCTGAAACTCAAATGTATGCCAGTACAATCTGACCTGTTGTATTTAGTGATATGCCTCTAGTCCCCAAGACAGGGCACAATAGTATGCTGAATGAAACCAAAATGTAAAGCAAATATCAGCACAGTCTGTGCAAATGTGTACAGTTGACAGGTGTGCCCACCCCCATATTCCCACAGAAATGCAGTAACATGTATGTTTGCAGGGCAATAGCAGCAGAGCACACATTGCCAGGGCTGTCCCAATACATATGAAATCATGTTGCATGTCCACAATATGCAGGGGTCAATGAGCTATATGTATGTGTGGTTAATTCTGTCAGGATCTGGCCAGCACTTACTCCTGGCTGTTGTGTTGTAGTGGCCTAGGTACAGTGCTGTCTTTGACAGGGCCATGTGCAGATAACTGCAGTGCTAACTATTATGCATGTCAGCTACACTTACTGCTCTGCCACTGACATACCTAAAAGTCACCATGCTATGTGGAACATACTACACATATAATGGGTATGTCTGCAAAGTAGAATGCATTCAGTACCCACACCCATACCTCTCAACCTCTGACAGCAAGACAACTGGATAAGGTCAGAAATAAAAGTGGGTCAAAGGCACAATGTTAGGCATGTGTTGTAAATATTGCCCTTACATACTGAGAAAGTCAACAGGATGTGAAGTTTTGCATTAGCGGGAATTGTGTGAAGGTTATGTAGTCTGAAACAGTAATGTCTGTCATTATTTTGTAATGTCAGTCTTCAATTATATGCAAGTAACTTGCCATAAAATACAAGTTTATGTAGACTGGATGAAACCTCTTGGCAAATACCTGGGCAATCTGCCAAAAAATGTACAATTGAGAGGTATGGCCACACCAGGATATCACAGGATATCACAACTGAGGTAAGAAAGATACCACACAAGCAGGAGATCCCCAGCCAGTATATCACCAAGTTGCTGGACTGTTTACAAAGTGTCATCACTCAAATGGCTGTAGCCACACCTCCCAACTGGCCTTGTTGGACAAGAATGTACATAGCTGTGGTCATAATACTGGTCTGTGCATCATGCATCTTGTATTCTTCTGGTAAAACACTGTGATGATCTGAGGATGTCTGTCACTAGGTAATGACACAATACATTGCAGTGTCAGACTACAGGTATGTCAGAAAATGTCAGCTAAACAAACCCAGTGCCCCTAGGAAAGTCCTATTTACTCCTGAGAGGTATGGCTGTAGCACACAATACCCCATACCAGAGTACACCTATCTCTGGAATGGAGTCCCAGTCTCACTATAAAAGGTCACACTGGGCATGCTCCTACACTTAGAGAATCACAGGCCATGTTGGAACCCACATTGGACTATATGACTGTATTGTGTATATATGTCTGTGCATCCAGACAGCTATATACACCTTAACTGTCCCTAGACACACCCATCAGACAGAATCACCCTCAGCTAGCTGTAGATGGCCCAGATGTGATATATCTCCATCCATTGAGTGTGATACACAGACATATATATATGGGTAACCGATAACAATATGTCAAGCATATACACACATAGATGGGGGTATGTGAGAGACAGACAATGATAGAGAAAGAGACACAGGGGGACACACACAGAGTGAGTCACAC
>NC_056744.1:1237636275-1237811275 GCF_019279795.1 Protopterus annectens
CTCCTCTGTATGGGTCAGCCTGCGGCCTACAGAACACCCAAGTGACATGTATACGGGCTAGGTGGCTGTGTCAAGGGTATGTATGCAAGGTCACACTGTCTGTCACAATTGCCCCTCACACACTGTTGCATGTAAACACACCTGGTAAACACGTACATGTACAGCTGTTCCTTGACTAAGATAAGATGACTGTGTTACCACTCTGCCTTACCCAACATTGCTACTGCCAGCAGGCCCACAGCCTGCAGACACACAAACACCTCGAACACAACCAGAATACAGTATGTGACACTACAGTCAGTCAGCAGTGCTAACAGCAATAGTGTGTCATGGCTAACAAAGTACATACACCAGGTCTATATCATAAGTTCAAAGTCTGAAAATCTTGAATCTCATATGGCCGACTCCATTGGAGCGAAGTTTTCAAACATCAAACTTAAAATGTAAACAATGTCAAAACAAATAAACCTACCTAAATGCTCTATGCAGGGGGGGGCACAAACCCCCCTGCACCCCCACACCACCCACTACTTAAATATACCAACTCCGAGATCATACTACATTGAAGTGAAGGGAAGAATGCCCTACTGCAATCTCCGTTGAAACATTCAATGTTTGAAACTTCACTCATATGATGTTGATCGTATGACATTCGAAGTTTTCAGACTTCAAACTTTTAATATAGACCCACATACACCTCAATGTTTATCCATAACTACTGCCAGCAGACAACACCTTACACAGTATGACATTGCTACACTGTACCATAGTCACCCTGTGTGGTATGGATAACAGGTTTGTGGCAGAAGTATCATCACATGCATAGGGTGTGGTATTGGATTGCCAGCGGCCTATGCTGGGCCATATGGCTGACATCGTGTGTGTGTGTGTGTGTGTGTGTGTGTGTGTGTGTGTGTGTGTGTGTGTGTGTGTGTGTGTGTGTGTGTGTGTCTGGAGGGGTGATGTTCACCTGAGTCATGCAGAGGAGCTGTGCATGTCTGATGGTGACTGGCTGGTGATAGGGATGTGTGAGTATTTGTCTGCACCTCTGCAAGCAGTGTGGATGCCCGACACAGGTCTATGTTGGACAGCTGTGGACTGTGCATGGCAGGATGGATGGTTCACCATCTCATGGCAGGGATGCAGTAACTGCTTCTGCCAGGAGTATCACTTGCATCGTCAGGCCCAAGGACAGATGCAGTACTACTCCCTGATGGTGACTGCTGTCTGCTGGACATGCGTCCCTGATGGGACTAGCCAGGACAACATGCATATGGCCTGCACTGGTGTAGTGTGGACAGCATCCTCCCTTCAGTAATGCTGTTGGTACTGCCACTATGGGACTGTGAATGTGTATGGTCATGTGGGCTCACAGCTGATCATGTCACTGACCTATGTCCACCTGGCCAATGCCATACTCCCACCACATGCTCGAGCACAGACAATGCATGGTCAAGCAGTGGCAATGTCTCACCCCACTGTCTATCCACAACATTGGCAGGATGATGAATGGCATCACAACTGCCATGGAGACTGCCACACATGACAGGGAGCACTGCATGAATGACCCTGAGCATCTGTCTGGTGGTGCAATCAGTACATGCCTGTGCCTCTGTGAGAGACTGTAACATGCATCTGGTGACACCTGCTGTGGCACTTGCGACAGGGGCTTGATGGGCAGCAGTCCTCTGTTGAGCACCATTGTCCATCTGCCTGTGTGTGACCTTGCCTGGCCTCTGCCTATGGCTAGTGTCTACACTTACACTCACCATACTCAACACACTAGCCTTTCCATGCCACCACCCTTACCCTGTCCACTATCCATGGCTGCTGGGGACTGGGCATGTGTGGGCATACTGTGTGTAGGGACATGGTGGCTGAGAGTGAGATGCAAAACAATGGCATGAGTCCAGGCACTGATGACCTCACCTGTGCCCCACTATGACCACCATCTTCATGGGAGTCCGCTAAGACACTGACATCAGGTTGTGAGGGGAGGGACACCAACCCCTGTGTTCAGCTGTGAGGGGAACACTACATATGTAAACTAATACCCAGCAGTATCATGTTTGCTGAGATACACACACACACGCACACACACACACACACACACACACACACACACACACACACACACACACGCACTCCTGGTACAGTCTGGAACAGCTGTGACACCTGTGGGCCCTTCAGGGTAGACCTTACGGTAGTTCTGCATGCTGCAATCCATCTATTTCACTGCTACTGTCTGGCCCACAACAAAGGTTGACAAATCCTAATGTGTGATGGGCCTAGTAGCAGAATGGTAATTGTGGCCAAGACCAACGCTATTGGAGTGAGCTATACAGTGTCACCAAGTGCATATGCACATACTGTAAGAACTGACTTACTACTATACAGACCACACACTGCATATGCACATACTGTAAGAACTGACTTACTACTAGACAGATCACACACACTTGACAAGGTATAACGATATATGATGATAACTGATGAGGGGACAGGACTATACACTATCACTGCAGTACATACACAGTTCAGACTCACAGGGATTCATTTCAGACAACATTGCAGGGCAGTCTGCAATACATACAGGAAACATGTAAAGTACTAGGTGCATAGCCTCATAAGATGATACCAGACTACTGGCCCTGATGCCCTCATAAGCCTGGCTTAGATTTTGCCCATGCCCCTTCCAAGCTAGCACCTTTTTCCCCTGTTCAGCTGGGACACATGCAGGATCCCAGGGGTGTCTCATCCATTTCCCATGCAGTCGTCCAGCTTTCTCTTCCAGACAGCTATACACATACTCTGCTAGACATGGGGAGGGAGTATACTTTACAGACAGTGTATTGTGTGGGACACCACACTATCCCACCAACAAGTACTATACATGTCACAGACCAGGTGAGGGCCTTGCGTGTGTGATGCATGAGTGCAATTTGTCTTACAGATATGCAGAAATGCCATCAAGGCTGGTTTGGACATGGCCTTGTATGCCAGACACAGGTCACCTATGCTCAGTCTGTATGAGACTGAGTACAGGGGCAGGGCTTTCAGCCTACCTGTATAGGATAGGTGTTGCAGACCCTGGAATTGCTTGGTCAGAAACCTTTTTGGTCTATGCAACTGCTGCATTTGCTTAGCAAGGTACATGCCAAAGGAGCCATTGTACTTGGTAATGCATCTGATAAGGATGGAGTACAGGGATGTTCTGTTTTCCTGGTTCCTAGATGGCATACCCATATTTGTGAGGTGGGCCATGTAGACAGCCTTCCGTACAATATTGCCCTCATAGTGGGAAACTGTCAGGTTGCTACCAACCTTGGTGTACAAGTTACCTCACACCTGATTGCATACTCAGTACAGTATTACTGTCATACTTAGTGTGGATGACATCTGCCACAGTAGGGAGAATGATCCCTCTCCTGGCATACAGTCTGCGGTAATGCTTCTTGCACCAGTCACTAATTGGGGTGAGTGTCCCTTGGAGGATGCTCTCATCAGTAGGAGAATGTAAGACAGTGGCATGCTTGCAAGCATCTGTACACCTGGTCAGCCACAGACCACTGCTTTTGTCCTGTACCTCAGATATGTATATCTCAAACAGTAGATGCCCCCAGACCGATCTTTGGGTACACAGCTTTGGAATAATCTACTACTAGAGCTGGGTTCCACTACTTTGACTGAGTGGGTACTATCACTGGGCCAGTTAGCTACCCATTTGGTAACCGGTGCCTAGCTATGTAGGCATATGTATCCTAGCCGCCTGGAGATTATTGTGAGAGAATTGGGCTAGATGAAAGTAGGTATTGTTCACCATCTTCCCCTCGTCCTTGTGTTTGTTAACCACTTCAGAGAGGTTGACCAGGTTTAACAGGCCTGATCTCCCCTTCACAATACCATGTTGTGTGGGCTCAGACATTTCGATGTTTCCGATGTCCCTATTCATAATATCCTTGATGATATTGCCTTCCATGCCCTTGCAGAGTAGGCTAGTTAGGCTGATGTGCATATGATTGGCTGGGTCGGTGGATTGCTCCACCTTTGTGTGTAGGGATGACAATGGCTGTCCTCTGTGTAGATGGGATGACATCGGTGCTCAGGCTGTGGTTGACTACAGTGTGGAATGGATCTGAGGGTCCATGCCTGTGTTCATGTAGGATCTAGCCAGGGATGGTATCAGGCCTATGGAGACCTCTGTGTGTTGCTTTTCAGAGGGCATTACGGACCTGCTTCCTGATGATGAGGGGAGGGAGGCAGGTGCTGTGCATGCACATGTGTACCAATGGGGGGACAGGGGTTGATGTTTACACTTCACCTGTCTGCAGCCAGTTGCCTATATCTATGCCATATGTGTATGTGGTGTTATTGACCACTACTACAGAGAAGATTAGTGTCTTGCCTCTGAAACTGCAGACACATGTGTGGAAGGCCTAGTGATTGGCCTTGGTGGATGTGTCCAATTTGCCGTCAAAGACAGCCTTAGGGTAAATAACCTGTGACCTTATTTGCTTGTGTATACCAAGGTGACACTCCTTCCAGTGAGGCACCTGTTCCTTTTTGGCCCATCCGGCAATTATTTCCACCTATTATGGTATGTGTGTATTGCTGCTGTCCACCACGGGCATTTAGCCTACCTTGAGAGAGATGATGCTGTTGTGTCAGGTATTGAGTCCAGACAGCTATGCAGGTACCCACATAGTATTGTGGTGTGGGCCTGGACACTGCTGCAAGTTCCAACAAATGGGACATTGGCTGTACAGCTACTTCTATCTGTAGAATATATATATATATATATATATATATATATATATATATATATATATATATATATGTATGTATGTATATAAGGGTACTATGGATATATATATATTTTCCATTATATCAGTGTTAAAACATTGCGAATTCCTACAGCTCAGATGGTGTAGTATGTTGCTGTGCTTGTAGTGCACAGGGTCCTGGGTTACAGACTTTGAAGTAATTACTTTTTTCATTAATGTTAAATGACCAGAATGCATGATATGTTTGTAAAAGCATTTAGATTCCCGTAGCTCAGATGTTGTAGTGATATGTTCTGTGATTGTAGCGCACAGCATCCTGGGTTTGAGACTTGGCAGGGGTGATTATTTTGTTGCTGGGCTGAACAAGGGCTGATGGAGACAGAGTGATTAAGGCACTTTTAAGCAGTTGTAAGTGGGATTGTGCAGTTTTGAGTGGAGCTAAGCAATGCTAAGAGACAGTTAAACCCTCTTAGCTTCACTTAGCACAGCTTACTCCCACTTACACCCACACTAATTTTAATTAAAGAAAATAAAAAAGGGTGATAGAAAAGTGGTGAAATGGGGGCAAGCAGGGGGGTAAAACATTAGGAAAACCAGCTAGGGTTGTGCAGAATGGGTGTAGGAAAGAACCATAGCTCTACATGTCTTCTGCAGCAACAGCTGTGGATAATGTGTATAATTTGGAATTTACAGCCTCACACCCCACAGGGAACGATTTTGGTGACAGACATTTGGAGAATAATTTGTGGATAGATTGATTAATTTCATTGTACATGGGGGTGAAATGTAGAGCTATGTACTGGGTAATTATTTTTTTGTGGGACAGATGCCCTTTTTTTAGGTGAGAGTGGGGTGTTGGTGAAGGGCTGTGCGTATGTTTGGGGAGGTAGGTTGGGTAGGATAGGTAGCATTTGCAAACAGACAAGACACACAAGACAGTAGACAGGGGCAGTATATGACACATGAGGGGGGTAAACACCTTGGACAGGGAGGGAGGTTAGGAATCAGAGGCCCATGAGCCCCCAAATGGATACAGTGGGACTGAGGTCCCCATCCATGGGCAGTCACCACTGCACCTTCATGGCCCCAAAGGTGGCTGTACTGGGGGCTGGTCAAGAGGGGCAGGCCCCCTCCAGGGGCACCAGGCAGCCCTCCATCTGGCACAGCTGCCCACCCAACTCTGAGTGGATGATACTGCGCACCATACCCTGGAACTGTCAGCAGGTGATGGGCTCCTCTCCGCACCCATGCCTGGGAGGGGGGACCCCATCCCCTGAAGTGGTTCCACCCAAAGGTGGTGCAGGACCAGCAGAGGAGGATGTTCCAGGATGGGTCCCAGACATGCTGGGGCCCGGTGCCATGGCCAGGTAGGGTGAGATCTGCCTTAACAAATGTGCTATGGTGTTGTGGTTTTCCAGCATATATTGGTTAGTCATGAACAACACATTTCAAAATTAGTTATAACTGCATGAGTGGGTGTTCCCATTAACCCAAACCAACAGATTTGAAACAGTTGCATAGCAAACAGAACACATGCATAAATGGAACAACAGTAAGCACTTTAACGGCATGCAAGTTACATTGATGGCAACAGGCCAACAATAATGGCATTTGAACAAAGTATGTTAATATGCAACCAATGAAATACATGAACAATAATAGAACACATGTTCCAACAGTAGTTTTTGAGAACAACATATCCATAGTATATGAATAATAATTTTAGATGCAGATGACTTGGGAGGGAGAGAATAGAAAGTCCTTTAAAAACTGTATTGGCTTCTGTTTTTCACAACAGTACTGTTCAATATTCTACAGGTCTGCCCTAAATTTACATCTACCTATGGCCCATAGCTCCTGTGGCACATACATACCTGTTAGACTGTCAACCTGTAATGGTATGGGGTAGACTGGGTACACTGTGGCTACTTTACTGGAGGGGGCTTGTACATGGTTGGGTTACATACTTGACATAGAAGAGTTACCCTGCAATGATCTTATGTGAGTCTGCTACTAGCATAGTTTACCTGGATTCCTACCTGTGTCCAAGGTGATTGGCAGCAGTGACCACTAGCCATGAAAGTGTGACACTTGAGAGACATGTTTCGGAAAGAGGGCATGGTGTATGTACCTATCCTGCTAAAACTTGCAGGCATATGGGGTTGGACAGTGGAACAGTTGTACACAGTGTATTAGTACACCCTTCATACAGCTACTACACACATTTCTTTACCTGTAGGACCTGTGGAGGAATATCTGTTAACACCTTCTGAATGTTTCCACAAATATTCAGGTGTATTAGTATACCCTTCATACAGATACTATACACATTTCTTTGCCTGTAGTAAGAGCTGTGGCAAAAATATCTTTTAATGCTTTCTGACTGTTTCTACACATATACAGATGTATTAGTATACCCTTCCTACAGCTACTGCATACATTTATTTATCTGTGAGACCTGTGGGGAAAATATCTGTTAACACTTTCTGACTGTTTCTACAAATATTCAGGGCTTCTATTGTGTATATATGCACACATCTTAGTACCACTCCCTGGGTTTGAACCATGTCGGGGTGTGCTAAAATGGACAACAACACTGTTTACCATCACACTGAGCTACTTGGGAACTGCTGTTTCCTGCTGATTTCTGATTAATACTCTCTGGGTTGGACAGACTGACCTTGTAATCCTGTGATTCATGCATGGCAGATAGTTATTGTTATTGTGTAATATTCCTTTGAAATAGTACAATCTGGAAAGCAAAGTAAACAGAAGACTGCAATGCATACTAGTTGCTTCCCAGAACAGCCTCAGTTATTTCTTGCTGTTAAAAACCTGTATACATTCTAGTTCTACAGCAGCATTCCAGAGTAAACACAACAGTTTGTTGTATATTTTTATTGCAATGAAATGACACTTTTATTAATGGACATCCTGTGGATATGTATTAGTGTGACAAAATGTGTTTTATTCATTACACATAATACACAATATAGCTCCTGGCAGTAAACAATGTACTCCTTCTACTTTATGACACTGTATACTGCAAGATAGATCTGTACTCAACAGCCTGTTTGTGCATCCTATGGAGCTCAATGTTCATAGCCCTCACTTCTGCAGCTGTAGGAGTGAGAAACAAACATTCTGCATACCTGTCTATCACATACTCAGGCTGGGATGTGGTACAGCTGTATCTGGGATACTTACAAACTGCTGGAACATGCCGGTCCCAAGCATCTTGGATCCATTGGGCCAGAAGCTCCCCCTTCCTATGCTTTAGGTTGGTGTAATATGCTGTACTTGCTCACCAGTTTGGGGGATTCCAGTTACACTGGTGAGGTTGCGTGCCAGATGGTATCAGGCCTCCACTTTGTACTGAGAGCCCTGGTACTGGCCCTGCAGCAGTCTGTCATCATGGTGTTCTACGAGGAGTTCAGCCATGACCCTGGACTCCAGGATGACCCAGCGCTGTACCCGAAAGTGTGCTCCCTCTCCAAAGCCAGACATGTTCCTGCAGAGAACAAACTAAACAGGTTATGGCTGTATTACCACCTGCATGGTTTAAATAAGGACATATCCCCACCCTTTGCCGTGATGTGGACCATTATGAAAATGCTAAGCTCAGCTAAGCAGTGTGCAAACCCACTAACCTGGGTTGAATAGTGCTTAAAGGGGTAATTGCTGAGCATTGCTTAACAGTGCACAAATCCATTTAGCTGAGCTGACTGCTGCTTAGCAGTCACATTTAAGCAATGCCTACACTAACTAATCATAGCTGAGCAATGCTTACCATTGCTCACTTTTCATTTAAAAAAATACCAGGTTATGACTTCATTAATTATTACTGGCATATTAGTAAGTGTATATGATTTACTTTACATGACGTCCCTCTATGTGCTTTCATTACATTACCATGGGGTGTAACTATACTGTATGGGACACTTATGTGTACATGGGTGATTTCACATGTTATATGCACTTACACTTACATTTTAGACCAGCTACACTACCTTGGATTACAGATATTCATTACTACATAATTTAAAATTAAAATAATAATTTTAACACTGCATACCCATGTAAAAATAAAGTGCCTGTCTTGGTATTTGAATTGTGAACACCTGCATGTGAAGGCGGGACTCTAACTACTACACTATCTCTGCATGAGGATTTCAGCTGTCTATTTTTATTTATCTCCTATGGGATGTTTCAGCAATGGTGAACAGAGGGTCATGACATGCACACCCACTCAGCTATGCTTAAATATACCTTACAATGGAAAAAAAATTATAAATTCATAGAACCACTTTTTTACATGTATCTGTACTCTTTGTCAGTCACAGTAAGGGAAATTGTAAAGGGACACATATGGACAGATTTTAATTATTGGTCTTACAAAGTTAGGAAGTGTGACTGTGATTTTCTAGCAAATAATTGGCAAATCACTCGGGGTTTAAGTCAGAAGATACTGACAGACATTTGGATTTCAGACTTCATACCCTTCAGGAAATCCTTGCTACTGCAAACCTTTTATTCTGTCAACTTTCCGGGTTTGTCAGTGCAATATTTAAAAAGTGTCCCTATTTTTGTGCCTTTGTCCCCCCATTATTTATGGATTTGTACAGCTTTCTTGCTCTAGGAAGTTGAGAAGTATGTGAGGCAGGCATCTGAGCATTCTGCAACAACCTGTGCAGTTGATGGCTATGGCTGTATGGCACTTTCAGATGGCAGACATTTGTGTTTCAGTCTTCATACCCTTTGGGAAGTATGTGCTACTGCAAACCTTTTATTCTATTTGCTTTCCGGGTTTGTTAGTGCAATATTTAGAAAGTTTCCCTATTGTTATGCCTTTCTCCCCCCCCCCCACACACACACTATTTATGGCTTTGTTCAGCTTTCTTGCTCTAGGAGGATGAGAAGTATGTGAGGCAGGCATCTGGGCATTTCGCAGCAACCTGTACAGTTGATGGCTATGGCCATACAGCACTTTCAGATGGCAGACATTTGTGTTTCAGTCTTCATACCCTTTGTGAAGTCTGTGCTACTGCAAACCTTTTATTCTGTCGGCTTTCCAGGTTTGTCAGTGCAATATTTAAAAAGTGTCCCTATTTTTATGCCTTTCCCCTGCACTATTCATGGCTTTGTACAGCTTTCTTGCTCTAGGAGGGTGAGAAGTATGTAAGGCAGGCATCTGGGCATTCTGCAGAAACCTGTACAGTTGACGGCTATGGCCGTACGGCACTTTTACAATGCAGGGGTTGTGTGGCAGAACCTGCGACACATCCCCTGCATTGTTTGTTGCTCCCCTAGCTAATTCAGTGTCGGCGGACACTGAAATACTCATTTTATATTTCATTTCAGTGTCCGCAAACAATTAAGTACTTTTAGAAAGCACCGTATGGCACTTTCTGAGTGCAGGGGGCATGTTATATTTGTGTGCACTACTTAAACACGCCCCCTGCACTCAGTACTCTTCATGTCCATTTAGCCTTAGCAGTAGCACGTCTTAATGAATACACAAGGTGCACTGCTGTTAATGCTAATGCTAAATGGACATGGTTTACTCCATGCAGGAATAGCGCTATTCATGCACAGAGTTTACTGAATCCCAGGGATAAACTTGTGTATTTAATGAAGAGTCACCCCATTTTCTAGATGAAATGATACCTGTCTGGGAAGTTATTTTTCATATTTGGGCAGCATTCTTAACAGGAATAGTAGCATCGTTCAGATCTGTAGGTTAGACTGAGGAGAAAGCAGTGGGGCAAAGGGGGCAACTGGGCCAAAACTGCAAGCTGTTAGGGGTATGAGATTGGAAAGTGCATGAGTGCAGAACCAGCACTCATTTATGAAGCTGGGAAAACATTGCAGCTCAAAAAGTGAATGACATACTACGTGAGTAGTTGTGCATGGTGGGATGCCAGTGCCTGTATTCACAACTAGAGGTGCTTGTTACATTGCCACATCTCTATTAATCAGCAGCATGGAAGACCTTTTTTTCTTTTTTTATAGACCAGATAAGGATGTAAATGAGATAAATATGGTTCTAGTACTATGGAAGATTTGTTTTTTTCTCTTTGCTAAAGGTGTATATCCTTCTACTGGAATTTACAGTACAAAAGGCTAGCAACAAGAATATTGGTGCCTGAATATGTATTTGTCTTATGATTGTAAATAGTGCTAGCAAAAACGTAGTCCACGATATCAGGAGAGTCTGTCCCTATACAAATCTGTCACTGCTAAAGTATTCTTATGACCTGCCTAATTATGCTTTGACCTATGGTGATGAGTACAGCAGCATTATGCCTACACATGTCCCCACCCACTTTCTTATAGTAGGGATATATCAGTGCCAGTTTCCAAGTTGTCCCCAACTGTCAGCATTAGAAACGCTTAACCGTTGCCTGTCCCGACAGCTGTCATAAGGTGGGTGTAGGTTTCTTCATTGAAGATGTAATATATCAAACTACAACTTATTGAGCACAAATGCTCTAAAATTAAACTGGGGGGGCAAGCTTCACTGCGACCACAGCTAATTATGTAAACCAACTACAAGATCGCAAAACAGTGGGGAAAGGGAAAATTCCATGAGGCACACTGTACTATGATCTGGCACAGAAAATAAAGCTAGCAATAACTCATGCCAATTTTTATTTCATTTGAGAAAAAAATCACATAACAAAACAAATGTCTACCCATAAGGTATACCTCTACAACCATCCCTTTAATTCTAATTTAATCTACATAGGTTACCCCTTTTTCTGTAGCAGTCATGCTAACAGTCACAAGAGAGTGCAGGCTATAACTTTGAGTCTTGCATTCACAGGTCCCTGCATGTCCAGAGGAAGAGGTGGATTGTAGAGGTTAGAGAGTTTAATCCCTGCTTAATATGGTGTCCTGCTACAAGCACACATGGACAGCACCTTTTAGAGAGAGGATGTGCTGACCAACCTTTGCATGGCTAGGTGTGGCAGGCAGTGGTCTGTGACACAAATGCCATGGGAATAGTAGTCATACTTTAAAACAGCATTGTAAATGTGTTACTGGCATGGTATACTGGGCTAAGGAGACAGCATGCCATGGAATGAGCACCTGGAAACAACAAACTGACAAAGCCAGAGGAATTTTAGTATTTCTGCAGGGGGACACTGGTTCTAGGATTACCCTGGAGGAGAAGTCACTGATATTTGGATGGATCCTCAACCAATTTATAATGGCACATGATGTCCTAGCTTTGTACCTTGTATACCAGAGTACTATATACTTTTACTGTGCATATCATAGACTGACTACAGAAACAGCTGACTATGTATTGTTTTTAGAGCATCAATTATCTGGCAATGTCATTTGGTAGTAGAGGTAAGCTGGGTTTGCATGATACATTGTGCAAGTTACAGGGGCACAATTTTGCAACAGGTGCCCATGCTGACTCCATTGTGAATTTTGTTGTGTATCCATCAGGCAGATCATTGCTATGGTGGCACCTCTACTGACAGGAGCACAACAAGAGGTTGTGTTGGGGCTGACGATAATGAACATGGATATCTGAGCAACAGTCCAACAAAATAATGGCACTGTCTGTCACCATCCAGGTTGCAGATTACTGGCTAAATTTATGACCTCACTCAACTCAGAGCATGGGGCTGTACAGCGTGAGTGCTCACCAATTCTCTATGGTCCTACAACCACCAATCATCCCTCTCAACTTCTTACAACTATAAATCTGGACAAAAACATTAATAAACATTGGGCAAAGGTACAAAAAGTTTTAAATATTGCTCTTACAAACTTAGAAAGTTGATAGACTAACAGGTCTTACTTTAGCATGAATTTTCTGAAGCGTATGAAGTCTAAAACTCAAATGCATGTCCTTATTAACTAACTTCAGACTTTAATGATTTGCCACTAATTTGCCAGAAAACCACAATTTTATGAAAAATGGATATATATATATACACACACACACACACACACACACATATACACGGGTATACATATATGTGTGTGTGGATCTACTTCAGAAGCTCAAAGTTTCAAAACTTCGAACTTCAAACAGCATAAGATCGAAGTTTTGAAACTTCAAAAACCTAATTAAAAAAAATACAAAATACAATTTTTTTTTTCATTTTTGCAGGGGGTAACCCCTCCTGCACCTCCCATGTGAGGGAATACACCCCCACCCCACCCCTGCTAAAAAAGTATACCAACTCCAAGATTGAACTACAGTGAAGAAAATTGTAAATATCCCATTCCATGCTGTACAGCAATCTCCATTCAAAATGTTCAAAGTTGCAAAAATGTCATCTTATGGTCTCGGCCTTTTAAAGTTCAAAGTTTTGAAACTTTGAGCTTCTAAAGGGGATCCATAATGTATATATATATATATATATATATATATATATATATATATATATATATATATATTCTGAGCTACTGTGTACTGTATCAAGCTCTGTCTGGGGGTAGATGCCAGTTATTGCAGTTCCACCTAGCCTTTATCAGATAATGGTGTTAATATGCCTTTTCTGCAGGCCCTTTGTGTGTGCACGAACTGTCCATTCCAGTATTCTGTGGGTGCCCAGGATTTCTCCTCATCACTTTCTTATGGAGCATCCTAGAAGCAAGACATATCCAGTAGGCTGTGGCAGAATCATACTGCAGTGTTCCCCAAACATGGCAAGGCAGTAGAAGAAGTAGTTGTAGAAGTTAAATAAATCCCAATCCCTCAGTGCCACATGCTCCAGGGATATAAACTTGGTCATCAGAATGAACAAAACATGCTGGAGAGATAGGTTTCTGACTCAGAGACTCCCCATACTCTGGAATAGACTGCCCATACATGCAAGCTGAGCGCCTCTTTGGCTCTCTTCAAAAGGAACCTTGACGATTGGATGGGAGATCATGTCAAGTCGCCCTGCTAGAAAGGGGACCAGGGAAGTAAATATTTTGGGAAGAAATAGCCAGGGAATTGTTATGGCTAGGCTTGTATAGGCCCTAGGGACGATAGCCTAGTACCAGCCTATGAACCTATGAACCTATAAGAGGCCAAACACCCGCTGCATGACATTATGGGTTTTCACATGTGCAGTTTTACAGTGGTGCTCATCTACTAGCTTTGGTTTCTGTGTTGGTAAAATAAGTCTGAGTGCTAGCATGTATCTGCTTTTTTTCTAAGTATGATTGTGGTACAGTGTGAATTAGAAAATGTGTCCTTTCCCCACTATAGTGCAATCTCAACTCGCCCTCACCTGCAAAAACTAATTTTTTTTTTCCATTTTTTGATGTTTTTCTGATAGTTTGGCACACATTCATAGAATATATTTATCTCTGTCTCTCTCTCTCTATATATATATACATACATATATATATATATATATATATATATATATATATATATATATATATATATATATATATATATATATATATATATATATATATATATATATGTATATATATATATATATATATATATATATATATATATATATATATATATATATATATATATATATATATATATATATATATATATATATATAAAAGAAAAAATGTTCCAAACACTAAAACCAAGGAGTAGCCAAAATCCAATAAAAATCCAAGTAAGAATCCAAATAAAGCTCCACAGAAACCTTTATTGCATAGGTAAGCACTTTAGCAACCTCTCCTGGTTGCTTCCTCAGACCAAAACAAACATGCTTAAAAACAATCCCCTTTTTATAATACACATCACACAAGACCCACCAATCCTCGTGGAGAATACAAGACTCCAATGCTTTCCAGATTCAAAGAGATACACACTCTTTTAAATCAGATAAAAACATATATGTAGAAAATGCATATAAAAATACATGTAGAAATACATATAAAAAACACACAAAAAGTGTGTATAAAAATATATAAAAATGTGTGTAAAAAGCCTAAAAGCACTGTAAAGCATGCTTGCATGTCCTATTTGAAACATAACCCTAGTTCCAGAGCACAGCAGATTGCTTCATACTACTTTCTTCCTAAGTTTCCTGTTCTTCAGAACAAGTTTAAGGGATATATAATCATTCAGCCCCAGTGATTTGTGTGCAGCCAGTGTCAAAATCCATCCAAGTTCTTTCTGTTCAGTTCTATTACTTAAATCCCCACCTCTCATATTTTCTACTAAATTGTCTATAATGGAGAAATTAAAATAATGGTTCTCCCCCTGCTGCAACATATGCTTAGCTATTGCACTATGTTCCTGCCCTCTCCTAAAACAGTAGAAGTGATCCCATATCCGTTCTCTGAGGCGTCTCTTGGTTTTCCCAACACAGAATGCATCACAGCATACACAGTGGGCTGAATATATCACATCCTTAGTTTGACAGTCCCCCATGTCACTAAATTTATATGATTTCCGTGTTATGGGGTATACACATAATCTGTTGGTTTCAATGTACTGACAGAATGCACACTTGTTGCATCTCACTGTCCCATAGATCACCAAAGGGGGATGTTCCATACTTTCTTTATAGCAGAGCATTCCTCTGAGTGATTTACTGTTTTTATATGTAAACTTTGGCCTATCACCTACTATCTTACTGACCTGATCATCTGTACCTAGAATATGCCAATTCCTATACAGTGTATTCTTAATCAGATGTGTATCTGTTGAATGTGTCATGTTATAACTCAAAACGTGTGTGCCGCCTATGCTTTTCTCAGAGGTCAGATTATCTCTTGCCGGACTGGAGAAGTATGGTTTCCCTATATTGTCTCTCTGACTTTTGGCTGTTTGACAAGCCTCCTCTATCTCTTTTTTGGGGTAACCTCTCACTGCAAACTTATCCCTCAAAGTTGCCAAACTGGTCTCAGAATCCTGGTTCCTGGCATGTAACCTGGACATGCACACAGCCTGGTTCTTAACAACATTCTTAAAGATGTGGGGTGGATGCATACTTTTATGGTGAGCATAACTGTTATGGTAACATTCCTTCCTATGCAGGCTAGTGTATATCTTTCTAGTTGTTGTTTCCCTTATTACTTTAATATCCAAGAAGTCAACGCTAGTCCTAGAACTATTAACAGTAAAGTTCAAAAATTCCATACTATTATTCAGATGTTCAATAAACTCATGTAACCTTTCTTCAGTATTACCCCATAGAAGAAACAAATCATCCACAAAATGCCAGAAAAATAATATATTCCTACTGAAATCATTATTATTCATCATGAAGCATTGTTCCCACTGTGCCATTACTATGTTTGCATAATTGTTAGCTGTTGGGGTCCCCATGGGCACCCCTGATGTTTGCAAAAAATACGTTGTTTCAAATGTGAAAACATTAAATTCTAAAATTAATTCAAGTAGGAAACAAATTAAATCAATCTTTTCTACAGCTATTGTGGCATCTTTCATCAAGAACTCTCTTACATAGCCTGTTCCTACCTCATTGAGAATGCTGGTGAAAAGAGATACTACATCCAAGGTAACCAAAAGTTCTTTCCCAGTTGCCTTGTAGCTGCTTAGAAAGGCATAAAAATCTTTTAAAAAATGCTCAGAATCTCTCAGTATTGAGCAATGTTTAGAAATCATAGGTCTCAATTGCTTTTCCAGATAAACAGGTGCTGGCTCAGTAATCCATCCAGATCCTGAAACGATGGGTCTGAATGGTGGTCTCAGTTTATTCTTATGGACCTTAGGAAGTCCATTAAAACTGGGAATAACAGGTGTGTCAATAATAAAATATTTATACAGACATATTCAGGTATAGCATGCTCTAAATAGCAATTCTCAGTTTGCCATTTATAGTTCTCAATTATTGATTTTACCTCTATTACTTCAAGTAATTTATATGTATTCTCACAATCCAACATATTATTCAAGGATTCTGAATAAAACAATTTGTCCATCACTACTATCTGGTGCCCTTTGTCAGCAGGCTTAATAATTATATCCCCATCATTACGAAGCCTAGTCAATGCTTGTCTCTCATTTGACATCATGTTGTAAAACCTCTTATCTCTGCAGTCGGATCTAAGAGCAGTATATAAGTCATTCTCACATGCTTTAATAAACACTTCAACACTCGGTGGTAGAGTGGGTGTAAAAATACTTGTTTTTTTTAAAAAGATCATCATCTACATTTTCAGTACTTACATCATATATCATTTTCAGCGAAACATTACGTGCAAACAATCTCAGTTCAATCAACGCACTTGGTAAATCTGCTTGCACAGAGGGTATGAAGCTGAAGCCCTTGTTTAACACTTTCACCTCATCTTCATCTAGTTGCCGCATGGAAATATTGCAAACTAGGTCGTTTGCCATATTTTTTTCAGTGTCTGTACCTGTCCTTCCCCTGTCGAGTGTTACCTTTTGAATTTTCTGCCATCTGTTTCCACTTCCAGGGCATAAGTGCTGGCATGTGTGTTTTTTTGTTTTCAGTGTGTTACAGACCCATATTTTACATAAAGAATTAAAAAAAAAACAGTTTTCTTTATTTATTCATATTTGTTTAATAGAAAAGTTCAAATGGGACAGAAAAAAAAATTTTCAGCTAAGGCCCTGTGCAATAAGCTCCACAGTGACTGCAAATACAACATAAATCCACAATAAATTACATTAAATGCACAGTTACAATGGTTATACATGCACAAAAGTCATATAGAATTAAGGCACCAAATATTTGCAAATAATAAACATTACAAAAATAATCACACAAGAATTTTTAGTAATGGACAGTAAAGTTAAGAATTGTTTATTTTCTGTTTCAGTATAGTACAATTGCATTTTACTTTTCTTCCTAATGCTTCATAATTATACCATTAAGGTATTTATTTTATCATCTTGTTGTGAAGAACCAAGTCATATGAATGATAAGAACTGTCATATACTTTACTGGGATCTATTATGACAACCTGACTGGCTAAACATTGAGTAGCCCCATTGATAATACAAATGCCCAAAAAATAAAAAAGTAGAAACTCCGATTATAATCATATTTTGCAGCGGAGCAAACCTTCCTGCATCCTTCTTTGGGACAGCTGCATAAATATGAAGAAGGGGGAAACCTAAAAAAAAAGTATCACTGCCTATGTGCACTGGGATACCATACACATGTTGTTTACAGATGTTTGACTAATAGACTTTAATATTAAATATTTATTTTTTTCTTCTAAAAGTTAATTTACATCTAAAGAATGTATAAAGTGCCAATAAGTTTTATCTCAATCATTTTTTATTGTTTATAATGTTTAGACAAACTATCTTTATAGGAAAAGAAAGATGGATATCAAATATTAATATAAATGTGGGTGTGTATATTTTTCATTTTTCATTTTCATTTGGAATATTTACATAAGCTTTGCATTTATTTATAAAAGTCTGAGTTTTGAAATTTATAAGATTATCTTTAGTAATAAAGTCAAACCAATATATAAAATTATTTTATAAAGAATTCCATCAGAATGTGAACAACTGTCAATAACTCCCACTGTTGAAGATATAGAAAACCTTAAAAATTTCTGTTTTTGTAAGTAATAGAGATTTGTATATCTAACTTCGAAATATTTTTTATAATTGATGTTACATGGGAGGAATCTAGTTTTACTATTACTTTATCTTCTAGATATTGTTTTAAAATCCAGATAAAACTTCTACTATTTTCAATTTCTATGAATCTGTTAATTTAAATGAATTCAATACAATTTATTCATTAGGTCTACCCAATGACTATTACAGCTTAGATCCAGCCACCGAACAACTATATTAAAAATAGCTACAAAAGCATAGGATTCTAAATCCCCCTATATTCCCACACTTTTAAATGATTCTTGACTACCATTCTTGGTTTTATATGTCTAAACCTAGAAGTCACACTATTTTTAAATATTTTTCTACATCTACCTCGTCTTCTTCCTATATATCTCTCAGCAAGGCTGTACATTATCAAAATTCCCCTGTATCTCCATTTGATTTTTCATACTTAATTGTTTCAAATGTGGTAGTTAGGTCTGTGTCTTCTACCAGTACAATGTGCTTTCATATTTTAATGAAAAGAAAATAGACTACCTCTTATTCTTCCTGCCATATATGACATTTCTAACATTTTCTTTTAATGTTCTTTCTAAAATTTCCTTTCTAAAGTATTGTCTTTTTGTCTGTATTCAATTTATTTTCCTATGTTCCCATTGGCTGCATCCGTGCAACCATTACATACACCATGCTCTCACTCAACTCCTAACAGCTTTTTTTTTTGAGAAGCATTCCCCATGATTATTTTACATCATCAATATATATTGCAGTTTTATGCATTTTATTTTTTATGGTTTTCCTTTTTAGTTTCATCGATACCTTTTCTCAGCATTTGTTATGTTATATTCACATTTCAATTTTTCTCTTTAACAAGCTTATATTAATTTGTATCATCCTCTGTTACTGATGAGCATCTTTTAAACACTCATTCATTCAGTCCTTCATTATCTGGTATCCAGATTACACTAGTCATCCCAGCAAGCCATACATATGAGGCAGAGGCTCAGTCCTGGAATAAATGCCAGTCTACTGCAAGATACCCACATACATGCGTATATACATAAATACACCCAAACTGTACCCATTCTTATACACCAAGTTGCCTTTAGAATATAAGGAGACAGAAAAACTAAGCAAAAACTAATAGAAATACATGGAGGGAGGCCAACTATACATACAGTGGGACTTCTCAAAAACCAATCTGCTAAGCGTTTGCTGACATACATTTCATCCAGTTTCATTTGTTACCTTTGTCGTTCCATTTTGCACTCATTAAGGACCCACAATGCTTCATTTTTGCTTCACTGCTGCTTAAAGATATTTAAAGCTTTCCAAGGTACACTTTGAAATTGTCCTAGCATCTCCACTCCACTGTCTGTTTACCTCTCCCTCCCTCTGTTTCATACATCTGGAAATGACACTTAAGGTGAGATTCAGAAAAACCTTTCCTTAACTGCAAAGAATACTTGAATCTCACCACAAGATTCCATGGCCAAAAACAATATAAAAACAGGAAGTAAGCACAAGCAGAGTGTCATGCAACTCTAAATGCACTTAGCACATTATACAACAAGTAAAAACAAAACAAAAAAAAGAACAGAAATGCAGTGTTGGGCTTCAGGTCAGGTTCAACTACATGCCAACAATAGTTACTTTATTTTCTAAGAGACATTAACTATTTTCTGCTCTGTTCCTGGTCAGGATTTATGACTGAGAAGAATTTGCAAGGATGAATGAAGTTTGTAACGTTAGTGAAGTATCATAGAGCCAGTATCTCTTTATCCAGATGTCTGCTACTACTTATTTTGGTACCATTTTAAAATGTTCTTTCATTCCCTGACCTACAAAAGTTCATGGTTATCAGATTTTACTTGCTGTATTTCATGCCTCATTGTGAAGCCTGAAAAATGACACCTGTAGGCAAAGTTGCATAAAGGAGTATTGCATTCTACCCAATACAAGCTCTGAAAATCTGTAACAAAACTAGGAGGGGTCCCCATGCAGTAACGTCACAAGTTTGGAATAAGCACATAAAGCTTTCCAGATGTCAATGCCACAACACTACAAATATTTTGAGATTGGCAGTGATGCATATTTCTATTGAAAATATTATAATCCCGCCATCTGCCACTGCAGCCCACAGCAGTAAAGTAAATAAATAAGTGAATAAAACTGAATACTTAGTGATGCCTATGCGGCCTTAGAAAGACCAACAGACTCATTTAATCATTTTTATATTGGTTATGTAGTGCATAATAACAACAAAGTATAATTTTCCGAACCATGATGTACTGTTTCAAAGATACCACATTGCAATATTTATGGGAAATATAAAGAAAACAATGATTTCAATAACTAAATATTTTATTTACCAGATTACTGCTATGTTGAATCACATATCCAACTGCAATGACAATGTTGTGCAATTTCCAAACAGGATAATTTGTCAGAGTCTCACAGTATCTTGTCCTTCTCCAGAGATATTTGACGGAAGAAAATTTTCATCCCCACCTTCCTGCACACATTTGTACCGATACAATATCTATGGGACATTACAGTACCTGACATAGATGTCAGGTAGCCCAGTTACACATGGGCCTTTTTCAGACTGGGAGCACTGACTGGTTAAGCAACTTGTGCAGAGTAATACAGAAGGCAAATGGAAACTGATGGAATCAAACCCTGGTCCATCTGAAGCAAGTCATCAATATTTCATAGCCTTAATACTCTTATGCCAAGTTGAAGTGATCTCAGAGTAAGAGTATAAAAATAAAGAGAATGTGAAACCCCTCATGTGTGGGTGCAGGGTGACTTGACCGCCAATAAAAAATGCTTGTTTTGATTTTTACTGGTTGCATTTACATGAAAGTAGTTCAGCTGTTAGCATATATGTGTTTAGGTACTTTATGCACTCAGGCTGTTGAATTTGCTTAAGACACAGGAGTTTCAGTGAGACATGTTATCTTCAACCTCAACAATTCATCTCACCTACGGTATTGCCCTAGTTCTACATTGAATCATATCACTGGCACCAATAGCCTAGTAATAATTGTCCGGTTGTTTAGGTCCAAACAGGTCCACAACATATTTTAAGATTTCTGTTTTATGATCTACATCAAAAGTAATGTGTTTCTGTTTACTGGGTAGTTAAGCAGACACAACTTTTGAACCACTAACTATTTTAATTTACTTAGTAAAATCTATATATGTCTCTCTTTTATGATATGCTGCCAATCTCTTATTGCCTTTCTGCTTCTCTGTGTACCGTAACTAGCATGGTTTAGTACATTTTCAAGGTATTTATGCATGTCAATATGCCTTTGAATGTTGCCTTTTTCATTTGTTACAAATAAAATAAACTCTGATATGCATTATTATGTAAGTATTGTTCATAGGTTCATAGGTAGGTACTAGGCTATCAGCCCTGGGGCCTATATAAGCCTAGCCAAAAAGGTTCCCTGGCTTTCATCACCCAAGAAAATGATTTTCCGGTGCCACTATCAAGCAGTGCCATAGAAGTGATCCCCAGGGTGAATTTCTTATTTCCCATCCAGTCGTCAAGATTTTTCTTAAAGTGGGCCAAAGAGGAATTTTGCTTGACATGAATGGGATGTTTGTTCAAGAGTATGGGAAGTCTCTGGGACAGGAATCTATCCCTCCAGCATGTTCTGTTTATCGTGATGACAAGGTTTAGGTCCCTGGAGCGTCTGGTTTGGAAAGATTGGGATTTCTTTAAGTGTAGCATGTCCAACAGCTCTGGGTTTGACATAGCTTTGTATGTTAGGCAGAGATTGTCTCTGAGTAGGTGATATGCAATGGAGTAGAGCTGGAGGTTTTTGAGATGGTCTGCATATGGCATCTGTTTGAGGCCAGTAATCCTCTTAGTGAGGTATTTCTGTGGCCTTTCCAATTGTTGTAGGTGTCTTGTGAGATACATGCCAAACAGGGCATTGTACTCTATAATGGGTCTGATGAGGAATGAGTAGAGAGGAACAATGACCTCCTTTTTTCTAGAGGAGAACCTTTTTGTGATGAGGTGTGCCACATAGAAGGATTTCCTGACTACTGTGGCGATGTGGTTATCAAAGGAGACACTACAGTCCACCTGTGTCCCGAGGTCTCTTATCACACTTTTAGTGTTTAGTGAGCTACTGTCTATGTGGTTGTTCATAGGTACCAAGTTTTTCCCAAAGGGGATGACAATGCATTTCTTGGCACTGAGCTTGAGACCATGACTTTGACACCAAGCATCTGTCTCTGTCAGACCCTTTTGTAGAATGTCTACATCATTAGGTGATTCTATTATGGCTCCCAGTTTGCAGTCATCTGCGAACTTTGTTAGCCAAAGACCTTCTGTGTTGGCCTGTACTTCAGAGAAGTAGATGCCAAACAGGAGAGGACCCAGGACCGAACGCTGCGGTACTCCACTCGTCATTGGTCTGAAGTCAGACTTGGAGTTGACTACTTTTACTGTGTGGGTTCTGTCAGTGAGACAATTGGCCACCCATCTTGTGACATAGGGATTTATGCCCAGTTTAGTGAGTTTATCTATAATTTCAGAGTGGGGGATGGTATTGAAAGCCTTGGCAAGGTCAAGATAGGCTGTGTGCACTACTTTGCCCTCATCTACGGCTCTAGTGACTGCTTCAAAGAAGTCAGTCAGGTTTAGTAGACATGATCTACCTTTTATAAACCCAAACTGAGTGGGGTCCAGGGTTTGGAGGTTACCTATATCTTTATTTATAAGCTCCAAGATGACACGTTCCATGGCCTTGCATACCAGGCTCATCAAATTAATGGGGCGGTAGTTTGCAGGGTCCGTGGTGGCACCCCCTTTGTGGAGTGGGATAACCATTGCTGTTTGCCATTCAGTAGGCACATAGCCTGAGGTGAGGCTATGATTGAACATGGTCCTTAGGTGGGATGCCAGTTCATTCTGTGGTTCATGCAATAAGCAGCCTGGGATGTTGTCTGGTCCCATGGATGCTGTGTTCTTGGCTTTGGAGAGTGCGGTCTTTACTTGTTCATCTGTGATTACAGGGGCTTTGCATTCTTCTGGTATTAAGAAGGGCCATTTGGAGGGTGAAAGGGGGGTAAGGTTAGCACTGAACCTATCTGTCAGGATGTTGGCAATATTGGTCGGATCTGTATATTTAGTGCCATTGTGCTGTAGCTCAGAGCAGATCTGAGTGTTGCCATTGAGATTCTTGACATAGCTGTATAATGCTTTGTGGTTGTGTTTGGAATCAGTGGCAATTTTATTTTCATAAACTGGCTTTGGAGGATTTTATGAGGGATCTCAGCTTCTTGCTGAGGCTGACCATGGAGTTCCTCCAATCTTGGGATTTTACTCTTTTTTGCAACACCTTCTTTGTTCTGTTGTAGAGTTTGTTTATGGCAGTGGACCACTACATTGGCTTCCTTTTTTTTGGAGGATAGAGTCTTGGTTTTGTTGGGGATCACATGATCCATGCACTCGTGTATGTGCTTATACAGTGCATTTGTGTAAGATTCAGCAGTCTTACCTCTATTTTCCATCTGCATGGGTGTCGTGAAGTTTGCCACTTCTGTATTAAGAAGCATGAAGTTGGCTTTGGAGTAGTTTTTGATGGTGGTTTCCTTAATGGGGGGTGGGAGTGGGATATGGATGTCTAGGGTGATAAGCTTGTGGTCAGATCTGACCAACGAGAAGTTGACCTCTGGCATGGAACATTGGTTACCCATATTGGTAATGACCAGGTCCAGGATATTGTTGCCCCTGGTGGGGGTGTAGACAAGTTGATCCAAGGCATTGGAATTTATGAATTCCAGAAAACATTGAGCGAATGAGTTGGTACATGAGTAGTTTTACCAATTGATGGTGGGGTAGTTGAAATCCCCCATAATTAACGTATTGGGTTGTACCTTAATATTTTCCAGTATCTTAAGAAATGAAGAGTTGGAATCCTGGGGCATGGTGGGGGATCTGTAACAAGCTACAACCTGGATTGCAGTCTTGCCCAGTGTTAGTTGCACTTGGATAATTTTGGATGCATTATGTTGAGCAACTAGCCAGGAGGTGTGGATATCATTAATGAATATGGACACGCCTCCGCCTTTAGTGTTTCAGTCCAAGTTAGGTGGCCAAAAGGTGTGGTATGAATTATAGCCTGGTAATGCAAGGGTGCTCTCTGGAGCCTTGAACCAGGTCTCTGTCACTGCACAGGTGTCAAGGTTCTCCATTTTAAGGAGTGCCTTGAGTGAGTGCATTTTGAGATTTAGACTTCTAGCATTGAGTAGCATTACCCTCAGAGTTTGCTTGCTTGTACCTGTTACGATGGTGAATTTAGCATTTGAAACTTGCCTAATAACGATGCTATAGGGGTGGCAAGAGCCTTAGTCAGTATCCAGAATCCCAGGGGTGACAGGTGCAGGCCATCTTTGGCAAAACATGTCATCCCAGGCAGACAGATACTGGATCCCCTTAGAATGACACCTGAAGCTTAGTCAATTGTTAAAGTCAATCATTTTGTCCTTGTACTGTGGTATCATTCTGGGCAAGAGCAGGATGCTACTCAGGGATAGGGTCATACCTGACTGGGCTACAAGATCCAAGAGCTCCTCCCTGACTCTTTTCATGAAGTCCAGGGAAGTATGTCTCAGGTCATTCACACCAAATGGACAATGACAGAGTCGTATTTGTACTTGTTGTGGAGTGACCTGAGTGCATGCGTTATGTGGTGGATCCTGGCACCTGACAGGCAGCTGACAGTAATTTTCTCCTTGTTTAGCCTGGTGAGTGGGACATCAGTGTGCCTGACTATAGAGTCACCTATAACTAGGTTGTTAGGTACGTTGTTTTGCCTTATAGGCTCTTGACTGTCTAGTCCAGTCTTACCTGGGGAGAGCTTGGGTTCCAGTTTGGCCATATAAGTGCATCTCTCCCAGGTTGTAGTGTTGGGTGGTAAGAGGAGAGGGTTTTCAGTGTACATGAGGCAATTGCTACATTGCCCCAAGATGCCCAGCTTCATCAGGTGGACAGGAGAAAAGACCGGGAACTCACCCATGGACATGCTTGGATAGGTGCTTATTAATTTAAGTGCTAAGAACTGTTTATGTCTATGGTCACAAGTCTATATTAAGTAAAATTTCAAGGATGATGAAGCTATTCTTCCTGAAGCCTCAAATAAATAAAAAGTCTGAGCCACACAATATTGTTTGATGTGCATTTAATGTGTGTGGTCATTAGGTGAGCAGGCTGTGATTTATAGAGAAATTATATAGATTCTGTAAGCAAGGTATCAGCAATCATTATTTCAACATCATAGTTTCAACTGACACTGCAGGTGCCAGAAAAAAGGAAAACATGGTTTTAATTCTGCTCAAGCAAATGCTTTAAAACATGACAACAAATACTTCCTATGAGAGGAAGCCCTCTTGTCCCCATGAGGTGTAGGATTTGTTTAATCTTACTTATTTATTAGTAACTCTGACCTCATTACATATCAGAGGTAATACTGAGCGCTAACATGCAGAAAACTCCTGTCTGTGGCAAAAATAAATGGAAATCAGTGGCATTACCAATTCATTTCCCTTCTGATGACTTGAGATATCTCATTATGCAGTTAACAATGAGGACTGATTAGGAAATTAAATGGCTTGCACATAGTCTTACAGTTAAAAAGAAATATGAATTTGCTGATGCTGACAAGCGGATTGTCTCCAGCACACACACACACACACACACACACACACACACACACACACACACACACACACACACACACAGCCGCACACGCACTCACACACACACGCACGCGCACACACACACACACACACACACACACACACACACACACACACACACACACACACACACACACACACACACACACACACACACACACACACACACACACACACACACACACACACACACACACCTGCACACACACACACACACACACACACACACACACACACACACACACACACACACACACACACACACACACACACACACCCACACACACACACACACACACACACACCCGCACACCCACACACACACACACACACACACACACACACACCCACACACACATATTTAGCCAGTGACCTGAATTGTAAGCTTTTTACACATTCAGAATGTTGCAAAGAATGAAACCTCTATGACAAAGGGTGAGTGATAGACCAGCATGTAAGTAGAACATGAAGAAAAAAGTGAATAGGAAGTGATAAAAGATCTACAAGGAGTACTACTCGTTGTAGGGTGAAAAGTACCTACAAATGTCAGAACTTAAGAGATGTCAGCTCGTGGCAGAGGTAGAGAAAGGAAGGAAAGAGTGATGGTGGATTAATGGAGTATATCAGCCCTAAGACAAAGTACGGAGGAGTATAAGAGAATGGGAGTGAGAGAATAAGACTGAAATATGAGGCACAGAATCAAGGCAATCTGAATCCACACGCAGTAAACTGTGACATCCCAAGAGAGGCAGTCACAGGAGACTGAAGTTTTGGACCATGAAGGAATTCATACAGCAAAAAAAAATAGAATTCTGGATTTAGTCTCGACAAAGGTGACAGAGACAGATCTCTGAGTAAAGTTTCTTTTAGCCAGAAGTGATCACATCACTGCTTAAGCTTAGTTCAGATTGAAGAAGCAAGTCTAAGTTACCAAGGACAAAGATAATGGTGTGAGATTTCAGTATGAATTATGCTGAACTGGGAAATGGAATAAAAGTTACTTAAGGAATAGAGGCAAAGCAAAGTGGTCCTCAACATGCTGGAATGAGACAGGGTGGGGTAGGGTACTTAAGGTTCTGGACAATGGGCTGTGGAAAAACAAAATGACAAATGAGGAGATGGTCACTACAGTTACACCAGAGTATGTGTAATGATTGTGACAAAAGGTAATATGAAGGGGAAGAAACAGTACAATGAAGAAAGCAAAATGGTACAAAGTGGGCAGTAGAGTCACAAGCCAAAAGGGGTTTGAAAGAAGGTATATGAATAACAAAAATAGATGTACTGCAGAAAGTATTAAAGGATGGACGGATAACCCAGGCTCAGTACAGATCAGAAGATGACCATCAAAGACAGGGAGCAAAAAAAGATGTACTGAATCAATACTTCTCTCTCTGGTGTTCATGAAAAAAAGAGGATAAGACACAGGGACCTGAAGAACTACCTTAATGTCCATGTTATCCGACCACTGTGGTGACAGGATCCCTAATTGTTCTTCACCAGATCACTGGACAGTGCAAAGTGCCCCAAAAACTGGAAAGCAGTGTGGGGGAGGGGCAGCAAAAATACAGGGAACTACAGAATGGTTTCCCTGGCAGAAGTGGCTAAGAAGGTACTGAAGAAAATGCTGAGGGAAAGGATGATTGTTTTTCTAAAATGAAACAATGTCCAGATTAACAACCAACAGAAGTTCAAGACTTCAAAGCAGTGCTATTATAAGACGATGTTGCATGACAACATGACAATAGAGCTCAAGAATACATGGTCAACCTCAGCAAGGTCTTTCACTCTGTCTCACATTTTTAGCTGCTGAGAAATGAGGAACTGAGCTGTACTACCGCTGGAAGTCAGGATGTAAAGGACTGGAGAGAGGGAAAGAGAGACATCAGGAACAATGGAAGTGACCCATGAGGTTAGCCTTGGGTTCAATACTCATCAATGTGTTAAATTCATTTGCTTTTAATGTTGTTTTCTTACTGGGGATGCGGTCTAAGGAAGGACTTGGAAAGGCTAACCAAGTGGCTGAAGGATGACATTTCAGATTCAGTTTAAGTCAAATGAAAGTATTGCAGCTGGGCTCAAAGAATTCTTCTATAAAGTATCTGCTGAAGAGTGGACTCAAACAATAACAAAATGACCTGATGTGATTATCATAAATTGAATGGAGCAGTAGAGTGAGTGGAGTGTAGCAGCAACTAAAAGAAGCAAGATAGTAATGTTTTTGGTCTGCTGAGCCCTAATTGGATAAATTCTTGTTATTTTGTAGGAGGGAATCAAGTCAGTCAGTCAGTCAGTCAGTCAGTCAGTCAGTCAAATCCACTTTCTATGAATGTAAATTTGCCAAAAAAAAAAAAACTGCCGAAACAACATTCTTTGTAGCTCGGATATCATTTTCTGCCACACTCCTCCATGTGGGGACATTGTCACACAACAGTGGTGAAAAAGAAAACTCCTGTGTTGCAGAAAGTTGTTTCACAAGTTTTACTTCAATCTACTGATATTCATAGAAATAGATGTTCATAGAGTGACACAATCCAATAGACAGGAGGACATTAGGATGGTGAAAGGAGTTGAAAAAGTCCCACCAGAAGGGCATATGGAATGGATGGGAAACAGTATGACAAGACATTGTAGGACTAGGGATTCTTCTTACTAGAGGTGGGAAGGGAGCCTAAAAACAAAATGTAGCTGTACAAGATCATGTTATTAAGTTAGGAAGGGTTCACCCTGAACAGAAAGAACAGATGCAGGGGAAGGGCAGGCATACAGGCTATATAGACCATATATCCCCACTATTTGTGATAATTCTTCAGAAAGAATTGTAAAACCATGAAATGGATTAACAAAATGGGTAGGAGAAGGACAGATTACCAAAATGGGGGATGGAGGACAGATTACCAAAATAGGGGATGGAGAAGGACAGATTACCAAAATGGGGGATGGAGAAGAAAACTTTAATTAAGAGAGCATGGAACAGGTGAAGAAAAGAATAGGTGGAAGGGAAGGAGGACTGTGGGATAATTTGTTAAATGCAAAAAAAGGGAAGGGTAGGCAGGCTTTTGTCTTCTGAAATAAAACAGTGTAATGCAAATGAGAAAATGGATGTAAAAGAATGAGTAACCTGACTGGCTAAACACTGACATTCCGCATAATAGCAATGAAGGCTCAATGAAGTAAAACACTAATGAATATGGAGAAGCACTAGAGATAATTTGCTTTGTCATGGAACTTTCAAAATGAACAAATTCATAATGTGGAAACCATGTCTAACAAAACTACTTTGGTGATGTTGCTATCGCTCCTGTTCTGACTGCAGAAAACACACACAAGACACAGCTGCAATGATCACACACCTCCACAGCTTTCCAAAATCCTGTTATCACTAACTAGCAGCACCCACATATTTCTGTTAATCCCCTCTGTAACACCAAATAGAACAGTTATACATAAATATGAAAATTAATGAAATTTGTGTAGCATCCATAAAACAAATAAAGATTCCATTAATAACAACAGATACTCCTAACAGCAACCAGTACTACAGCCTCATTTCCCAGTGCGTGAAGGAAACTGAAAACAAAATGGACCCTGTTTAAGTATTCCTTCAATCTGGCTCACATGGTCTTGTTTTCATTTTTCATTTTCTGTCAAAGTGTTTGTTCATTTCCATTCCTATACCAATAACTGGCCATTTGTAGGTAGAAATACAGTAGCCTTGAAGGTACTGAACAGAAATGCAGACAAAGGCTTTACCTAGCTTCAAGTGTTCTACTAAACCATCTCAAAGTGAAATAATGCTTATCATCAAACTTTTTGCTCAAAAATATAAATAAAAAATAAAAACACAAACAAGACAGATAACTGTACACACTGTTCTTAAAGTAAATATTTATTTATCCTTTGTTAACTGAATTAGTGGAGACCTGATAATGTAATAATCCTATAAGTGAAATTTTGTCAAGGTTATTGATGAACTTACCCTATTATTTTGATAGATGCCAGGGGATCATCTAAGCTACCACCAACTCAAGCACATAGGACTTTGTTTTAGTAACTCATTCCAAGGATGCAATGTAATCAGTTTGAAAACGTAATCCAGTTACCTAGAGTTGGAATAGAACCTACAGCCTTCTGGTCTTCCTCCCTTAAAATGTGAGCATTCTACATGCCAAGCCACTGATGCTGACTGTGAAAAAAAGGACAATCTTATATGAGATGGTTTAACAGTTGAGACTGAATGGCCTATAAGCACTACACTTTTACCTGTAAACAATTTTTGGAGGTACCTCCCTTTGTCCTGCTTATGTCAGTTTTGGGGATATATTAATGTGTCCACTATGAATAATCATAATCACGTCTCTTTTAATCAACATGCACTTATTCGATCCAAAGATAAAACCTTGGGAAGTTGTTTATCCCAGCAGTGACACTCCAAAGGTTGCAAAAAAACAGATGATTTTTAAAAAGGGGATGCAAGCCCACATGCATCCCCTGAAATGGGGCCAAGCACCTACCTCCTTGAGTTTTGTGTGTGTGACACACTGATGTCCCTCTTACCAGGCTGGATAAGTGGAAGGTTACAGTTAATTGCATGTCAGGGGCCAGGATTTACCAAATCACACAAGCACTTAGGTCACTTATCCCTAAGTACCAGTATGATTTACGTCATAGTCCATGTGGGTATGAATGACCTGAGATGTACCTCCTTGGGCTATATGAAGAGAGACATGATTGAGCTCTCAGAATATGTCACAAGCAGGTATGAGCCTAGCACTGAGCAAAATTGTACCGTCTCATAGGATGATGCCACCATAAGCAGAAATTGATACATTTTAACAATTGGCTTAGCCACTGGTGTCATTCCAAAGGGGTCCAATATTTGTCAACCTGGAAGGACATGCTTCATAGGCTATGCTACTTTTCCAGGGATGGTCTTCACCTGTCACCTCTAGGCTTTCAGATATTGGCCATAACATTATCCATCCCTGTAGTGCCTTTTTAGGAACTGCCAACAGACAAACCTTCCAAAATAACAAAAGCTACTCAGGACACAAGCTAAAGATCTCACTGTTCAGTGCCAGGGGCCTCAACAAGAAACCACACTCCCTGGAAGTTCTCCTATAGATGTAGGATTCTGATGTCTGTCCAGTTACTGAAACACAGTTCAAAGCCAAGGAAAGCATTCCAGCAGTGCATGGCTATAATGCCTTTCATACATTCCAACCACCCATTAAACATCAAAGAGAAAAAGTCAGAGGAGTATTTATCTACATAAAGGATAAGCACACCTCAAGGCTGGTCAAGACAGTATGACATGTTTCATAGGTTCATAGGTTCATAGGTAGGTACTAGGCTATTGGCTCTAGGGCCTATATAAGCCTAGCCAAATGGTACCCTGGCTTTTGCCACCCAAGAAAATTATTTTCCTGTGCCCCTGTCAAGCAGAGCCACAGAATTGATCCCCAGGGTGAATTTCCTATCTCCCATCCAATCATCAAGATTTTTCTTGAAGAGTGCTAATGAGGAACTTTGTTTGATATAGCTAGGAAGTTTGTTCCAGAGTATGGGAAGTCTCTGGGACAGGAATCTATCCCTCCGGCATGTTCTGTTTATTGTGGTGACAAGATTTAGGTCCCTAGAGCATGTAGCTCAGAGGGATTGGGATTTCTTTAAGTGGAGCATGTCCAACAGCTCTGGGTTTGACATAGCTTTGTATATTAGACAGAGATCGCCTCTGAGTAGGTGATATGCAACAGAGTAAAGCTGGAATTTTTTGAGACGGTCTGCGCAGGGCATCTGGTTGAGGCCTCTAATCCTCTTTGTGAGGCATTTCTGTGGCCTTTCCAGTTGTTGTAGATGTCTTGTGAGGTACATACCAAAAGGGGCGTTGTACTGTATAATGGGTCTAATGAGTGATGAGTAGAGGGGAACAATGACCTCTTTTTTCCTGGATGAGAAACCTTTTGTGATGAGGTGTACCATGTATAAGGATTTCCTGACTACTGTGGAGATGTGATTATCAAAGGAGAGACTACTGTCCACCTGTGTCGCAAGGTCTCTTATCACACTTTTGGTGTTAAGTAGACTACCGCCTATGTGGTAGTTCATGGGTACAGAATTTTTACCAAAAGGGATGACAATGCAGGTTTTTGCATTGAGCTTGAGGCCACGGTTTGACACCAGGCATCTGTCTCAGTGAGGCCCTTTTTCCTCCTAGTTTGCAGTCATCTGCAAACTTTGTTAGCCAAAGACTTTCTGTGTTAGCCTGTACTTCAGAGAAGTAGATACCAAACAGGAGAGGACCTAGGACTGAACCCTGTGATATTCCACTTGTCACTGGCCTGAAGTTGGATTTAGAGTCTGCTACTTTCACAGTGTGGGTTCTATCAGTGAGCCAATTAGCAACCCATCTTGTGACATAGGGATTTATACCTAGTTTATTGAGTTTATCTATAATTCCAGAGTGGGGGATGGTGTCAAAAGCCTTGGTGCGATCTAGATAGGCTGTGTGAACCACCATACCCTCATCTACGGCTTTGGTGACCACTTCAAAGAAGTCTATCAGGTTTAGGAGACATGATCTGCCATTTACAAACCCAAACTGGGTAGGGTCCAGAGTTTGGAAATTACCAATGTCATTGTTTATAAGTTCCATGATGATACGTTCCATAGCCTTGCAGACCAGTTACGTCAGGTTAATGGGGCGGTAGTTCCCGGGGTCCGTGGTGGCTCCCCCTTGGTGGAGTGGGATAACAGTTGCTGTGTACCATTCAGTGGGCACAAAGCCTGAGATGAGGCTATGATTGAACATAGTACTTAGGTGGGGTGCCAATTTGTTCTGTAGTTCATGTAGAACGCAACCTGGGATGTTGTCAGGTCCCATGGATGCTGTGTTCTTGGCTTTGGAGAGTGCATTTTTTATCTGTGCAGCCATGATTACAGGAACTTTGCATTCTTCTGGTATAGAGATGGGCCCTTTAGGGGATGAGAGATGGGTAAAGTTAGCACTGAACCTATCTGCCAGGATGTTGGCAAAAATCAGTTGGTTCTTATATTTAGTGCCATTGTGCTGTAACTCAGAGCAGATCTGAGTGTTGTCATTGAGATTCTTGACATAGCTATAGAATGCTTTGTGGTTGTCTTTAGAATCATTGGCAATTTTGTTTTCATAACTAGCTTTGGAGGATTTTATGAGGGATCTCAGCTTCTTACTGAGGCTGACCACGGAGTTCCTCCAATCATGGGATTTTACTCTTTTTTACAACAGTTTCTTTCTTCTGTTGTAGAGTTTGTTTATGTCAGGGTACCACCAGATTGGCTTCCTTTTTTTGGAGGATAGCATCTTGATTCAGTTAGGGATTGCATGATACATGCGCTCGTGTAAGTGCTTATAAAGTGCAATTGTATAGGATTCAGCAGTCATACCTCTATTGTCCGTCAGCATGGGTGTCGTGAAGTTTGCCACTTCTGTCTTAAGAAGCGTGTGAAGTTGGTTTTGGAGACATTTTTTACTGTGATTTCCCTAATGGGGGTGGGGGGGATGTGTATGTCTTGGGTGATTTGCTTGTGGTTGGATCTGACTAACGAGGAATTGACCTCTGGTGTGGAACACCGGTTGCCCATGTTGGTAATGACCAGGTCTAGGATATTGCTGCCCCTGGTGGGGGTATGGATAAGTTGATCCAAGGCGTTGGAATTTATAAATTCCAGAAAACGCTGAGCACAAGATTTGGTACATGAGTAGTTTTCCCAGTTAATGGTGGGGTAGTTGAAATCACCCATTATTAGGGTGTTAGGTTGTACCCTAATATTTTCCAGTGTATCAAGAAATGAGGAGTGGGGAATCCTGGGGCAAGGTGGGGGATATGTGGCAAGCTACAATTTGGATTGTGGTCTTGCCCAGAGTTAGTTGCACTTGGATAATCTTGTATGCATTATGCTGAGCAACTAGCCTGGAGGTGTGGATATCCTTAATGAATATGGACACACCTCTGCCTTTAGTGCTTTGGTCCAGGTTAGGTGGCCGAAAGGTATGGAATGAATTATAGCCTGGTAATGTAGGGGTGCTCTCTCGAGCCTTGAACCATGTCTCTGTCACTGCATAGATTTATGTTCTCCATTTTAAGGAGTGCCTCGAGTGAGTGCATTTTGAGGTTTAGACTTCTAGCATTAAGTAGCATTAACCTCAAATTTTGCTTGCTTGTACCTGTTACATTAGCTCAGTGTGAAATGGCAGAAACACTCACACGTTAACTTCTTAAGTAACACAATTGAAACCTGAAACAACTTTAAAAAAAAAGCTTGAAAGAACCAATGAGGTCCTTACTCCAAGCTGTAGTCCAGGCAACCACATTCAGCCAACGACCACAAACAATTCACTCTCACTGAAATGCTATACTGGCTTTGGCTAAGCTATGATGGCCTGGAACATGTCTTCAGACACACAGCCTCTACTAACAAACAACTAGGCCCAAACACAAGCCTGAATATGGACAATGCTACATTACCAACACTACTTAGGTAGAAAAAAACTGCAGAAATGTTTAAATAGATAAAGGGTCAAGGAGACTCTAGAGAATGCTTTTAACTGTAAACAAGTTATATGATACACTCCTTAGCAGGACATCAGAACAAACAAACCCAACCAGATGCTTAACAATTGTAGACAATTTCTAGTTGATACCTCACACACAGTAAAACTAGCTAGCAAAGTATATGCAGACAATAAAAGTGCTATAAATAACTCAGACATAAGCAACAAACAGGTTACTTAATGTTATATATCACAGATTAGTTGGCTCAGAGCCCTTCCTCCGACTTCTTCTGATTAGCTCAGTGTGAAATGCTACTCCATGTCCAACTAAGCATGGGAAAAATCCATTATCATATTCTTGCAAGCTACAGGTCCCCACTATGACCCATGAAACCAATATATCATACATGAAGTTACTAGAATCACTTACCATCCAGCCTAATACCATATTCATGGGTGATTGTAACTACTGCTCCATAAATTTGGAGGCATACACAGCAACTAACAGGCAGGCCCAAACATTTCTTGACCTGGTAAATTCAAATCCATTAGACCAGCTAGTCTGCACTCCCACTAGGAACAAATATCCTAGATCTGGTATTCACAAGTATGAGAGTGTGTTGCACCCCCCCCCCAACCCAAGTCTTATATCCTCACTGGTAAGATCAGATCACAAAATGGTCTCCCTTGAAATAAAGGTAAAACTAGTCTCACCACCTAACCCCAAAAGCTTTAAGAACTTCTCTAAGGTAAATTACCACCTATTATAGGACATCATAGCTAGTTTCCAAGCTCTCCCAAATCCAGAAAACCCAGAAACCTATGCAGAGGCTTAAAAAAAAGCCATGTATGACATAATAAACAACTGCATAGAAACTGCAGTACCAGACCAAAATAAACCCAGGTCAAACTGCAAGAACAAGCCACTCTGGTGGACCCCTGGTATTAATAGGCTTTTACAACAAAAGAAAGAAAATCCTGTCAAGAAGTAAGAGGTAATGTAAACAACACAGCAATAAGTCCCTCGTTCATCTATAAACAAGCGAATTAGGGATCTAGTCAAGACTCTGAAAGCAGATGTCAAGGTAAAAATAGCCTCCAAAGCTAAGGCTAACCATGAGACATTTTCAGCCATGTCTGGAATCTTAAAAGCAGCATCCTACAATGTGCAGAATTAATTATAGATAGCATCACCTGCACTCAGCCAGAAAATATAGCAAGTCTGCTGCCCGACAAATTCATCTCAGATTTCACCTCCCCATCACCCCTTTTTCTCTCCCAAGAAATACCCACCACCACTCCACTGTCAATTATCACTAAAAAACAGGTTTTCACTGTGTTCTCTAAAGCTAAAAACATGGTGGCAATGAGGCCTGACAATATACCAGCTTGCCCCTTAAACAGCTTAAATCAGGAATTACCAAGGCCATTAGGATCTCTATTTAATCATAGCCTCCAGACTGGCTTTGTCCTGCTAGAGTGGAGGACAGCAACAGTCATCCCTCTGTATAAAGGAGGACCATCTACTGACCTGGTAAATTACAGATCCATAAGTTTGACTATTCTTTTATGTAAGACCATGGAAAGAATAATCATGAACCTGATAAATAATGACATATGAGACCTCCAACCACTGGACCTGACCCAATTCAGATTTGTCAAGGGCAATTCATGGCTACTGAATCTGGTGGATTTCTTTGAGAAAGTCACTAGGGCCATAGAAGAGGGTAAAACTGTACATACTGCCTACCTTGCACTAGCTAAGGCATTTGACAGAATTTCCCGCTCAGGTATTATAAAAAACAAAAAACTAGGCATAAATTCATAGGTCACCAGATGGACAGCCAACTGGTTCATGGACAGGACACATGCGGTTAAAGTCAGTGAATCCAGATCCAACAAGCGGCCAGTTACTAGTGGCATGCCACAGGGCTTAGCACTGGGACCACTCCTGTTCAGAATATACTTCTCTGAAGTCAAAGTAAATGTGGAAGGCCAGTGGGTGACAATGTTTGCTGACAACTGCAAGCCGTGGGGGCAACCATTGAATCCCCAGCAATGTAGATATCTCTCAGGAGGGGTCTAGATCAGAAAAATGGTTGGCACCAGAATCATGGCCTAAAACTAAATGCAAAAAAATGCATTATCATACCCTTTTGGAAGTCAAATACAGCATCAATAGCACACCCCCTAGCTTAGACTCAGAGATGAGAGATCCAGGTACACAGATAGTAGCATGACCTTTGACCGCCATGTGTCTGGAATGGTGAAGAAATCCTTTTATGTGGCACAACCTATAAGTAAAGGTATGGCATCCAGATCCAAAGAAATTATAGTCCCACTGTAGTCAGCCCTCATTAGACCAATAATCAAGTACAGTGTGTCATTTGACATGTACTTGACTAGGCACTTACAGCAGGTAAAGTGACCTCAGGGGTTCCTTACAAAGAAAATGCAGGGTGCAAATAACATGAACTATGTGGATAGACTAATACCCCTAACCCTTTAGTCTGTCTCCTGCCAGCTATTAAGGGGTGATCTATGCCTGACCTTCAAGTCACTCAGAAATCCAGCACATCCAAAAATCAAACAGCACAAGGTTCACCTGATCTAGGGATCTAAACTTGCTCAGTGACTCAAACAAAACATGCTGGAGAAACACTGCCCCTTCTTAGGAACAAGCTGCATATTCACATGAAGCAGAGCCCTTCCCTGGCCCTCTTCAAATGCAGTTTTGATCAATGGATGGGCAATTGCAAATTCACATCTGGAGTAGTGCCTATATCCCTTACGGACAGGGGCGATCTGTAAGATACTCAATGCACAAGCACAAATCCATGCCATCCTCTTGCCCCTAGGGACCATATATTGGGTAAAATCAGGTTATATTGGCTAGGCTTGTAAGGGCCCTTGGACCATTAGCTTATTAATCTCCTATGAACTGGTATCTGTCTATCTATATCTGTCTATTTATACCTATATGTGTTTCTTAGTTGTGTAAAAAAACAACTGAATGCTCATATAAGCAAACTTTCTTCTCTATCAAGTCCTTGCCAGCAGTTTTTTGTATGACAGTGTGGTGCAGCAGATTAAGAGAATTTGCCCTTACCCGGCTGTTGTGCATGTATAATTATCAAGGAGTGTGGTAGCCACAGCTCCCCACAGGGGGATGAAGGGGACCTTGCCCCCCACCATAACATTACTTTTAGTCTATGCAGTTTGTAATCATTTTAGATTCACTCTAAAATGATCAGTTTTTGGTCCTCTCTTTTGACTAACAACTCCAAATCACACAAATTTAGTATGGAAGGAGACAGTGAGGAAAACTCAACACTCACTTTCTCACTAGTCTCTGAATCTAGCAGCCATAACAGAATACTGACAATCTCTTAGGTTCAATGTTCTGAGTGTTGCTCACCTAACCAGTCAGAAATAGTATGCCCTAGATTTATATGTTCTCTTTACTTTGGACATTTGTGGACTAACCCAAATTTTCCATTATAGAATGTCATTGAGTAGCACTAGAGGGTACTAAAATAAATAAACCACATGGACAATTGGCACCGTTGTTTGCATATGACATTCATTTCACCTGCACCATGTTCTTTATTAAGGACTACTTTTTCCTTCAGAACTTGAAAAATGGAAATAAAAAAAAATTACCATGCATTAAAAACTGTTTTAGTTATTCTTCAGAACTTGAAAATAGAAACAAAAAAGTACTTTCCAATACAATAATATTGTTTTACAGCAACTAAAGCACTAGTCTTGTCATTTTCCAAGCTCGATAGTGTCCTTAAGGATGGTCATTATAGGAAAATAATGGACCTGTCAGAGGTGGAGAAGCTTTCTTTCTGGGATTTGGGATTCACAGCACCTTCTGGCCAGTATACTTTTGTCTTATAACACCCCTCATGTTGGGCAGTATTGTTTGTGTAATATACCTGTCAGTTTTCATGTCTGCCAGATGAACAAAGCTAAACCTATCTAACTGCAGTCTTGCATGGTGATCCCTAACAACAAGAGCAAGATGGGCCCTGACTATTAGCGTATTCTTGGCCCTAACTACCAGAGCACTGAGGTGCGGTGTAGCCCCTAGCTACTAGAACAGTGATGTGCACTAATAATGAATATAGGGCTTGTATAGTAGAACTTCAGAAAATATCAGTAATGCTTCCAGGCATCACAATGATACCAAACGACTGCTGAGGAAAAAAATGATGATACCATGACAACGTCAAATGCCTGCTTGGGTCCCTTTTATTATTTTGTAGTCTGTGTTTGGTATTTAAATCACATTGGCATACAGATTTTATTTTACAACATATTCATCATATCATGTTTATTTTTTATTTTATTTATTTTTATTTTACATCTGTTAACCGGGCTAGTCTAACTGGATATATTTCCATTTTCATTAGAGGCCCGGGGAGAAAAGCTCCAGTGGCAACAAATAAAAATTGAAATTAAAAATTAAAAAATCAATATTAATACATAGTAAATGAAAGGATTTCAATAAAAGATTACTAAAAATACAGGAAGTAATAATAATACTAAGACATACAGGAAGTAATAATAAAGTAAAGTAGGTATTTACAATAGTAAAGGTGACAATATGTACATGATAATTCATTATGCAGTGTGATTCATGTAGACTATCAGCACATCAAACAGGATAGAGACTTTCAGAGCATCAAGCAGGATAAATTACACCAGTATGTTGTATTCTGCTCAGCAGTTACAGACCTACTTCAAGGAATGTGAAATTAAGTAGTGGTTCAAGAGGAGAAATATCTGTAGTGAAGCAATAGGTTAATCAGGGTTGCTGCAGGGACATAACCAGTGTGTTTTGAGGTGTCTTTTGAGGTTTTGTTTAAAGAGAGGCAGTGAAGAAATTAAAGTTAGTTCATTAGGCAGTAGGTTCCAGTTTTTTCCCACAGAGTTGGAAAACAGAGAAACTCCAGCCATGTTGTTAGACTTGCTTATGCTAGCAAGAAGTTTGCTGGAAGAGTGTAGAGAATTTAGATTTTTGTAGGGGATTATGAGATTGGAGAGTATTGGAGTGCTGTTAGGTTTATAAAATATCTTGTGGGCAATGGAGAGTTGGGAGACTTTCAGTTGGTTTTGAAATTCAAGCCAGCTTAGCTGCATTAGATTCAGACAGTGGTGAGTTCTAAAGGGATTGCCGGTGGCAAATCTGGCAATGTTATTATAGGAATTCGTTAGTTTGGTAAGATTATTTTTCTTTAGATTAGTATATATGGGTGAGGCATACAGAAGAGTTAAAATTAAATGGGAGTGTGCAATATTAGTTCTGGCTATTGGCATTAGGAAAGGTTTAATTCTATATAAGGAGCCTATTTTTCTGTTGACAGGTTTTATGGTGTTATTTATGTGGCTGTCAAATGTAAGGTTATTGTCAATAGTAATTCCTAACAATTTAGTGGTAGAGTCGGGGAATATAATTGGGCCATTATTGGAGATGACAGAGAAATCTATGGGGGAGGACTTACTGGTGGGTGTAAAGAGAAGGAGTTTAGTTTTTTTTGGCATTGAGCAGGAGGCAACGTTTTGTGAACCATGATTTAACTATGTTGAATACATTCTGAGTTAGAGAATGTAGAACAGATGGGGAGTTTGATGAGCATACTAGTGTAGAATCATCTGCATATTGAATGCAGGTGGCTTGTGGAATAGCTACATGGAGGTCATTGATACACAGTGAGAAGAGAAGTGGACCTAGAATAGAGCCCTGAGGGACGCCGAGTGTGACTGGCAGAAGGGATTACATATTATTTTCCCAGAGAACTGCCTGTTGCTTATTGGTAAGGTAGGACTTGAACCATTTAACTGCCAGACAGTCAAGGAAAGGGATTCAAGAATGTTGATAAGAAGGGCATGGTTTACCATGTCAAACGCTTTTGAGAGGTCAATAAAGAGTGCAGAAGAGAGGTTGTTTTTATTACACTTTCTATTGATGGCTTCTGTAAAGGATAATAGGGCTGTCATGGTGCTGTGGGATGGCCTAAAGCCATGCTGGCAGTTTGCTATGATGTTATGTTGAGATAAATGGTTTAATAGTTGTTGGTGAATTCATTTTTCCATAATTTTTGCTAAGGGTGTTAATAGAGCTATTGGCCAGTAGTTAGAATAATCATTTGAGGTACCCTCTTTGTGTAGGGGGATAATATGGGAGATTTTCCAGATGTCTGGAACAATTCCTTCTTTAATAGTTCTATTTATGAGGATGGATATGGGATAAGAAATTACTTTGGCTGCTTTTTGCAGGTATTCAGATGGTAGCTGGTCAGCAGAAGGAGTACAAGGTTTAAGTTTTTGGATGAATTTGTAGATGAGAGTGGTAGAGATGGGTTGCAGATGGAATGTTGGTAGAGTGCTAGGTATGGTGGTGGGGAGGCTTGAGATGTCAGGGACTCGTTGACTGGCTAGTGATTGTATGATCTCTGTGAAGAAGGCATTGAAGGTATCAGCAGTTTGGTGGGGGGTATTTTGTTCGGCCTGAGATGGGGTAGGTGTATGCGAGTGGCCAGGGAACAGGAGTTTATTTATACTAGACCAGAACTTCTGGGGATTGTTTTGGTGATTTTGCTGTAATTTACAGTAGTAGTTCTTTTTGTCTGTAAGTATTGCCTTTTTTGTACTATTTCTCAACTGCCTAAAAGTTAGTTGATCTGAGATATTTTTGTTAGCTCTCCATTTAGCCCAAGACTTGTTCCTAAGTAAAATTTTTTGTCTGGTTTCTTATAAAGCCAGGGGGCAGGTTTGGATGGAGGTTTTGGCATGTGGTACTATTAGGAAAGCATACCATTCATGGGATGTAGTCTCTAAGAGCAAACACTCTTTTCCCTTGTTTTTCAGCCTGACGGCTTCTTCGCATATCAGATCATACTACAACGGAGTCTGGGAATTTGTTATCTTCCTACTGTTGTACAATCTTAGAGTTGGTATATATAATTATCAGGGTGTGGGGGCTGCAGGGGGCTTATCCACTGGCATATAACTGTGGGTTTTGTTTTCAGTCTTTTTAGATTCACTGTAAAAAGGATAACTGTTTTTGTATTTGGTCTTTGGAGCATTTGATGTTTGATGAGACAGGCTATTCATGGTGTTGTATCCAACAGTGACTATATGCTATACAAAGATTCTGCTTTGTGTACTCTGTACTTTAATAGCTGAATACACCATTTGTTGCCTTCTTCTTAAACTGATAATACAAAAGTCATATCTGAGTACCATAATATTCTTCCAACCCCTTTCTGTCTCCTGTACATGTACATACCTAAGTTCTGTGAATGTGACAGGCATTTCCACGCAGATGAACGCACAACATGACTGAGTAATACTGTTTTACTATACAAACATTATATTTTCTTTTGAACTCTTAGTTAAGCACAGAAGAATTACAAAACCGCTGATGCTAGATTTCTTATTGAAACGTAATTGTCAGCATTTTATTTTGTCATGATATTACACATTTTATTATGCTTATTTACAGTGTGCTGGGAGTTATTTTTACATCTGGCTTTAAGGTACTTTCTACAGCCATATTTTGCTAGCCTCTCTGCTACCTGAGTTAAGATCTTACCAACACTATTATCTCCCAGGACTACTTCTTGTGCCTTTTTATCTATGTAAAGCTGTGTGATGAATGTAGCCATAAATTGTTCAGTGAATATTGCATTTCTTTGTTATTACTCCACCAAATATTCAGCAAATGAAAACCTTCATACTGCCGTGCTCATTTTTTTACCAGTATATCTTTCTTTCTCTTCCTCCTATTTCATTTACTTTTATTGTTACTCCTTAAAATGCACTGTCCCATCATTCCATTTTCCAGATGTGTGTATGACAGGAGCAGAATAACATTCTGGGCTCGTTTGTTCATTGACTGGGGGTTAGATGCATGTGCTGTGTTATGAGACATTATATACCTTCATCTAATCCATAGTTTACTTTTTGTTGTTATGGTTGTTGCATTTTATTACGTGCCACAGTTTCTCAGCTAAGAAACATTGCAGCACTATGTTCATACATAAAATATATACAAATACCAACTACTGTCACTGAGCTTGCAGAATTAAAACTGACATATGATTTAAGGATTTTACTTTTTACATAGACATTACATCTACTATTATGTAGTAGGAAGAAAGACAAATTAAGTTGTCCCTTGGTCTCATACTGTTCTTCCACTACAGTGATATAAAGCTGCCTCTGTGTTAACACCATGTGATCTCAGCTGGCCTGGTCATAATTTCCAATACTGAACATGTAAATTCCAGCCTCAGATTTACTATGTTAAGAGTATCAGACTGTGTAAAATGAAGCTTCTGGGCATGCATAAATATGCAAATGCATAATACTGCACTGCAAAAGAAGAACATGCAATATTATGTCTGGCTTCTGTGAAATAAAGAAAATAGTTGTGCAGTTTCTGGACATCAGTGTTAATAGTCATTGAGACATAAAATGGAAGATATTGCTACACATTTTTGAACAAAGCCAAATATCTAATAATATCTCTGTAAGTGTAACCTAATTTACTTCACAACTGGCAGAGAGAAAAAAGTTAAAATCCTCTTTCAGGTGTAAGCTAAGTTTTCATAGGGATCAAACTAAATGAAATAAGTAGTTTGTAAGGAAGCATATGGATGCAAAAGGAATGAGAACATTTTTGATCTAAAAGTGAGAATAAAACACACATTGCAAGCTTGAGGCACTTCCACATTTATGGATATAGCTTAATATATGTACAACAGACTAATTTACCTTTCAGGAAAAGTTAGTAAGTTAGTGCCACAAATTCTTTGTACACAGGTATATGCTCAGTAGTATCCATAGTTTGTTATATCAACAAATGCAAGCTTTCCGTACCATGGCAGGGAACTACTGTACTCACATAGCATACTGAGATGGTCAAGTGTATGAAGAGAGTGTATACAAGACATTACTTCACTGAGTGATCACACTGTCAAGGATTCTGGACTAGCCGATTAAGGTAACATTTATTTTATATCTTTTTGCCAACCAATTAAAGAATTCTAGATGCACCAGTTATCACACTCATGCTCTGAACATTTGATAGTTCAAAGTCTGGTTCAGATGCCTGGATTGTGCATTTGGACGTTGTTCACATCAGCATGTCTGCCGTCTTACTCTTTACAAGAAACACCAGGCTACATTGTAATCCCCTACACCAGGCTCCATTGTAATCCCCTACACCAGGCTCCATTGTAATCCCCTACACCAGGCTACATTGTAATCCCCTACACCAGGCTACATTGTAATCCCCTACACCAGGCTACATTGTAATCCCCTACACCAGGCTACAATGTAATCCCCTACACCAGGCTCCATTGCAATCCCCTACACCAGGCTACATTGTAATCCCCTACACCAGGCTACATTGTAATCCCCTACACCAGGCTACATTGTAATCCCCTACACCAGGCTCCATTGTAATCCCCTACACCAGGCTACATTGTAATCCCCTACACCAGGCTCCATTGTAATCCCCTACACCAGGCTACATTGTAATCCCCTACACCAGGCTACATTGTAATCCCCTACACCAGGCTCCATTGTAATCCCCTACACCAGGCTACATTGTAATCCCCTACACCAGGCTACATTGTAATCCCCTACACCAGGCTATATTGCAATCCCCTACACCAGGCTCCATTGTAATCCCCTACACCAGGCTACATTGTAATCCCCTACACCAGGCTACATTGTAATCCCCTACACCAGGCTCTATTGTAATCCCCCACACCAGGCTACATTGTAATCCCCTACACCAGGCTACATTGTAATCCCCTACACCAGGCTATATTGCAATCCCCTACACCAGGCTCCATTGTAATCCCCCACAGCTGCTCCCATTGAATCAGCAGATCATGGAAGAGACAGAATTTCAGTGCAACAGTGTTGAATACGTAATAATTCTGAGAACAAGTAAATTGGTCATTGTTTTCTTTTTCCTTAAACCCATTTCTTGGCATGTTATTCAGCAGTGTACCACTGATGTCTCCCAGTAAGCTGTCTATAAATTATGTTTTTGGTGAAAAGCATCTAACATAAACAATATGTTAGATACACTTTTTAGGTCAAAACCCATGATTGCCAGGACATTTCTCTCAAAAGCAATAGCTATCATACCAGCTGGTAAAATAAGGTGAAATCTGACTTCTGATGTGATCTTTTCTTGGTAGATAAAATCTTCAAATAATTTATTAGTCACACCTGACACAGCAGAAACAAGTGCCTATTTTGCTGGTGAGATGCAGCAACACTAGTTTGGATAAGTGACTTGTTCAAAATCATAGAGGATGCAAGTAGAGACAGTTTATGCCCTTGTTCCTAGCCATGAGACTGAACTTATTGCCAAGTGGTAATTCACTGATAGCTCAGCACCTTTCTTTGCTCAAGTTATCTAGCACATACTGTCTGTGGTCTGAAGACATCAGTGTTAGGATCACTGGTCATTGATCTAAGCTGCTAAAGTACACAGTACACTTATAAAAGCAGCTCAGATTTCAGAAATGGTGTTCTGATCAGGCAAGCCACTCCTGCAGAGTTAGTAGAGGTACTATATTGTCATTAATAGGGGGAAAGCATGTAAAATGTCCCAACACATCTTTATTCAATCCATCTCTGTGTTATATGTATACAAAATATAAGTGCAAAAAAACAACTGTGGAAATGTAATGTTAGGCTTCTCCTCACAGATCAATAACCTATTAAGTATTTATGAACCTATAAATCTACTAGATCAAGTACCACCCCTTCAGTCTCCAGACAAATATTGATGGATACTCCAAATAGCTCTTAGGTGACACTGGGCACAAAACAGGCAGGATTTCTGCAACTCACAACCATGTTGAGGTGAACCGCTCATCTACTGGCACAAACTCCAACTATGTATCACTCAGCTTAAGGGCATCTTCACACCTGTCCAGGACTCCTCCTGACATGCAAATCAAAAGTGACACAGAGTGACAGACAGAGAGACCAGAGAGAGAGTGGACCAGTTTCACAGCCAAAACTGTGCACAGAGATAGATTATTTATATGTGCCTGGTACTTTTCAACATCTTGCACAAGTTCTATCTTCCTCTCCAGCAGTGACATCAAATTCCAAATCCAGCCAGTTAGCTTCTATATCCAGGGTCTAGTTTGTCCTAATTTAGTCTTTCCTGCTCCTGCCTGCCTGCCACTTGACTGGCATCCCACCTAACTCATACCTTTACCTTGTTGATAGTGAGCCCGTACTGTGGTATCATGCATCTTTTTTATACAAAGCTCAGCTTAGCTATGTGGATTAAGTGACACCAACTGCCCACCAGCAAGCACTGCTTTCAGACCTGGCTTCAGTGATGGCTGTGAGTATCCTTGTTTGAGATGAGGTTCTTTCAATGTTTAAATGAGCTATAATGTAGGTCATTTTTTGTTCCTCTTTTGTTAGTTGTGAATCCTTTTCTATCTGGCTCATCCTGTTAGCCCATGCCAGGAGCACAAAAGATCCAGAAAACATAGTTCAAAGAATTACAGAGACATGAAACCTTTTCCTTGACAAGGCAATGCTACTGTGGTCATACCTGTGGATGTCTACCATCCAGCACCCCTTATAATACATTTATAAATCTTAAAATATTTCATGCATGCATGTGCATTCACCTTTTGTTATAATATATATCAATACTTGTATATGGGCTCATCTCCTATCCCACTACCCTTGCTAATAATAAAAAGCAAACATATAAATGTAAGGTGACTCTCACCACTATGTGTAACAGTAAAAGTTCTATTGTCATGTGGGCAACAGATAGCACACTCACCTTTGGTGGTTCTATTCCCATGCCAGGAAGATCTATTGCTGACACTGCAGTACAGCATAAGGAGGGTGCTGTACTTCTGAGGGTGCCTTTCTTTGGATGAGACAACCAAGGTCACTTCTGTTTGAGTCAGAGGTAGCACAGGTGGATGTAAAAGATGCCATGTAATCTTTTAAATCAAGTAGTGGAAGTTCCCCCATGCCCTGGGCAAATAGCCACTAGCAGTATAAATACCACCTCAGGTCTCCCCTAAAAAGAGGCTACTAATCTAGTGGGACTAATCTGGTCAAGAAAGGGTAAATAAAAGTAAATGTGTGTGACTTGGTTTTGCTTTATTTGTTAACTGGGAAAGTACTCCAGCCCTTCTCATCCTCTTTTCAGCCATGACATGCACCATAAGGGCAAGGATAAATGCAATATATAAAGGCTATTTGACGCAAACAGTTAACCAGCATGGTTTAATGAGGTGGAATGAAATTCAAGTCATACAGAGATGTCAGAGTTAGTAGCAGATGTGCGGGCAAGGGGCACCGACACCTTTGCTTGGGAGGTGCAGAAGGCCAAATCTCCTTGAAGAACTCTTTAAAAGTGATTGGTTGAGCTTCAAAACCCACTTCTTATGTCAGTGTTGCACTTTATTTTTTGGGATACTGGACAGACTTGTATTTCCAATCTGGAGTCAAACCTCAGACTTTGGAGCTGTGTGGCATATATGTTATCATTGAATCACTGTGTTGCCCTATGCAGGGTCCATCATTTAAGCCATCTTCATTGTATAATAGAACAAATTAGTCATGTCTAGAGTCTTCCTTCAACCACACTCATTTGTAATAAAAAAAAGGAAAGCAAGTGCTCATGTGTAGGGTTGCCCCACCAACCTTCCCTCTCTTTTAAAATATAATTAACTGGATGTGTCTAGAACTGCCCACCTCTCCCACAATGCCTTGCAGTAATAAAAGTAGATGTTCATTTGTAGGGTCACCCTAACTTCCCCTTGAAATAATAAAGACTGTAAGTAGGATTTCCTCCAACCTCACCTCCTATTATAATGGAAGTTAAAGTTTATGTTTAGTGTCAGTCCTTACCAACCCTTGTGGTGAATAATAAAAGTAACCACTTATATTCATATTCACCCCTTCACCATCCATTGTGCCATTTAAAGTAACTTGTCCCCATCTCACTTCTCCATGTGACAATAAAAATAAATGCTCACACGAAGGGTGTCCACCTTCCACTTCCCATCTAATTATAGGTAAAGTAACATATCAGGGTAACTTCTTACCTTTTCTCCTGTTGTAATACAGGTAAATGTTCATATGTCTCCCACCTGCTGTAATAAAGAGAAAAGTTACCACTTATATGCAAGGACATTCTCTGACTCTTATTAAAAATAAATGACTTTACCTAAGGTTTTCAGCTTGCCATTGATACTTGTAATAAGTTGAAAATAAATGTTCATGTGTTGGGTCACTCACCTAACCATCTTCCTTCGTTACAGCAAATGTAAAAGCTAGTATGTATGTTTACCCACTCCAACCAGCCCTCCTGTTCTAACATAAGATAAAGTTCATGCCTTGTGACATTCCCCTCCCCTTTAATATAAAATAAAAAACTGAGAAGCAACAAACACAACAGTTCTAAAATGGACACAAAGGGATATCATGCTTGATACCTTAAAAAAGAAGCATTTCTTCGTAACTTTGAAATTGGTTACAAAATTTTAACAATCATATTGACTAGACTGTGAATCGGCCTTGATTCTATAATTGTTTACCAGTATATCAGAATTAGAATTCATTGATTTTTTTTCTACTAGTATAAAATGGACTAAGGTGAACCTGGATTATCAATGACTGAAACACCAAAACCATGAGTCTTATGATTTCACATTTAATCCTGCATACTTCATTACAAGTTGATTTTGAAGAACAAATTTTACTTTTATGTGGTATCCTAGTTGACTCAGGGAACACTAGCTCTCTAAATTAACTAGATGATTGCTGTCCAACGTGTTTGTTCTTATTAAAATTTCATTTTTTTCTTGTTACTAGGACACATATTTGTGCAACACTGCAGTGTTGTAAATGTGATACACCATTTTGTTAATTAAAGTACACAAAACAGTTGTACTTTAGATTAACAGAAAAGATCACTGAATTGTAATTCTAAAATGGCAAAATCTTAGAATCAGGGGTATTCAGTATTTTATTTTATATTAAAAACATATTGCTTCTTGTTAAGTAGGCCCCATATGTGTATAGCACTATGGTATGTTAAGAGTGCCAAGATAATTATTTAATGCAATATTTAAAACATCTTTATTTCAGACTAGTAAAGATTAATGAATTCTATTTTTTACAGACTGGTAAACAATCTTAAAATCTTGGCTGAGACAGATTTTACTCAATATGATCTCTAAATGTTTGTAGCCAGTTTCAAAGTCACCACGAAATGTTTTTTTTTTTTTTTTGTTTTGTTTTGTTTTAAAGTTATCAAACAGCCACTGAAGTCACCTCTACTAGCGTAACAGCCATGTTGTGGTAGAATGAACATGCTGATAGTTGTTTACCTTTTTGTACCAAACTCGTAGAGAGGCACAGAGGGCCTCTTTACCCTTGATCGTGGGCTGTGGGAGTAAATATAAAGCAAAATGGTTTCACTGACTAGAATTATTAGAACTTCAGTATGTTAGCAATTCCTGCTGTATCTAATGATGTTCTATCCAGCAACAATAAGCTCATTCTGAGGAAGTATCCCTGAATTATGTTTATTCTGAGGTAAGATATCTGCATTGCAGAGGTCAGCATGTGCTTGAAGTAAAAGATATACTGCTACTAATGCTTCTGCTGTTCATGTGTGGAATGTTAGGACATCAGTTCTTTCCTCTGAGTAATATCTGTAGGACTTGATTACACAGTGATTGGATAGGGAGGCATGGAATTACTATGTGGGCCGTTAACTAATGAGAGAAGGATGTTTATGGAAAGATATGTGTCTCCCACTGGAGTGAAAAAGTTATTTTCCACCTGGAGAATACTGATATTTTAAAGGACATGACAGGTTGAAGCATTAAAGTGAAAAAAGATAACCATCAGAAGTTTCAAGAAGTAGTAGCATTATAGCTGTATTTGAGTTGCATGTAATGGGACAAGAATAGCAACTGCTATGAACCAGTGTACCTAGCTGTATGTTAAGTCATGGGGTGTGGACAAGTAAGGGAACACGAGAATGACAAAACCACTACCTTATGGTACCATCTGTAATGTAACACAGAATGTTATTTATGCAGAGCGCAAGCACTGAGTGGGTTAACAGTACCAATGACTTACTTCTTCTCCACATTATATTACTGCAGTGTCCAAGCCACAAACAACAGCATGACACTCCATTTTTAAAAACTGATGCAAGATTTTTTTTAATATTTTCATTATTAACACAAAAGTGAGTTTATAGTATTTTCACATATTTTAAACTACAATGTTTTGCATTTTACTGCTAGCTCTCACACAGTAATTTCATTTTGGTGAAATATTTGCAAGGAAAACAATCAAACCAGTAATCTCCATACAGGTGCTTATTTCTGGCTCAGAATGGGATTGTTACAACCACCATTCCTAAATCTGTGTTGTCACTTGTTTAAAAACTGGAAACTTTAGTCACTGTGAGTGGAGCTGCTTCATCATGGCTGAGAAAACATTAAATGCATTGGCTTGCCAAAATTTCAAGTCCCCATTAACTCTGAGAACACTGCTGCCTAAATGGAACTGTTCACAGAAACTCTATATAAGCATGTTAATAGCTGCATAGAGGCATCTGTACCCACCAGGAAGAAGTATAGAACTAACTCAAAAAACAAACCACTCTGTTGGAATCACAAAATCAATAGGCTGTATAACAGAAGGTAGAAAATCATGGCATAAATTAGGAGGTGCAACACCCAGCATGATAAAAGTACTCTCATCTAACTATACAAACAACTCAGAGGACAAATAAAGTCTACCAAAGCCAAATTTGAGGTACGTTTGGCCTCCCAGGCCAAGAACAACCACAAGGCATTCTTTAGATATGTCTGCAACCCCATAGTTAATACACAATTGTGTGCATAGTCCATTGTTAATGAAGTCACCTGTATTGAGCCAGAGTAGATAGAAAACCCACTGATTGACAAATTCAGCTCTAAATTTACCCCTATCTCCCCCTCAACCTGTCCACATGAAATACCATTAAATATAACTCCCCCTGTTATTATCATGGAACAAGTCCTTAATGCTCTAAGGCCAAGAACACTGCATCAATGGGCCCAGACAATATCCCAAGGTGCTTTCTAAATAGTATGAAATATGACCTTTCAGGTCCCCTGGAATTGCTGTTTAACTGTAGTCTTCAAACAGGCTTCATGCCTCATGAGTGAAGAACAGCAACAGGCACCACTCTATAAAAAGGTGAGCCAACTACAGACCCATAAGTCTCACTAGTCTCATATGCAAAGCCATGGAAATAATTATCATGGGAATGATCAATATTAACATAGTAAACCTCCAGACACTGGACCCAACCCAGACTATTTTCTTCAAGGGGGGGGGGGGTCATATCTACTCAGTCAGGTGGACTTCTTTGAGAAGGTCACCAAAACAATGGATGAGTTTGTAGGAATGTTGCGTAAAATAATTATTCTATATCTGAAACACCAAACTATTATATGAAATCACAAAAGTAACTCAGATTTTACAAGAGTGAACTTTTTATTTTAGCAGAAAGTTAAGCCAGGTCCTTTGCACTGGAGGTTGGGATGGTTTGTCCTGCAAAATCTTACATTTCAACAACATGTCCACTTTCGGCATTTGAAAAGATAGAAACCCTAGTGCAGACTCTAAACAGTACAAAAATACAAAAAATGCTGAAAATAATTTTTGATCTGTGAAGCTGATGTCTCAATACAGAAATGCTACTTTTAAGCTAGATAGCAGTGCTCAGTGTAATACTCTGATGCTAACTTTAAATCAGTGAAGTTTGCTAATGAGGTGTGCGTCTTCATGCACTCTTTCTGACATGTTCAAGGCACATTTTACAACCACTGTGTCAGGCTGTGTTCAAGTCTAAGCATGTAATGAACAAACCAGTGTTCCAATCACTGTTAAAATGAAAAAGAACCCAAACACAATGAGTCATAATCCCTGTGAGAAATGTCCCATAATAAAGAGAACTCCTAATAAAAAGATGCAGATTAATACAAAAAACCTTACAGAAGGCAGCAATAATGTTTCTGATAGCAGACTGTGCTGACGAAGTTACTATGAATAAAAGTGTGAAAGGCATCTAGGAAGACAACAAGACTGCATCTAAAGCAAATGACTTGAATTGAAGCTAGTAACTAAACTGTTTTCTCAAGGTATTTTCCAAAATGTTTAGCAAATGTTTGAGGTCTCATACCATAACAAGTGTATAACATGAATGCAGTTATGAGTACTTCACTGAGACTTATGAAGCACAAACACTAAACACGATGTTGCAGATGTTTTTCAAAGCTGTGTTACCCTATTTACTGGATTAGTTTGTTTAATGAGGGTATCGGTCACAGTAAGGATGCACTTTAGGTAATATCAGTTTTTCATTGACTAAGAAGAGCTACAGGTACCCCAACTATTAAAAGGGGAACTGCTTAGGAATTAAGATGTATGGAAAGCCGTAGTGTAATTATTAACCAAGTTGAACAGAATAGTTAATATAATAGTATGGTTATAAGCATATAAGCTTAGGCTATGCATAGATCTGTAAGATTTTCAGAGATGGATTACAAAAGAACAATATTCACTTCATACTATTAAAGAAGATGACTAGTGCCATATTCTGAGTAATACATGCCTTTCTGGGGGTATGATAAACTAAACTAGTTGATGAAGCTAGTTCCAAGCTTTGTGCTTTTAGCACTCTTTTTCTGTACTACAGGTTTCTTGGATTGCATTTTAGTGGGCTTTCTATGCTGAAGTTATTCAGAGAACTGTAGCTATAATAACAGGAGACCTGGAAGGTATAGTTAACATAACAAATTATCTTCTTTTAACTGGAGTTACAATCGAAGGGCAAAATGTTATTGTCATTATGTTACTAGACATGCAAAGACTGAAATGAGAATTATGTAAACTGGCAAGTTGATGCACGTACCAGGTATACTTAGCAGAGATTAATTTCAAGAATATAAAGTTGAAATATATAGATATACACATACACACACTCACACACACACACACACACACACACACACACACACACACACACACACACACACACACACACATATATATATATTATATGTGTGTGTGTGTGTGTGTGTGTGTGTGTGTGTGTGTGTGTGTGTGTGTGTGTGTGTGTATTTATCTATATATATCATCTATATATGTACTATGTATATTAATAGTTTTATGGCTAGCATAGTTACATATTTCTACTTAGAAGCTAGATGAAAAAATATACTAGAAAAGACAAAGAAGTACAAGTGTTAAAACTGTGTTATGAATCAGTAGCCAGATCAAATTAAGTCAGTGCATCCTGAGATCCAAATGTATTTTCTTTACTTAGAAGAGCTGTCAAATATTTAAGGTTTGAGTCTCAGGAGATACAAAATCATAATTCCAAGTTAACCATGAGAGTCAGTGCTTTAAAAAAATACATGAATCATACTAAGGAATTACTAAATGTAAAGAAAGAGGCTTTGGTACCTTATATTAGCCAAAATGTCAGAACAAATTGAAAAAGTGATCCAGAAATATGACATCTCCAATTCTTTTTGCAACTGAAATGTTTATAAAAAAGTATTTTTTCTTTTTTCGGCTTTTCCCAGTTAGGGGTCGTCACAGCAGATCACCTGTCCTCTCATGATTGGCAGTAGAGTTTTACGGTGTCGAGTTGCCAGCCCGGCACCCAACCTTCCATGGAAGGCACACACACGCATGCACTCACGCCTAGGGCCAATTTAGAATGTCCAATCCACCTACAGTATGTCTTTGGGAGGAAACCACAGCACCCAGAGGAATGCCACGTGACCACAGGGAGGACATGCAGACTCCGCACAGAAGGCACCCCAGCCAAGGATCGAACCGGAGAACCTCTTGCTGTGAGGTGACAAAACTAACCGCTGCACCAGCATGACCACCCATTCATGAAAAATTAATATCATATGAAATACTGTTTTCCACGAATGACAGCTAGATATTATGTGTGTAGATTTATTCCAAATGCCACAAATTTGTGCCACAGATATTATAAGCTATAACTTGATCACTATCATTAAATATATTTTTTCTAGACATAAAATACCTAAACAACTAGTTAGGCAATATTACATAGTTCACAAGTCAAAACGTTCAATAATTTGCTTAAAATATAAGTACAAATGTACTACATCATGTCCATGGTATGCATAAAGGAATGGACAGCTACAGAAAATATTACAACTAATTATTATGAAAAAAAAAAGTGAGACTTCACTACAATTGGACTATTATCTCTCAATACTTGAGTGTAAGAAGTTAGCACTTCAAAGCACAGGCCTTTGAAAAGCATATTGAAGGGTAGACATCTTAAAGCTAACTTGCCTACAACCTATTCACTACTAGTGTCATTAAATCAAGAGAAATTAATAGATTTGCTGAAAGCTAAGCAACACAGACAGAATTATCATTATTATTATTATGATAGCAATACAAAAACCTTGCCTGTTTGAAGAGAGGAGAATGATTAAGAATACATGGTTAAGGGGGGGCACTACCCTTAAAAAGAGAATTAACAGAAAAAAAGAAAAAAAGGCAGGCAAGTTACAGACTGCATCACATGTGGGTAATCAAAGCTGGACATGTCAGTAACTGTGTAAGGAGGTGCCAGTTTTGAGGACCAACTGATGGTTGTGTAAATATAATACTAAAAATCATTTTATAAAAAATACATATGTAGGGTTGACATAATGAATTAAAATGTAGAGATTTAAGGTACAGGGATTGATTCTGATCTCTAGTTAGTGGCAATTACAGAATCAAGGCTGCAGACTAATAGCCTAGTATTTATTTATGAAACTATACAGATTGTGCAAGGAATGCACCAAACATTCACATCCTAGCAACTGTGGTTTGTGATTTCAAACCAAGAAATTATTATATAAAAAGCCTCACCTGTACACAGGAAAAAATGGGTTACCATTTTGGGGATAGAATAGTACCCAGCGGTGGGAACACTGGTTCTAGATGATTCTCACAGTTAAAATGACATCCTAACTCAACGCACAAAAATGGAAAAAAATGGGTTTGTGAATTAATAGACAGATGGATGGAAATAATGCAGAAGAGCATTGTTTATTGAAAGAATATCCCCGACAGGACTGACTTGTCAAAATACTGATTGCATGTAGCGACTATATATATATGTGTACCAAGAACTGCAATAAAGTGATCAACAAGTTTAAAGAAATATGTTAGTATAATTGCTACTGTTACTGAAACGGAAATAGCAGTTCTGATGTTTGAGCTGATATCATTAGGATAAACAGGACATACTACTGTAGTCATAGTAGTTCTAGTATGTAAAGAAAAGGAGACAGTGATTGGGATGCATGCCAGTGTATGCCAGTGCTCTCAGTCATTCTAAATAAAACTTATGATGAGAATGTATTTTACATCTCAACCTTCATTCAGGAAGGGCTGACACTGCCCATAGAGTACTTCACTGGTATACATATATGTTAAATCCTGGTTTGACTTTAATGAGTAGGGACTAACATTGCCCGGAATAAATCAGCTGTGTGTAACATCAATAAAGGAGACACAAAAGATTGATTTGTTATCTTTCTGCTGGCAGTGCTGTCTTTTAATGTAGGGTGAGCAACCCATCAGTGTGAACACTGGCTTTAAGGTAATGATCACTATTGATTTGACACACCAACTCCATATACAAAATGGGAAAGGAGGGCTTATAATCCAAAAAAGAGAGACTCCAAACGGAAAGGCAAAGCAGTTTTAATAACAGTTGTATAAATAGTAAATAAAGGGTTAAGCACTTTCACCCGGAACACTCCCAGGCTTCTTCAGAACAATTCTACATTACAAAGTGCACTTATTTAAAAGTAACCAGCAATCAAAAACCTGCCAATCACTGAATAACACATATTCTAAAACCTCCTCACAACTCAACACTACAGTGTTAACCCTTTAATGTCCATGGCAAACAGAATAAAATTAACACTGTGTATTAAATGCAGTAATTAAAATATATCCTTGAACAATGCTGTATTAATAAAATCTTGCACAATTTAGCAGCCCTTAGTCTAAGGACACTATTAATACTAATATAATCATTCAACCCCAGGGGTTTGCCTGCATTCAGTTTAATCTGCGAGAATAACTCCCTATATTCTTATCTGGCTTCCCAAGCACCGCCCCTGGGGTCATGTAAAACTTGTTCTATAACAAAGAATCTGAATTTGGCATTCCTGCAGTTTTTAACATGTTTAAACAGTGCACTAGTCTCCTTTTCTCTTACTACATCATATGAGTGTTCATATACCCACTTCCTTAAGCATGTCTCCATCTTCCCAATATAAAAACTGGGACATACTTCACAGGTAACCAAATACACTGCTCCTGTACTATTACAGTTAGTGTCCCAAGGACTTAAATAAAAAGTCCCTTGCTGCCAAATAAATATTCTCCTGGTCAGCCATGAGACTGCATTGATTGCAAAACCCACATCTAAATGTACCAGGTTTCCTGTTGTTCAGCCTCAAATCAACACAATCTCACCTCTCAATCATCTCCTTCAGATTCATATCTCTTCTCCTGATAAATCTGGGTTCTTTTGGTATGAACTTATTGGTATCTTCATTCATTGCAAGCACTCCCCAGTATTTCTTAATAATGTTGTCTATGCCTGAGGGCGTAGCTGAATATGTGTGGATAAAAGCTGAGCCAAAATCTCCATCAATCTGCCCACTGGTTGTAGATGGCAAACAATCCAAATCTAAAAGGGGCTTATATTTCAGCTCCTGGTCTCTAACCACTTCTGTCAAACTGTCTATAAGCCAACACAGTACTTCCTTTGTAAAAAAAAGCTTTTTAATAAATTCTATGTCTTTCTGAAAGTTTACTACATCACTACACATCCTGGAGGCTCTGATTAACTGCCCCTTGTCTATCCCTTTCTTCTGTGAAAAGGGATGTCCACTTCAAAATGTAAATAAGAATTTGAAAATGTGTGTTTTCAACAAATCTTGAATTGGAAGTAGGTATTGGCATAATCTTTGTAGATGGTAACATCCAAGTAGTTAACGGTTTATGTAGATGAGTTGTATGTAAACTTTAAAAAAAATTGGTGGTACTATTAATGTAACTCAGAAATTGAGTAAGCTTGTCCCCAGGTCCCAGCCAAAAAAGACAAATGTTGTCCAGGAACCTAGTATAAAATGTAATATATCTAAACCACTCCATTTCAAAGACAAATTTCCATTCCCAATAGTATAAAACATAATTTGCATACAAGCGGTCACAAGCGGCCCCATTGCTACTCCCCTCTCCTGTTTTTGTATTCCCCATTGAAAAACACAAAATTATGTCTGAAGACGGTCTCCATAAATTCTAATATGAGGTTCACCTGCTGGGGTTCCAGATAGTCAATTTCAAATAACAACTTGTGAAACCATTCCAAACCAACAGTGTGTGGTATACTGAGAAACAATTCCACCACATCAATAGTAACTAATTCCAGGTACTTATTGAACCTGTCAGGGATAATAGTTTTCAAAAAGTCCCAAGAATCTCTAGAGATATGTTTCAAAGAGTTAACAATTTTCTTGACAAGGTGGTCAACATACAAAGCCAGGGTCTCCGTAATAGAACCTGTCCCAGCAACAATAGGACAAAAAGTAAGGTGCTCTATACATTTATGTGTTTTGAGTATTCCAAACAAGGTGGGAATATTTGGTCTACTAACATGCAAAAAGTCATATAAACATTTATCAAAAGTGCCCTGCAACAAGTGGTCTTTTAAATAATACTCAGTTTTACAGTAAGCTGTAGTAATCTCATTTTTTGATGCAACAGCATATTTAGTATCATCACTGAGAATCTCAAACATATGTGCCTTGTAGTCATAGAGTCCATTAACACTACCCCACCAACTTTGTTGGGTTTCATCACTCTACACTTTTTGTGTGAGTGAGTCTGTGCAATGTCTTTTTCAATTTCACTAAAATTACTTTTAATATTCTGCTTCAAATTTAATTTCCTGACATCTCCCCTATCATTTCCTCAAAAATTCATAAGGTGGGGTTAAGTGGGGGGTTAAATTCACTCTTTCTGCTTAAACCAGAGTTCATGTACTTCATCCCTTTAAAGAATAAATTCAAGTTTAATTTCCTTGTAAACAGCTTGACATCAATCAAAGTTCTAACCAAACTCACTGGCCTTGCTGGTACATATTGAAAACCCTCAGTAAATAGTTCAAAGTGCTTATTTTCAATTACTAAGTCTGTATGGTTACAAATGCTGAAACCACCTAGTCTGTTCTGTATACCAGAATGAGTAACTACAATGTTGTCTACATGTTCTACAACCTCTATCGGCTGTCCCAATGTTGGTCCATCATGTAGTTGTTGTTCCAGTGTTGGCTTCTCCTCCTGTCCCATCCTCTTCCTCTGCTTCTCCATCCCGTGAAAAAATTGTAACTGTTGTTGTTGACTTTGCCCTTTCTCTGGGCTATCCGTTCACACCTTCTCAAAGGGGGGGGCTCTAAAGGGGGAGTAGGGAAACCCTCCCTGTCATTAACAACCACATTAGAATCACTTCAAACCCCAAAAACCATGTCTGTAACACCCTAGTTCAACATTTTCTTTGGTGAAGGGTAAGCTCTCCTCTTCCTATATTAACCAAATACCTTTGCAGCTTTTTAACTTCCCTATTGATAACATTATTGCAGTGTCCATCAATTTCTTTAAACACATTCACATATTTAACTTTTTCAACATTAAATAACAAGTCTGCAGTAATATGATTATGTAAATTATTCACTTCATTAAACAGCCTTTCCTTAATTACATCGTAGTTCCTCACCATAATTTTGAGAATTTCTATTCCAAAGTTTCTAACAGTTCTTTGTGAAACATACTGTTAGATTCAACATTATTATGATAGTTCATAAAGCGGAGTCCCTTAGGGACTCTTCTCACTAAAATGCTCCCATTTAAATAATATGTCTCCATTTGCATATTTTTCAATGTTACCAATTTATCTTTAAAGGTTTTCAACATGTCCAGAAAACACTCATTGTTCTTGGGCGCAACTTCCGAGAATGTAAATCTCTTACCAGTCCAGGTCTCAAAAGAAAAACCTTCATAAATGTTGTAAATATCCCCATTATCATTAGAAGAAGTGGAACATGAAAAATTAGCATTCCCAATCAGGGAATGCCTCTCCACCATGACAGGCAAGTCCCTTGACCTCTCATCACCCCTCGTGATACTTCTCCACTATGTGGATGCTGGTTGGCTGTTGATAACACCAAAAAACTGTTGCTGGCTACCAGGCAACCCAGTGTAGCCTAAAATCTGCGACACTGACTGATTATTTATTGATTTATTTATTTATTGATTGATTGACATTTGTTAACCAGGTTACTCCAGCTGGGTTAATAGCCCATTTTCAGTAGAGACCCAAGGAGAAAGCTCTAGTTAAAAATAATTTACAGTATGTTGAGATTTAACAGTACAAGAATAATTCTATTTAAATAGAGGTAAAAAAAAAAACAAGTGGAGAGAAAAAAAATACAAACAAAAACAGACAAGTAGCAATTCACAAAAAATAGCAAAGTCAGTAGCTATAAATGGGTTTTCATTCATTGTTAAGAGATTATAATTTCTGGATAGCTACCTGGAGATCACACAGAGAAAAAAGGTTGTGACTAATACAAGTGGACTGTAATGGAAATGAGATATAAAGGTAAAAAGGAGGAGTTAGGTAGGGTCCTGACAGAGGCAAGTTCTATTGTTAAGCAGACAGAGCTTGAACTCTTTTTTAAAGTGTGATGGGAGGGTAATGGAGCGGATGCTTAAAGGAAGTTTATTCCAAGCTTAGAAGCAGTTTGAGTGAACAACTCCATAAGTTTGTTAAATTCTCCTCTAGTAACTGGAGCATTTTCATCCCCATCCTCTGAGTTTTGAAACAAATTCTCTTGTGTGGATAAAACCTCTGCTCTCTCCACCATGGTGCCTGAAAGTACAGACCAAAAAACCTCCAAGAAGTAGGACCAAAAATCCATATAAAGAAAAGTAGACAGTGACCAGGATATATGCCAGTGTAACAAGTGTTCTCAGTCATTCTAAATAAAACTTCTGATCAGAATGTATTTTACATCTCAGCCTCTTCACTCAGGGATGGCTGATACTGCCCATAGAGTACATCAGTATTATACATATATATTACATCCTAGTTCTGACTTTGATGAGTTCACGTAGGGACTAACATTGCCAGGAATAAATCAGCTGTGTGTAACATCAATAAAGGAGACACAAAAGATTGATTTGCTGTCTTCCTGCTGGCAGTGGAGTCTTTTAATGCAGGGTGAGCAACCCATCAGTGTGAATACTGGCTTTAAGGTGATGATCACTATTGATTTGACACCCCAACTCCATATACAAAAATGGGAAAGGAGGGCTTATGCCAATGACTATGTATTTTTGTAAAGAATGGGGTACAGGATGAAGTGAGTGAACTAAAATTAGGTCGAAACACAATTAAAACAAAAGTGTAGGTATTTTACGAATTTTATAAGTTACCACTGTTCACAACCCCAACAGGATGAGTTGAGAAAGTGTGATCAATATCAAAAGTGGTACACATCCCATATTCTGCACGTAAGATAAATATGTCAGAGAGCATGTGCCTTAAAAACTGGCTGCGTACAGGAAAAACCTGGAGTGGTCTTCACAAAGCAGTTGGTATATACAGCACGGCAAAGGTCATGGCATTAGGTTCTTACCAATTGCACTCTGTAAATCACTTCAACTCATTAGCACCTTTGTGCTGGGGACATTCTGGAGCATTTTCTGAACAAAATCAAGTTTAAAAGCATAAGATAAACAAATGTAAATATTTTATAAACAAAAAGCTATTGGAAAGTTATAAACAACAATGTTATCAGTAAAAAGTATTTTTGTCAGTGACAACAGCCAGTATGGTCACAGTCTTTACAAAAATATTACAATGTATTACCGGAGAATGTCACACTTTTAGTAGGCCACACACATCCTTACATTCCAGCGCATTCTCTGAAAAAGCATAACTTTTTGGCAAGTTGGCATAATGATTAAGGTATTTCCCTTACAAACACAAGGTGCAGGGTTTGACTCTCACATGGGGTAATTGGCTATTCTTAAAATGTCCCATCAGGGCACTTAGCCAAGTATTAATCTATATTAACCTATAAGACAAACAAATGTCAATATTTGGTGAGCAAAAAAGCTATTATAAAGGTACAAATAACAATGTTATCAGTAAAAAGTCTTCTTCTCAGTGACAACACCAGTAAGATCACAGTCTTTATGACAATATTGCAATGTAGTACAATGTACTCAAATCCAGAAATAGTTTTCTAAAGTTTCACAAATTGTTATATCTTGGAAGCTGTACAGTTTAGACTTACATTGTTAGAACATTGCTCAATGAGACATGAGCTTTCAGATGGCAACAATACATTTCTCTTGGAGTGCTTGTTTATTGAGATAAGAAATATGAAAAAGTATGCCTAACTTTATAATGAGCAATATAAACAACACTGAATCTCAAAATGTGCAACTTTCAGCAGAAATATAATTTGCAGTTCTCTTTAACATCATCTAAGGTTTCATCAGATAACATACAATAATTTGTAAGTCACTTACTTTTGGAAATATTGAGCACGTACGGAAATATTGCATATCTTCATAATTAGCAGCAAACAAATAGTGATATCTCAAATAGTGTAAAATAAGTAGACATCAGCAATATATGTTTTTGCCTCCCACCATGGCATATATCCATTTCCCCCCAAGAACGTGTATCTATCTCAGTTTTTGAAAATATGAATGTAAATATGAAATATGAATGACAAGTGACAAACAGTAATTAATATATTCACTAAAAAGAGAGGCAGAATCAGCAAGTCCAACAAACAGACTGTTTAATGGTTAGAGCGTTCATCTGCCACTAATAAGCAAACTTCATCAGACCAGGAAAAGAGGAAATTACATATTTTAAACAGTAAAAACAGTAAAAAAATACATGACATCACTTCCAATCTCTGTTAAAAAGACATAACACTTTTAAATATATGTATAAATATATATATATATATATATATATATATATATATATATATATATGAGAAAAAAGTTTAAATATTTATGTGCATAAGTAGCTATATAAACCTATAGTTAAAAATCATTTTCTATAGATTTAAGTTTTAAAAGACATTTCACATTACAGTTGTCATTTAATCCTGGGTAGCTGAAAACATTCAAAACCAGATGCCAGTTAATTTTATTTTCTTTCAACAGCAATGACCAAGGGCCACCCCGAATGTCTGTGAGAAATTGTTCTATAACTACAAATGAAAAAGTATGCCCTGGGTTTTTTGAAACTGATTCTCAGATTTGTTGAGATTCTTGGCACTTTTTAGAGCATCTGGATTCATTTGTGTTTAATGAAACCTTGAATTTCCTCATGGTTGACATCAAAGACCTGTATACGGTGATCCTCCAGACATATTAGTGGCAGATGAAAGCGCTAACCATTAAACAGTTTGTTTGTTGGACTTGCTGATTCTGCCTATCTTTTTTGTTTTTTACAATTTTTTCTAGTTGTGTATTTGTTTTACAATTAATATTTTCAGTTAACCAAAACAAAATCAATTGGAAAATACTCTCCAAATAACAAGTATCAATAATTCCACAATATACTAAAATCCTTCTAGGAGACAGTCACCCTAATACTGGCCTTGCCTATCACAGTGAACATCAAGATAATTATTTTCCACATGCTACTCTAGCCCTATAACAGTCATAGGTTCACAGGTTCAAAGGTGTATATGTATGTATGGATATATATATATATATATATATATATATATATATATATATATATATATATATATATATAGGCCTTAATAAGCTTTGCTGTGTAACCTAACCCAATTGTGTCCCCTTGTAACATGTGCATCTTAATTGAATGGGGATGTTTATTAGGACGTTATGTTAGTTAGTCGGAGTATGGTAGTTAGGAGGCTGGCAAAAAGTTATGTGGAGGCTGTGTTAGTTAGGGCATTAGTTAGTTAGGTTTACTGTTGGCGTCTGTCTATAAGAGGCACGGTGGCCAATTCAAGGATAAATTCATGATTACCCACCCATTGCTAGTCATCCCACAATCCAGGTAATTTAACTTTTGGTGCCATAATTGTTAAATGCATAAAACATACAACTGCAGAACTACATGGCTGTATTAACTAACATAAGCCTGATATTCTTGTAACTGAAACTTAGCTTATACCCAGCATAAATGACTCTTAAATTATACCTCGCAAATATCATCCATAATGAACACATAAAGAAAAAGGTAGTATTTCTTCAGTATTTCCCAACTATCACATTTCCCCTAACAACAAACCAATACCAAAATTCTGTTCAGCAGAGCTTCTTATTACTTTCCTGAAATTAGACAATGATAAACAAATATGTATTACTGTTATTTACATCCCTCCTGGCAACAACTGACAACAATACAGCTTTACTGGAAGATATCCTGCAATGGACATCCATAACAATTCCACAAGGAAAAAAGCTACTAAGTGATGTGAATGTCAGTTTGTTGGACATACACTCTAACTCCCCTAAATTTGGTTTCAGAGAACTAAATAATAGCCTCACACATTACAAGAAGACATCAAATTCTCTATTAGAATAGGCCCTAGTATCAGACCCTAGCAAGTAGCAAGTACGAAACCACAGATAACAATGTCAGACTCTCTTAGTGATTATCTCCTATTCTATACAACCCAACAATTCACAAAACATTGGAAACATGAGCCACAAAGCATCATAGAAAATTATGAAGTCTGTATCACATGGGATAAGCCATTACCAACAATTCAAAAAGATAGTTGCTAGAACACCAGTTATAGTGGTCAGTGAAAAGAAGACAAAAGTATCACTGATCATTGAAATCACCACACCCAATGACTATGGTGGCTTGCATGTAGAGAGGCACAAAGTCATAAACATCAGCATTTGCAGGCAGAAACAAGAGCAATGTGGAAGAAATATACCCCGACAGTTCCAATTGTAGTCAGAGCAATGGGTCTTATAAAAAAGAATCTACAAGTGTATTTAGATATGTTAGCAATACATGTAACTCCATACGAATTGCAGAAGGAGTCATTACTGGGCACATTGCGGGTACTGCGAAGAGCATTTCTGGGTGACATCAAAGAGTGAACCAATACTAATTTCATGAACTTTAATCGTACTTTGACTTAGGAATGGGTTCCATTCCCATCATGGTATTAGAAATCAAAAAGATTTGTAGAAATTAACACCAGACATTTCACACATCAACTTAAACAGCATGGTTATAAAAACAACATGCATCTGTTCCAAGTTTAACCCAGAAATGTTTATTACTAAACTATTATCTACTAAGTGGAACTTCAGTAAAATCCTCCCCTTAATGTAAATGAATTCAGTACAACTTTCTTGAATATCCTGAATAGCCTTGCACACCTCCTAAAAGGAATAAACTAAAAACAAATAATGCAATTTGGGTATTGAAAATGAATAGTATGCTAATGCATTCATGAAGACAAAAAAATATACTACAATAACTTTCAGAATAATAGTAAACACAACCCTAAAAAATTCTGGACAGCCATTAAAGAAATCTTGCATCTCAGCCATAAATTCAGCCCTAACCCCTCTCCCAATAACTCATCCCTCAAAACCACAATATAGTTCAACACTTATTTAATAGATAGTTTAGTATTTGTAACCAAGGATTCCTTAATATATATTCCTAACCCTGCCCAACAGCTATGTACATCAGATCCCTTCAGACCTATGCCCTCATTCTATATAAAACTACTCTTAAGCAAACTCAAACCTTGTTCTACTACAGCTGATGACCTTCCAAGCAAGTACCTTAAAATAACAGCTGGTAGTATTGTTTAACCTGTCTCAATCCTTATAAATAAGTCATTCCAGGAATTTCACATGTTCGCTATCTGGAAAACGTAACACATTATCCCTCTGCACAAAGGAGGAAATTCAACAGACATTACTAACTTTAGACCTATTGCAATCTTATCCCCCTCTCTAAAATACTTGAAAAATGTATTCAAAAAATATTGCTAAATTGTCTCCTGCAGAAAGAAGACCTATCCCCCAGACAACATGGCTTCCATCCTTCCTGTAGTACTAAAACTGCACTTCTAACTAACCTACAAAGATAATGCCAATAAAACTACTGATAATGATAACAACAAGCCAGTCTCCATATTTCATAACTCTTCTAAAGCCTTTGACAGTTTTTACAGCAAACTTCTACTTCAAATGTCCTCATTAGGTCTCGCTTAGCCCACCCTTCTATGATTAAAAAGCCACTTATCCAATAGCTATCAATCAGTACAATGGCACTATACCCTCCATCCATACCTCCCACTCCCAGTCACCACTGGTATACCACATGGCTATGTTCTTGGTCCTATTCTGTTTAACATTTTCACCAACACCCTCCGCATATTCACACAACAGGCCTCACTTATATAGTATACAGATGTCTCCACATTCATCTGCACATCTGACAACATGTCACACCACAAAAAAATACTCAGGAAGCTTTAACAGCAACTGAAATGTGGCTTTGTAACTCACAAATCATACTCAGCCCTAAAAAACAAACTACTACTTTTTCCTCCAAATCCCTTTCACATAAAAATAAAACAAAATTTAAAGTCCGCTGGCTTCATAATACAACTATTGAAGTCACTTCTCGTAGCAAATTATTAGGGATGATAGTGGATAATAATCTTAAATTTGACTTGCATATACAAAATTGCATAAGAAAAAGTCATCAAAGACTAGGGAAGTTCTATAGATCCAAAAACTTTCTCACCCACACAACTAAAACTACAATTTCCGCTACTTATCTCCTCCCCACACTTCTTTATGGTGCTGCCATCTTTACTCAAGATGACCAATGGTCTCGTTTTGTCCAGGACAGTCCCAGTTTTGAATTCTCTGTCCTGGAATCCCAAACATTGTCTTTGGGACACAGAAATGTCCCAGTTTAATCTGAATGGTCCTGACTTGGGAGTTTGCGGCTCACAGAGAACTCTGATGACCTGGCATGTAAAACTACCTTCTCTGTGCTTTTGCTCAGCTTTTTCATTACTTTAGTGAGGTGTGCTGTTATTGGTACCAACTTAAACAAATGCTAAAACCTGGACATCCAGTCAAGTGCATTTCCTTTCCTGTGAAGTAGGCGTATTCCAAGCCTCCTGTCATCATCTTACACAATCAGAAAAATCTATTCTCAGCAGTGAACCAGCAGAATTAGAGACAGCGAAGCGTCATCGCATTACCCAATCAGAAAAACCCATCCTGAGCAGTGAACCAGCAGAATTAGAGATGGAGAAGTGTCACTAACAGGTTACAGGTCCAAATGACCAATCACTATATTATTGGCCTGCAAGGTTGTAGGGAGCTGGAGGGAGATGATGTGAGAGGGTGTTCTGGGAATACAAACAGTGGATATACCGAGTACTTCATAACAGGATCATGCAGGAAAAAGCCAAGGAAGAAAAGGTATACATGCGGCTTTTGGTACTTGTAGCAGAACTTGAGGAAAAACAGGGCTGAGTAAAAAACTGGAATGCTTAAATTTTCCAGTATGGAGAGAAGGGAAGAGTACAGGTTGTGTGGCCTACCAGGGATGTTTTACCAGTGCAGACACATCTTGCACCTTCTCTCACGGCTAACATTTAAAACTACAAGTAATTGTCAGCAAAATATCTTATTGAAAAAAAAAAAGTCATATTCCGTGACATCCATAAAGTGTAAATTAGCCACATAGAACACTATCTAGCATTGCTCTGTATACCACCTTACATTCTGCATGGTTTAATGTGTGTTTATAGCTTTATAGTGTCCAGTATGGATTAAACTGAAAAGAGCACAATGTGCTTATTCTGCAGGCTCTTTTGGTTAATTGCATTGTCAGATCAGTGTTTTGAGAAAGCGTTTTCATTCATTCGATGGCACATCAGAAATAATCTAGTAGTTCTTGTTTATTGGTGGGGGACTCTACCCTGTTAATCTGATAATTAAGGAAAGAAAAGTTTTCCAGAATCATTTTATGTTGGAAAATGTCTGGTTATTATGATCTGTAATTTATCTGCGGTGAAACTGTTAGAATGAAAGAGCAGTATTAGTATAATGTAAAATGAAATGCAAAAAACATCCAGGGAAAATGAAGCGTTCTGTTGTGTTTTTATACCAACTTGCAGAACAACTCAGTGAAAAGCTTCTTCTTCTTCTTTTGGCTTTTCCCAGTTAGGGGTCGCCACAGCGGATCACTGTCCACTCATGATAAACACAGAAAATCTCCTACACGTTTTTCATCACAGTAGCTGTAACTTCTTCAGATAAGATAAAACGAAAAACATGTAGGAGACTTTCTGCTGTTTTTTTCATTGCATTTTACTGGTTATAGTTGTGGCTTAACCATAGGCTGCTGTTTCGTTTGAGATTAGTATAATGTACATACATATAATATTCTGCTATATACTGATGTGTTAACTGTAGCACTTCAGGGTGCTATGTAACTCATACAGAGAGTAGCTGTCTGCTGTCCATGATAATGATCTTTCAGTCATTTGCTTTGAGTGTTTAGTGATTAAAGTGGTCACTTTATCACTGGTATTGCTGTAGTTTGACATTATATTCAAATGATGCACTTGCATCAAGCAGTGTTATAAAGGGATGACAGTTTGTAAGTGTTGATGTGCTAGCAGGTGTACAAGTTAGTATTCTGGGGGAATAGTAAACATTCAGGGAAAGCTTCTAATTTCTTCATAATATCTACTGAGGAGGTTGTTTATTGTTCTTACATAATGATGATTGTGTTATTTTTATTGGTGTGTTAAATTGTGGTTTATTTTTAGTCTCTCAGCTGCTTAATTATGTTTTTATTAGCAGAGTAGTCCCTTTTCATGTTTTGTGTGCACTTTTGCAGTGTTCTTCCTTTTAGAAATTGCAGTATCTTTGATTTTTTTACTCATAACCACTAATCTGAGCGAGAGAGAGAGAGAGAGAGAGAGAGAACAGAAAACTGAGATTAACAGGTTGCTGTTGCTAACAAACTGGAGAAAGTACTGATTCATAATGCTTCCTCTAAATTTCACACCCACTCCTTGTGAAACAAATGCAGCACCATTGTTTCTTCAGGTTATTCTCTTGAACTGCGGAGGTTTTTAACAACAACAGCTATCACCAGTCTACAAAACCAAACACATACACATACCCCATACTCTGGCATTGCATAGTGCAGTGTGATTTATATTTTATTGACTTTAAAATAATTTCCATTCTTTAAATGTGTGTCTTATACGCTATTCTGCAATTAGAACAGGGACATGATGCTACACCTTTTATTGTAAAAACATATCCTTTAGCAACCCACTCAAGTTTTCAACGAGTATTATAGGTTCATAGGTGTTTACTAGGCTAACAACCATAAGGAAATTTTTAAACCTAGCTATGGATCCCAAATCTCTGATGAGTTCTGATACCCTTGATAAGTGTAAGCATGGGCCTGGGAGATGAGCCATTTACAGGTTACCTGTTTGCATCAGAGACATAGGTGCCAAGCCAGGGATGAAGTTCCCATTTCCCATCCAATTGTCCAAGTTGCACTTGAATTGGATTAGGGAGGAACTCTGCTTCACATGGATGGGGAGCCTGTTCCATAGATGGGGTAGTCTCTGGGATACATACCTATCTCTCCAGCAGGTTCTATTTGTATCACAGGCAAGGTTTAAGTCTTTAGAACAGATAATTCTGGTACTGTTTGTTTTGTGGCTATGCAGGAGTTTCATCAGATTGGGGTCTGACAATGCCCTATATGCCAGGCATAGCTCTCCCCTCAAAAGCCTATAGGAGACAGAAAACAGGGATAGGGCCTTGAAACAGTCTCCATAGGACATATTACTGATGTCCTGTATTCTTTTAGTGAGGAACCTCTGTGGATGTTCCATTTGTTGGATATGCCTGGTTAGGCACATACCAAAGGGGGCATTGTACTCAATGATAGGTCTAATGAATGCAGAATACAGTGGAACAATGACTTCCTTGGACTTAGATGCCATACCTTTGTTTATAAGTTGCGCAGCATAGAATGATTTCCTCACTACTGTAGGCACATGATGATCAAAGGCTAGATTACTATCTATGTGTGTTCCTAAGTCCCTGACTACTGGGTCAACTCTAAGGGTTGTGCTGTCAATGTGATAGTTACCAGGGATGGATGACTTCCCAAAGGATACTATTATGCATTTCTTGGCATTTAGTTTTAGCCCATGACTCTGACACCAGTTGTTTGTCTGTGTCAGCCCCTCCTGGAGAACATTTGTGTCAGTATGAGATTCAATGACAGCTCCTAATTCATCTGCAAATTTAGTCAGCCAGAAACCACTGACATTGGCCTTGACTTCTGAGAAGTAAATGCCAAAAAGGAGTGGTCAGAAGACTGATCCCTGATGGTCTCCACTTGTGACTGGCCTCTTTGTAGAGGTGGACTCCCCAATTCTAACTTCCTGGGTCCTGTCAGTGAGCCAGTTGGCTATCCACCGGGTGACATATAGTTTGTACCTAACCTCTTGAGTTTGTCAACAATGCCTGAGTGGGGTATTGTGCCAAATGCCTTGGCCATGTCAAGGTAGGCAGTGTGAACGATTCTACCCTCATCCATTGCTTTGGTGACCTTTGCAAAGAAGTCCACCAGGTTGAGTAGGCATGATCTGCCGTTTCTGAAACCATTCTGGATTGGGTCCAGTGTCTGGAGGTTTACTATATCTCTGTTGATCATCTCTATGATAATTCTTTCCGTGACTTTACATATAAGACTAGTGAGACTTATTGGTCTGTAGTTTCCAGGGTCTGTAGATGGCCCACCTTTGTGCAGAGGGATGACTGTTGCCTTTCTCCATTCATGAGGCATGAAGCCTGTTTGGAGGATACAGTTAAATAGTAATTCCAGAGGCCCTGATAGGTCATGTTTCATGCTGTTTAGAAGGCATCCTGGGATATTGCCTGGGCCCTTTGAGGCAGTGTTCTTGGTCTTAGAGAGAGCATTAAGGACATGTTCCCTACTGATAGTAGCGGGGCGGTATATTTGAGGATATTTCCTGAGGGAAGGTTGAGGGGAGAGAGGAGTAAAGTTGGAGCTGGATTTATCAGCCAAGAGGTTTGCTATATCTTCTGGCTCAGTATAGGTGCCTCCATTTGCAATGAGCTCTGCACAAAATTGTGTATTGCCTTTGAGGTTGCGGACATAGCTAAAGAATGCTTTGCGGTTGTCCTTGGCCTGGGAGGCCAAACTTACCTCAAATTTGGCTTTGGTAGACTTTATTTGTCCTCTGAGTTGTTTGCTTTGTTTAATAAGAGTGCTTTTATCCTGCTGGGTGCTGCACGCCCTAATTTTTGCCATGATTTTCTTCCTCCTGTTATTTATCCAATTGATTCTGTGATTCCACCAGGGTGGCTTATTTTTTGAGTTAGTTCTGTACTTCTTCCTGGTGGGTACAGTTGCCGCTATGCTGTTATTAACATGCGTATACATGGTTTCGGTGAACAGTTCTGCATAGGCAGAAGTGTTTTCAGGGTTTACAGGGGCTTGAAATTTTGCCACGTTCTCACTTAATAGCAGGAGGTTAGCCTTAGAATATTTCCTGAATATTCCCGGTTTAGCTGGAGGTCCAGGTTTTATTTTTACTTCAAAGTAGACCATTTTGTGGTCTGACCTGCAATATTACCAGCTTATCATTTTTTTAATGTAACATAGGAAATTTATTCTTCAAGGGAAAAAAAGCCTTGCTTCAATGTCTGGCTTCCCCAGTTTACTTGGAATGAACAAGGATGTGCAAATGATGCTTAACTGGAACACCTAAATATGGCTTTTGCAATCTCACTTACAAGTTCACTGCTGTAAATAATTAGTTTTGGTGCAAAATATAAAAGATGCAGTCCCTTTCTAAATTCAGTTCTTACTGTTCAATACCAATTTTTATAAGCAGACCATATGTCCCAGTGTAATTACAGCAGTCAGATTTCAGTTTTACTTAACAGCAGGTAGAAATGGATTAATATTGTTGCTGTTCAGACATATACTAGAATGTCACCTTAGTGGCAATTTCATTGAACAATGTTCTCCTAAGGCTGTTATCAGTAAGGGATACTGTTGCTTTTTTTAAGTTTTTTATTGGATTTTAACAAATAAAATAAAATACATACATTTATATAACACCCTGACACCAAATGAGACAGTCTTTAGGGACTTCTCCAGGAAAAATGTACATCAGCTTGTAGAAAACGTACACAAAATTCCCAACAATCTCCTACAAATGGTCCCAGGGCCTCTGCATTCACCTTTAAGTTTTACCAGCAAATAAGCACCTGCAGAGAAAAGTCTGTAGTCATCCACTCTAAATATAATCACAAATTCAGGAATAAACATCTCTGGTAGAACTCTCATATAATAAGCTGTATAACAAAAATGGAAAATAATGAAAAGTTGTGAAAAATCTCCATGAGCCTACCTCAATACTACTGTAAAACATGCCAGCAAGGAACATAAGAGCATTTGTAAGATGTAAAGAGTTCAAGTTTAAGCTCAATAAAGATACCAAAGGTACCTATACTTCATCCTTTGGTTATATTGAAAATTAAGGAATAATATCTAATGTCCAACAATGCACTCAGCTCATGTACAATAATATCACACATCTGGATCCCAAGGATATAGGCTACTTATTAGCAAATGTATTTATTGCTAACTTTACCTCACCTATCTATGCTGTTGTCCTTAAAATTCAGTCCCTCAGAAATCACCACGGAACTAGTCTTAGAATCCCTATCAAAGACTTCAAATAATGTTTGCATGGGAGCAGATAACGCACTAAGTTGTATTCTCATAACTGATAAGTATGCAGTATCTGAGTTACTACCTAAGTTACTCAACCTCAGCCTGTCTACAGGAGTTCTGTCTGATGCCTGGAGAACAGTCAGTGTGGCTTTGCTGTACAAAGGCAGCTCCTGTACAGGCCCAAGTAATTATATGCCCATCAGCCTGATCAGCCTTATATGCAAAGCTGTGGAACATACCATATCAGAATTCATTTAAGCAGACATAGACAATTTCAGTGATCTAGACCCCAATATGTTTGTTTTTTTTAAAGGGCAGGTCTTGCCTCCTAGCCTTGAAAAGGTTAAACGGGCCATGGATAATGGTTATTCCTTGCATATTGCTTGTCTCATACTGACCAAGGCATTTGAACTATTCTCCATGCTAGTATTATTGTAAAATTAGACAAACTTAAAGTAAACCCCTACATTGTCCACTGGATTGCAAATTGGCTATCCAGTAGATCTCAAGTTGTTAAAGTTGCTGATACCTGCTGCATGTAGAAATGGAACTTCTGGGATACAACAGGGATTAGTGTTGGTCTGTCTCCTGTCTGGTATTTTTTTGCATACAGCAAAAAGTAATCTGGCAATGGAAGGCTACAGTGCCTTCCACACATTTAGGCCAAAGGCAACAACACAGACAGGGGCTAAAGCTGGAGTGTTTTCATTTACATTAGTAGCAAATATACCTATAAGTTGGATATACAGGATGATGCACTAGTAGATGTCTACATCCAAGTCCCCATAAACAAGGCTCCCAGCCATGTCCTGGCCAGCTATAGGTCACCCTCTATGATTCATAAAGCTCACAACTCTTACATAGACGTATTAGAGGGACTCATTTTCCAACCAAATACCCTGTTAATGGGGACGTTAACTACCCCTCTATAGACTTGGAAGTGTACACTGCCTCCAACTCACAGGGACAATATTTTCTTGAGTTTATCAACACAACTGTAAGTAGATCCTGTTGTTTGATTTATTCATTATTTCTTTTTATGTATTAATATAGTGCTGCCTACACTGGAAGCGCAGGGATAGTGTTGTCGTTTTAGATGTTTGTTATGGCAATAGTGTGTTTAATATAGGAGTCGCTAGTGTTTATTGCCTGCACATACTCCCACTCACAGGGACACTATCGGCCATGTCCCGTCCTCATCTCTTCATACATTGCAATTGGTGTGCTCAGCTGTTGTAGCGCATTAAAGATGACCATTGTCTAGTTTGAAGCGCACTGTTTATATACTGGTCAAACGCTGTTACAAACTGCCTTCTTTATGCCGGTTTGTTGGATTTTTAATGTTACTAATGCCTATTAGTTGCCGCATTGTTACTTCTGGTGCGTACTGAGTAACTGCTTTTCATAAACGATGTTGAAGTTTAAAACTGCTTCTTAACCTCATGGTATGTTGTTTTCTAGCTATGATAAGTATATTAGCGGTTGTTTAGTGAGCATATTGGTTAACTTATTCTAAAAACAGTATCACCATTCGGAACTAGCTAATTGTCCACGTGCTTGTTAATGTAACTCGCCATCTTCACAAGCGTTACAGAGCGTATGCAACAAGAACTTGCTCCTGTCTATGTTGAAGTCTGCTACCTGACCGCTTTGATATTTTAGTGTGTACTGATTTTATGACTGCTTTTTCCCCTTCCTATATCATGTGTATAGACTTTTTTACTATGTGTTAATTGAATTTGGTTTTCTGTATGTAACTGTTTGTGGTATGACTGCCCTTTTAGTCTTTTTTGCTATGTGTTAATTGAACATGGTTTTCTGTATGTAACTGTTTGTGGTATGACTGCCCTTTCTGTTCTCTACTAGATATATTGTGTGTCGTTTCACTCTAACATATGATTAGTACTGCCTTGGAGTCAAGATGTGTTTCCATTACTAAACCTCTACTTTTCTCAAATTTCTCTGTTTTCTAGCATTGTACCCCTGATTTACCCCTGTGACTCGCCTGGGTGGACAATTTTAAGGTACTTCTGTTAATCCCAACTACTGGAGCAAACGTACCCTTTTCCTGCCTCACTCCCTTTGGAAAGTGAACCAAGAGGAATTCAAAGAAGTATGTGTATTGGCAGCTAGACCTTTAACTATACAATTGTGTAAGACTTGCTAGCTGCTTTAACGCACCCCCTGCCAGGATAGCCAGCAGCCTAACCCCCTGTATCCCAGCTTCTCTATTCTTTCGCTCACTCTACCTCCCTTCTTCTTTCAGCCCAAATTGTCCCAGGAAATTCCTTGTGGATTAAGGTGCATTCTGCTTTTGTTCACTAGGTGGCATCCTCCCTTGACTGAATAGACTTATTTTACTCACCTTTTTATTCTCACTGAGCTATAACAGTTCTTCTTGCCACCCTATCTCTCCTATACTCTTAGTCTCTCTACACCTCTAATCTTTCCTTTTTTCACTCCTGCTCCCATTCTCTCATAATCAACTCTTCACAAGTATCTAGGTCCCCTCTATATACCCTTCTGCATACTCACCCCACTGCAAACTACATTCAACTGATTGTCTCTTGAGCCTCTCCATCCTCTCTGGCTCTTCCCGCTCCGTTCGCCCTGCAGGCTCACTCCGCTCCCGTACCCTGCCCCCAATTCCCACCCGCCCCCAGCACGTCTACATTTATCCCTCCAACACCACTCCCACTTCCATTCTACACCAATCAGTGATCACTCCTCCTACCATACCTTCCCTTTTTTCCCGCCAAAACCAACTGTCACTCCACCCCCCACTTCAACCTACTAACAAACCATACTCCAGTCTCTCCTCTAGACCACACCCCTCTATATCTAATACTACTCTCCCTATTTTCTAAAATAACTTTCACTTACTCTATACATAACTATCTCCTATATAACATACTATACCATTTCCATTACTGCTCTACTGTTACTCTTCCATATCATGCTCTGTAAATACTCCTTCATCTTCCTTTCACTACTACTTCTCTTCTCCTTATCCTATCTCCACTATCTCTCTCAGCCCACTACCTCCTTCACCTTCAAATCCTTTCACATAACTAACCACCACAACTCACCTCAATTACAACCATACTCACTTATTTCCCCCTATTTATACCCCTCAGACAACCTCCTTCTTTATCGATATAGACTTATCTCCCATCACACATTATCCATTCCCATAACTACCAATAAAACCGCCCATTTTACCACAAAACCCAATCTCACAACCTTGCTATCTATCCACCTAAACTATTATATACCCCACCTAATTGGTACTCTCTTATCAGGTGACATCCATCCCAACCCAGGCCCTGCCACTATATCCACCACTACTAAATCCTTATTATTCACTTCCTTAAATCCACAAAGTATCGTTAACAAAGTCCCAAACCTTCATGCTTGGCTAATACACAATAAACCTGACATCTTGACTATCTCTGAAACCTGGCTAAAGCCTCATATTAAGAACTCTGAAATTATTCCCCCTAACTACTCCATCATAAGAAAGGATAGACCTCTCAAAAAAGGCGGAGGAGTAGCTCTCATATATTCCTCCTCCCTAGTAGTTACACCCTACAACAAACCTATCCCACAATTTAACAACGCTGAACTTCTCCTTACTCTATTACAGATCAATAATCACAAGCACATATATATATAGCTTCCCTCTATATCCCACCAGGGGATAATATCTCTACTCTTGAACTTATACTCTGTTGGCTTTCCAGTAACATTAGTAACGAAACCATAATCCTTGGTGATGTAAACATTAACTGGGCCCGTATCCAGGCTCCTGCAAACACCACCAATATCAACCTCTACAATTTCTCTCAACTAGTCAACTTGCCCACTCACCCTGCCAAAACCCCCTCAAATGGGAGCATATTGGACTGGATTCTAGTCTCTCATCCCCACTATTTCACCAACAGCGGCATCCTTCCCGACCATCTAGGTGATCACCTACCCACCTTTACACACCGACTTCCCACTATCCTTCAACGGACCCACAACATCATTACTATCCGTCACCAAAAAAAGTTCAACCCAACAACCTTTTCAAACTCTCTAAAAGCAGTAAATTGGACCTGTCTAAAAACTCTACCTCTAGACAATGCTGTCTCATATTTTAACTCAACATTCTTAAAAGTACTTGATTCTCAAGCTCCCCTACGGACTAAAAGAATAAAAACTAAAACAGCCCCTTGGCTATCTAAAACTACTCTTTCTACCATGAGACAAAGAGACAAAGCATGGGCACGCTACCAAAAACATAAGGTAACCCCACTCCTTAACGAATACAAAATGCTCCGCAATAAAGTTAAGAAACACATCTCCTCTGATAGACAAAATTACTACTCTACTCTCCAAAACCAAAACAAAAACAACCCTCAAAAATTCTGGAAAGGAATCTCCACTCTCCTCCACCCCAGTAAACCAGATACTCCAAACCCAGATCCTACTGCTCCAGAACTAGATTTAGCTACCCAATTCAATTCCTTCTTTATTGACTCTATTTCCAAACTAACCTCCTCTTTCTCTATTTCTTCCCCTTCATCTAACACCCCTACACCCACCCCCTGTATCTCTTCATCCACACCCTACTCTACACCCACTAATCCCACTATACCCCTTTCTACACAAATTCCATCCTCATCTATACCACCCCAACATTCAACACCCCATAACTGCACTCTCTTCACTTTAAATCCCATTCCTACTGCTACCATTAAGAAACTCCTTCAGAAATTGAAACCATGTACCAATGCTCCTGATAATATCCCTTCTTACTTTCTTAGCATCGCTGCAGAAAGTCTTGCCTACCCCATCAGCATCTTAATTAACCACTCCCTTCAAGAAGGCTCAGTTCCCCAAATCTGGAAACAAGCATATATCATACCACTACACAAAGGTGGTAACAATAACAACATTACTAATTTCCGTCCCATAGCCATCCTGTCCCCCATTGCAAAAATCCTTGAAAAATGTGTACAACTCCAACTCCTCCCTCATCTCCTAGACAACAATCTTATCACCCCACACAACACGGTTTCAGACCTAATCACAGCACCATGACTGCCCTTCTCTCCTTCCTTGAAATCATCAATAAAGCCCGTGACTCAGGACAAATCGTTTCCACCATACTCCTTGATCTTTCTAAAGCTTTCGATACTATCTCTCACACCCTGCTCTTAACTAAACTCTCCAAACTCTACCTATCCTCCTCCTCTTTGAACTGGTTCTCTAGCTATCTTTCCAACAGAAATCAAGCTGTAAAGTGGAAAAAGCAACTTCCTCCTTTCTAACCACCCCTACCGGAGTTCCACAAGGCTCTATACTGGGTCCTCTACTCTTCAATATCTTTATTAATGACTTCCACAAAGCTATCCCTTTCTCCAGCATCATCCAATATGCTGATGATTCTACTATCATCTGCTCTGCCTCTTCTATCCCCACTCTACAAAAACTTACTCAAGACGCCTTTTCTTCCACAGAGCAATGGATGCTTAGCAATCATCTAGCTCTTAATGCCACCAAAACCAAATTAATGTTATTTACCCCCTCCAAACTCACTCCCCCCAACATGAACTCATTCTTAATTACCAGTCAAAATAACTTACCACTCAAAATAGTATCAGACACCAAACTACTCGGGGTTCAGATCGACAACCAACTAAAATTCAATTCCCACCTACAAAAAAACATCAAAAAAACACATCAAAAAATTGGCATGCTGTACAGACAAAAGGACTACCTTACATCCACCACTAGAACCACTCTAGCTACTTCCTTTCTCATCCCCTCCCTTCTATATGGTGCTCCACTACTTACTAATCTTCAGTCCTCATTAAAAAACAGCTCACTTCATGCTATAATAAAATTGCTAAATTCGCCACCGCTCAAAGGTCTTCCACTCACCATTGTCTCTCCCTCCATAAACTAAAATGGTTAGAATTTCCCAACTATCTTACTTACACTCAACTAACTTTAGCCCATAAGCTGATCCTAAACCCCTCCAAGTGTCCCTCCCTTGCTTCTGCCCTTAAAATGCACCTACCAAATAGATTGCTAAGGTCTAATAATCAAAATTTACTGGAAGTGCACAAACCCACTCATCCCCCAGGCAAGAACCTCCTTTCCTTCAGCCTTGCTCGCCTCTGGAACTCTCTACCACCTAACATCCGCATTACCTCTAACCACTCTACCTTCAAGAAGTCACTTTTCTTACATCTAGCATCTCAATGGGAATGCTTTTGCTCCCACCCCTCATAACCAACTCTACTAAATGCCCTTAAATACCATAATCTACCTTATTCACCTTCTATGTGTGTTCATTAATCTGCATTTATGTTTTTGTATTCTGTTCCTTCAATTGCTTGTACCAATGCTTTTACTGTTTAAATTATGATGTCACTATGTTTTGCTAGTTCAATGTATCTAGAAATTACTATCAAATGTTAATGTATATCTATTTTCTGTTTTGGAGCTTTTCTCCCCAGGACTCCATTGAAAACGGGTTCTTCATGGCCCAATGGACTATCCTGGTAAACCAACTGCAATAAATAAATAAATAAATAAATAAATAAACACCCTGAGCTAGAGAGTGCACTCTCCAACCATAGGATCAAACATATTGGACCTAGAACTCACCAACATGGGACAGCATTGTACCCTCACCCCACGCCCCGCCCCAGTGTCACATCCTCATTGGTGAAGTCGAACCACAAAGCTGTCTCACGCAAAATAAAATTCAACCCAGATAACAAAACTAAACCCATAACTGTTAGGAACTCTTCTAAAGCAAACTACATCCAATTAAGTGACAGTTTGTCAAAATTCAGGTGTCCACCAAACCCCTCAAACACAGCTACCTATGCAGCATTATTTACAGAAACCCTGTACAAAGATGTAAAAGGCTGCATTGAGGCTGCTATACCTACCAGATGTAAAGCCATAGTCAGAAGAACAAATAAACCACACTGGTGGAATCCTTCCCTTAACAGGCTATATCACAAAAGAAAAAAGGAACGGCCAAAATCAGAAACAGCAACTCTCATCGAGACAAGCACTCTCTGATTCACCTAAACAGAAAGCTAAAGAGGGCTAATAAAGTCAAACAAGGTCAGTTATGAGGGCTGAACAGACTCCCAGGCTAAGAACAATCACAAGGCCTTCTTTGGCTATGTCAAGAGCCTTAAAGGTAATACTTGACAGAGTGCAGAATTAGTGGTATATGGCACAATCTTCACAGACCATGGTGACATAGCAAATCTACTGGCTGATAAATTTAGCTCTAAATTCATCCCCCCACTTCCACCTGTGAAATCCCCTTTAGCATATCCCCCCAACCATCGACATGAAGCAGGTGTTGGTGGCACTCACTAAGGCTAAAAACACTGCTCCAATGGGCCCCGACAATAACCCTCATTGCCTCCTAAATAGCCTAAAACATGACCTAACAGGACCACTTGAGGTACTCATCAACTACAGCCTCAAGACAAGTTACATGCCAAGTGATGAAGTCCTAAGTTGTTGGACGAAGACGCTCAATGTTTTTTTGGAATAAAAATTATGCTCAACTTATGAACGTCTTTGCTTCAGTTTTATGTGAACTGCTACCTGTGACTATATAACTCCTTTGGTTTGGTTATTGCTTTGGATTTTTTTTGGATTGTACAGCTTTTTACATGTCAAGTGAATGGAGGGCTGCAACAATCATCCCTCTTCATAAGAGTGGACTATCAACTGACCCCAGGAGCTACAGACTCATCAGTCTGACAAGTCTAATAGGCAAAGGCATGGAATGAATTTTCATGTAAATGATGAACGAGGACATTGGCTAGCTACAGATACTGGACCTATCCATTCTGGCTTTGTTAAGGGAATGTCTTGCCTACTTAACCTGGTAGACATCTTCAAGAGGCTCACCATGGCTATGGATGAGGGGAAAATGGTGCATACTGCCTTCCTTGACCTGGTCAAGACATTCAGTACACTACCTCACTCAGGCATTGTTGACAAACTCTCAGAAATAGGTATAAATCCCTACATAACTCACTGGATTGCTAGCTCGCTCACAGATAGGTCCCGAGAAGTCAGGATTGGTGGGACCACTTCCACCAAGAAACCAGTCAGCAGTGGAGGACCCAAGGGATCTGTGTTGGGCCTGCTCCAGTTTGGCATCTACTTCTGGGAAGTCAAGACCACTATCAAAGGCCTCTGGATCACCAAGTTTGCAGAAGACTGCAAATTGGGAGCTATCATAGATTCCCCCACTTGACACTAACTTCAGAGAAAAGGGTCTAATGGAAACAAATGACCAGTTTGAAAGCCAAAGATTAGAACTCAATGCAAGAAATGAATTATACTGCCCTTTGGAAAAGTGTCCACCCAGGCTAATTACTTCATCAAAAAATCACCCCTAAGAAGTTTCCCAATAGTTTGTGATCTGGGAACATATGTAGACAGTAATCTGGTGTTTGACCAACACGTAGCCAAGATAGTATGAAAACCATCCTTTGCCGTCCAACTGGTAAGCAAAGGTATGAAGTAATAGTACCAGTCTACACAGCCTTCATCAGACCTATCACTGAGTACAATCCCCTCTTTGGCATATTCTAATCAGGGATTTGCAACAGTTGGAATGCTCTAAAAGGTTCATCACCACGAGTATCCTGGGTATGAATACCCTGCCCTATACAGATCACCTTAAGTTTTTATCTCTGTACTCAATCTCCTACAGGTTACTGAAAGGCAAACTATGTCTAGCATATAATGCATCCTCAGATCCAGCTCTATGGATCTTTTACACATCTTTAAGACAGACAGCTCCAGAAACACTAGATCCAAAGAATTTAACTCTGACTGCAACATAAACAGAACATGCTGGAGGAACCGATATGTGTCTCAAATGATCCCCATGCTATGGAGTAAGGTCCCCATGTATGTGAAGCAGAGTTCATCCCTGATTCTATTCAAAAGAAACCTTAAACACTGGATGTGAAATTGCAAATTCTGGCCCCCACACCAGTCTGGTCCCTATGTCCCTGATGGACAGCGGTTGACTGTAAGTAAATTAATTCCCAACTAATTTACACCCATGCGTAACCATTAGCAACCTCTTTACTAACATACCTCACTGTATGTATGGTCATCCATGGAACTCTGGGACAAAACTGGATTGGGTTGCACAGCTAGGCTTGTAAAGAGTCTTGTAGTCATTAGCCTAGTATGAACCTATGAACTTATGAACCAAGCCACTATCCCAGAAATGAGTTTGATCAAGTTTTCTGATGACTGCAAACTTGGATACTGTTATTTGCTTATTCACTGATATTGAAAACCTCCAGCAAGTGCATTACATTGAAAATGATCTCAATATAAATGCAAAAAAGCACAATGCAGTTATGATCACCAGAAAAGCTTCTCTCAACTCCCATGTTATAAATGGTACTTCTCTTTAGAGACAGACCCCGTGTCATAAGAGATCTGGTTACTTATGTGGACAAAAAATACTGTTATTAGATTGCCATGTTTCCACCAGAGTCAGGAAATCCTTCTATCTGGCCTAGTTAATTTCTTCAATATCTTCAAGATCCAAAGGAGAAATTCTACCACTGCTGTCTTCCCTTATCAGACTAATCATCACATACAGGGACAACCTTGAAATGAGCAAATTCATTATCACACAGCCAGAAAGGCCCCAGAGATTTCTAACCAAGAAAAATTAAAGACCTTAAATCCTTCAGCTATGCTGATAGATAAATATTACTCTTCTTAAGCTTAGTACTCTACCAGACATTCTGAGGTAACCCGTGTCTTGTTTTTTGAGTCATGAAAGACCAAATCCTATTTGACCGTCAATTCCTTGGCAAAACCAGTGGTTTTACAAACACCCACATTAGGAGCTAACACTACACTAACGAATAATAGGAGTCGCTAAAGTGATAGGTAACTAACTAAATGTATTTCTAGCCTACAGAGTTAGTTACATCTGTAGGTGAAACAAAGGGCTACTCTGTCTACCCTTTAAGCTAATGTTGATAAGTTCTTCAGTAGACATAAATTTGCACCAGGGTTATCATGTATGGCCCTGCATAATTTGGGAGGTGAGCACTATTAAATGCTTGAAAGGGCAGTCAAGATCTTTCAAGTTTGTCTACTTGTAAGGGTGCATGGATAGGCAGCCTATGGTCCCTGTGTTCAATTGACAAGTATGTTCTTAGGTTCCTATGTTTATTGTTTGTTACTTTATAGTACTATATACACTTTATACTACAAAGTATTATATACTTTATAAAATATAGTAGTTTCAGAACTGGGTATGGCTCTGCATGTGCTGTACATGAAGCAGGCAGCAAGGCAATATACCTCCATGTTAGTCATAGGTTCATAGGTTAGGTTCATAGGTTCATACTAGGCTATCTGCCCGAGGGCATTTACAAGCCTAGCCCATCATTTTGTGGCTTACGCCACCCCTTTAGTATGGGGAACTATACCCATTATTTTGCTGTGCCTCTGTCGAGCAGTGACACTGAGGTAATCCCTGGGGTATATCTGCGATCTCCCATCCATTGGTCAAGATTTCTCTTGAACAAGGCCAGCGAGGTGCTCTGCCTCACATGTACCGGGATTTTGTTCCACAGCATAGGGAGTCTTTGGGTGATGAATCTATCCCTCCAGCACGTCCTATTAATAGCCGTGTCGAGGTTTAAGTCTCCCGCCCTTGTGGCTCTGATGGAGCTAGATTTTTTTAGGTGAAGCATATTCATCAAATCTGGGTTTGACATGGCCTTGTATGTTAGGCAAAGGTCACCTCTGAGCAAGCGGTAAGCGACTGAATAGAGCTGGAGTTCTTTCAGTCGGGCAGCATAGGACAGATTTTTGAGACCCTTTATCCTTTTGGTGAGGAACTTTTGTGGCCTCTCCAGCTGCTGCAAGTGTCGGGTCAGATACATTCCGAATGGGGCATTGTACTCAATCATTGGTCTGATGAGTGATGAGTAAAGGGAGACTATGACCTCCCTTGATCTAGATGAGAATCCCTTCATGATAAGGTGGGCAGTGTAGAAGGTCTTCCTAACTACTTTAGCTACATGGGTGTCGAATGACAGATTACTATCAACCTGGGTCCCCAGGTCCCTGATAACTTCTTCTGTGCTCAGTGGATTTCCACCTATTTGGTAGCTAGGGGTAACCTTGTTTTTCCCGAAGGGTATGACTATGCATTTTTTGGCATTTAACTTTAGGCCGTGGCTCTGGCACCAGTTATCCATTTCTGTGAGACCCTTCTGAAGGATATCTGTGTCAGATGTGTTTTCTACTATGGCGCCCAGTTTGCAGTCATCTGCAAACTTTGTCAGCCATAACCCTCCTGTGTTTGCTTGTACTTCAGAAAAGTAGATGCCAAACAAGAGTGGGCCCAGGACTGAGCCCTGTGGGACACCACTTGTGACAGGCTTTGAGTCGGACATGGCGCCAGCAACTCTGACCCTGTGGGTTCTGTCACTCAGCCAGTTTGCAACACATCTTGTGATGTATGGGTTAACATTTAAGCTGATGAGTTTTTCAATGATACCCGAGTGGGGTATTGTATCAAAGGCCTTAGCCAGATCGATTGTAGGCTGTATGGACTGCCTTTCCCTCATCAATGGCTTTGGTGACTGTTTCGAAAAAGTCAACCAAGTTTAAAAGGCATGATCTGCCTTTGACAAAGCCAAACTGGGTTGGATCCAAAGTCTGCAAATTCCCTATGTCTTTATTTATGAGGTCCATTATGATCCTCTCCATGGCTTTGCAGATAAGGCTTGTCAAGCTAATGGGCCGGTAATTTCCAGGGTCGGTGGAGGCACCGCCTTTGTGAAGTGGGACCACAGTTGCAGTGCGCCACTCCCTGGGTACGTATCCAGAGGTAAGACTTTGATTAAACAGCTGTCCTAGCTGTGGGTTTAATTCCTCATTGAGTTCATGGAGCACACAGCCAGGGACACCATCAGGTCCCATGGATGCTGTGTTTTTTGCTTTGGAGAGAGCAGTTCTCACTTGGGCGCTGGAGATGTTTGGTGGGCTGCAATCGTTTGGTATAGATATCTCTCCTTTTGGGGGGGAGGGGGGGAGAAGTTTGCACTGAACCTGTCAGCCAGTATGTTGGCAATGTCTGTAGGATCAGTAATCTTCACATCATTTTGAACTAGTTCTGAGCATATCTGGGCGTTTCCTCCCAGGTTTCTAACATAGCTAGTCAGATATGTGATGAGGTTCTAATCCACTGACCACAAAGGAGCAGCCTGTGATCAGATGTACTGTGATGAGACTGTATATTTTCTTAGTAAATATGTACAAAAGGACCTTTTTGTCTACAGGAGATGCCTAGAGCGACATCTGGTATTACTTGTATACAGATACTAGTTGAATTATGTACAGATAATTCTTTAAATCTGGGCTGCATTAGGTAAAGCTTTATATAACTTTGATATGAATTGCATATTCTTTTGATATTGCATTCTTTGCTCTTGGTCCTTTTTTGAACATTTGCTGAAAACAGGTCATCTTGGTGGCAAGCAGTTAGGACTGCCTGCAATGCATACATTTAAGTGTAATATAGTCTAAAGGTACCTTCCTGGAAATGTCAACACTCAGAAGTTGTTGACAGGTATAGGTTCATAGATTCATAGAGTATTTCTGCAGAAAGTAACAGCGGCCTTGCTTTTGTTTGCTTCACTGCCAATCCATACAGGCAATGATATTTTAATTTTATGGAAATTCTTGGGTCCAACACAAAATACAGTAGCCTAAAGTATTGTTTAGCCTGTTTTCTTGACAAAATTATTTGTAATAATAATATAAATTACTGTTGGTTTTCTGGCATTATCTTTCCACATTAGGCTGATATTAATAGAAGTATCTATTGCTCCATGAAACATTTCATTAATGTCTTTATATAGCATAGATCTGCACTAAAAATAATTAGACTTTCATGCATAACTAATTCATTAGTTCAATTTCAACCAAAAGAGACCTTGGAGACTGCTTTGGCAGTTGTGTACATAAATTACTGTGCTACTATGCATAACTTTAGCAATTAACAATCATTTTATGAAGCTTTGGACATGAAAAACAGGATTTTTTTTCTTTTTCTTACAGTAGACTGGGACTGCTGTTTAAGCTAAGATAGTTTTCATCATTTTGAGGAATGACATAAACACGGATGGCATCCCAAATCAGTGTAGGGTACTTGTTCAGACATCACAAGTATATACATTATATCAAAAATAACTACATCACAAGTATATACCAACAATGTTGCATTATCAAAATGAGTCACAGCTCTGCACTTGATTTTTCAAACCACATCCTGAGGAATATAATTCAAATGGTACTGTTACATTCACAAATCTGGCCATGCCATTCTTCCTTCCAGAAAAAAAATACACACACACATATATATATATATATATATATATATATATATATACACACACACAGACACACACACATACACACACACACACACATATATATATATATATATATATATATATATATACATATATCTATATATATATATATATATATATATATATATATATATATATATATATTTATATACCAAGAGGTAGCTCTTCCTCCTACACACAGTACTTAATCAGCTTAGAGGGTGTGGCATCTTGAAGGAAAAAAATGTCCTTGTTGCAGTGACTGATTTCACCAAAGCAAGTGCGTAATACAGATATTGAAAATATTTTGTTTTAATTAATTTTATCTTTTTATTTGTTCACTAGGTCAATGTGCTGGCCCATGGATACTTCTCAGCATACAAATCACAGTCTGATGATGTTAAAGTGACATTGTTATCCACACATTAAAGAAAACAGGAAATCAGGTGTATGGGAGCACCGCATTTTCTCAAAGCTATGGTTGACATCTGTTCATAAGTTCATAGGTGTGTGCTAGGCTAATGGCCCTGGAGCCTTTACAAGCCTAGCCCATAGGATTACCCTGGCATCATGCCACCTGACCTTAGTTCCCAGTGCCTCTGTCAAGTAGACCCACTGGAGTGATCCCCGGGGTGAATATTCTTTTTCCCATCCATTCATCAAGATTTCTCTTGAAGAGGGCCAGTGAGGTGCTCTGTTTGACATGTATGGAAAGTTTATTCCAGTCTCTGGGTTATGAACCTGTCCCTCCAGCACGTTCTGTTAAGTGTGGTATTGAGGTAGAGGTCTCTGGAGTATGCAATATGAGACAGAGAATAGTTGGAGTTTTTTGAGTCTGTCCATATAGGACAAGTGTTTAAGGCCTCGGATCCTCTTTGTGAGGTATTTTTGCAGGCTCTCCAGTTGTTGCAGGTGTCTAGTGAGGTACATGCCAAATGGGGCATTGAACTCGATGATTGGCCTAATGAGGGAAGAGTAGAGGGAGACAATGACCTCCTCCTTCCTGGATGCAAAACTCTTAGTAATGAGATGTGCCACATAGAAGGGCTTTCTGACCACAGTGGCAATGTGATGGTCAAAAGAGAGGTTGCTGTCAAAATCTGTTTAGTCAACAAAATGTGGTTATCTAAGCAGATGGTGTTTGAGGTTGCACAATTCTCGGGGTTGGGAAATATTCCCTTCCCCAATATTGTGGAAATGTGTTAGAATACATAATTAGCAAGTAGTTTGGGGGTGCAATTCAGATGCCATATCCTAGCTCAAAAGAATCATTTCCTCAGTTCCAACCATATACTTCATCAACACTTCTGATAAAGCAGAGTTTTTTTTTATTTTATTTTATTGTATTTATTTTTGAGAAGGGAAGCAGGGGAGGAATGTAAAGGAAAGTATATGTATGCTAAGAGGCTAATGATTGGAAGCAGGTACACATGTACAAACATAAAACAAACATGTCAGGTGTTGACATACTAAAGAGTGAGGAGGACAAAGGAATTATGGACACACAGACAAGTGGAAGACACTGAATATGGGGAGGTTTGGACAACAAGCAGGGGAGAGCTGTGACACACAAGGGAGGAGAACACCAGGATGGGGAGAGGGTGAGTATGCCCTTTTGTATCATGCTACCTGTGCAATACCCATAAGGAGATCAGAAAGCACCATGACCATCCCATCCTCCCCAGTGGATCCTGCCTGAGGTGGTGATGACAGGGACAGGCAATGATATGATCTGATCTGTAAGTCATGACAGCCCCCTTTCTAGACAGACAATGTGGCCTACCTGCCACTGATGTATTAGTTCTCCCACCAGCTCCACCATCTCTTTGTGTTACATATGAACTAACCCTGATGGTGACACCAGTGATGTATGACCAGAGGCAGCAGGGATTGCCTGCTGCTTGCCCCTGTCTGCATCCAACAGAGATACAGGGTAGGATCCAAGTAGGGACATGCAGGAAATGGTTGGGCCTGCCTGGGCCTGGTGACTGAGCAATGCCACCAGTGCAGCTGTGGCAGATGTTGTAGAAAATGCAAACATAAGTGGAGACAAACAAAGCAAAAAAAAAGAGAGAAAATCAATTATAAAGAAGGATAGCAGCAAAAAGAGCGAGAGAGAGAAAAAAACATAAGAAGTCCAACTCTATATATTAATCAGAAACAGAAGCACTAAATTAATATACTGGCCTGTTCGCAACAACTGCCTACATTTACTATATAACTGGCCCTGTGCTATGGATGTTCTAACAAAACAGCAGTAGATATGCTGTGGAACATATGGTCATGTGAAATGATTTGCTTATAAATACCTTTATTACCAGGGTAATGCTGCTTACCTTTGTCCTACTGCATGTATCCTATTTACCATACATAACAGCAGTACCACATCAAAGGGGACACACACTGTTGAGCTGAATAATTAATGCTACATACAGAGGCATAGCTGGCTCAACCAGTGCCCTGTGCCTTTACTATGAACTATCACCCCACCACCTCAGTTCTTCAAGTTGCTGTTGTTGTTGTATCTTTCGGCTTTTCCCGGTTAGGGGTCGCCACAGCGGAACTCCGGTCCGCTAATGATTGCCAGTAGATTTTTACATACCGAGTTGCCAGCCCTGACGCACAACCTTCAACGAAGGTACGCCCATTCACGCATGTCTCCACACAGAAGACGCTTTAGCTGAGAATCGAACAGAACAACGTCTTACTGTGAGGCGACAATGCTACCGCAGCACCACCAACGCTTCAAGTGAAGAGCAAAAAAATGTCCAGTCATTCTACTGGCACATCAGTCAGGTGGCCGGATACACCACACATGTCCTTGTCCTACACCAACCAGTCACAGTTTTCTGTGCCCTACCCAGCCCCTCCTTCCTCTCATTTTAGTTCAAAAAAAAAAAAGAAAGAAAAAAATATTTATTTCTTTTAAACTGTAGCAAACTACAGCTGTAGTTTGTACTCCACACAGTGTGCTACAGCACTCAGGTTTCAGTTAAAAGGAAAAAAAAAAAGATTTTTTTTTTGTTTACTTTTAAAATACATTAGCAAGAAGTTGCTACAGTGTATACCACACAGAGAGCTACAGCACTCAGGTGTGACCACAAATGCATTAATTAGTGATTGTGATTGGCTGATTGCTCCCCCCAGCAGTTTGCACATTTGACAATTGCCCACTTTGCCCCACCCTAACTACACTACTAGCTGTATATTCATAATTTCAGAAGAATGTTCACTCCATACTATGGAAATATTAGGATTTGAAGTATTACTTTTGCAAGACAACAGTCTGGAACAATGCAGATATATTCTAGACTCCTGTAGTAAACTGAATGCAGTTAAATTACTAAATACAAATAAACAGTGTGTGTGTGTGTGTGTGTGTGTGTGTGTGTGTGTGTGTGTGTGTGTGTGTGTGTGTGTGTGTGTGTGTGTTTTCAGTATTATATGTGTGGCCATTGTGGACAGCATTGGTGAGATTGCCCTCAAAAGTATTTCATTCTGAAGTGAAAGATTAATGTGTATACATCATTTGGACTGTACACTTCAAAACAAAATGTCATAAAACTAATTGGAGAATAAAAATGTTCTAAAATTCTGATAAAATGCAATGACTCTGCAAACAAGAGAACACACAATTAAGACAAGCATGAGACTCCATTGCATTTTGTTTGTTTAGCTTCACTTTAATAAACTAGCATATTTTTTCTGCAAATGCTTCACCTCTCATTGCATCAGCTCTGGTATGCCTTTGCTTTAAATGTGTGGCTAATGTCAACATTCCTTACTACATGCTGTTTTTCAGGAATACTCCTTTCATTTATTTACTTGCTCATTTGTTAACCAGGACAGCTGGCTTGCTACAAAGACTATTTTAGTTATTATTCAGAACATTGACATAAAAATAAGATTGTGGATCATACCTCTCAATTGTCCAGATTTTCGCAGAATGTCCAGATGGTTGTCTCCTATTTTTAGTGTTTTCCCCATAAAATTTGTGGTTTTCTGGCAAATAAGTAATGACTGAATACATTAAATAATGACATACATTTGAGGTTCAGACTTCATATCCTTCAGAAAATGCACATTAACACAAAACATTTTATTCTAGCAACTTTCGAAGTTTATAAGAGCAATACTTAAATGTTGCCCCTATTTTTGGGCCTTTGCACCCTCCCCCCATTATTTTTAGCTTTGTTCAGATTTTTTGTGCTAAGAGGTTGAGCAGTATGTTGTATAATACAGGCATATCAGAATAAGGCAGCAACATTTGCTAAGTATTAATGTCATTATATGCCATGGGCATATAGAATATAGTGAATGTTATTTATACCAACAATGTTTACATAAAATGTTTCCATAAAAAGAAATTAGAGAAGGATATTGTGTAATTCCAGGTAGTATATTGTTGTAAGAGAAGCATTTGCATTTGTTGAAAGGTGTGATCTGTGGTATATCTCATACTGATAGATTTAATTTAACAGATGCAATAACATACAAAGCCTTTTGATGGAGGCAAGATAAACTGTTTGCATTATTAGCTCAGTGGCTTTATCATGCTGTCATTCTGGAATGTATCCACATTCATTCATTTAGTTATTCAGTCATTATCCAGTTACCTGCTTTATCTCAACAAGGGGTGCAGGGAGCAGGAGCCTGTCCTGGCATTCACTGGACGTAGGCAAAGAATTTAAGTATGGATAGGACTCTAGTCTGTTTACAGTATGCTAACACAACACACACACACACACACACACACACACACACACACACACACACACAGAATTCATGTATTGTTAGAAAAAGACATTCAAGTAAAGTATGAGAGTAAGACTGTACTTAATGTGAGTGACTTTCAAATACGTATATCTATCAATTTAACACTGACAATTTGTAGTGCTGTTTGTAATGAGTTAAGACTAGAGGGTGCTAACGCTACCAATCTGTTTATTGATTGCACCTTTTTAATTTTAGCAGATTGGTTAAAAGTGAAAATGCTTGCGTTGTATTCTAAATGAGATAATATGTTATTTATATTCATTGAGGGGACAGCAGTCAAGTATGTATGTGTTACCTTTAGTATTGTGTACTTCGGGTATTTATGTGCAGGAAGAATAAGAGAGGTGTAACCAGATACTGAGGTATTTAAACAGAGTAATATTTTCAGCTGAATACCTTAGCACATCCGAGGTATGGATGGTAGGGAGTTCTGGCCATCCATTGGGTCGTCAAAGGTAATTTATTTTGTTCTTTATTAATGTATGAATACTGCTTCAGAAGAAGACATTTGTTATTATTTGGAAAGCCTGCTTGTAAAGATTCTTGGGCTTTATTTAGTGAGGGACAATGTCAGAAAACAAACTGTAAATATGTAGACTGGCATTAATATATGAAATGTTTTCTTTTAGGGTATTTAGAAATGAAGTGAGGAAATCATGATTCTATTGCTAGGCCTTAAGGGTATTCACAATTTAAAATTTTAGTGCTAAAGGTAAAGTCTTGAACTTTATTTGAAAATATCATATATAAGTTAGTTGCAGAGTATTTCAAAAGTTAGTTGCGGAGCATTTCAAAAGTAGTTCATGTGATTTCCCAGTTTGCAGCTGAGGTACAAAACGGTATAATTAACAAAATCAAATGCTTTGAAAGAAATGAACTATGGCATAAATGACTAAGTTAAAGAGAAAAAAAACATAGAAAGTTTGACTGCTACATTAGATTCATTAGACGTACTTTTACATTCCTACTGGACCTGTCAGTCACAAATAATTTCTTAAATAATTTTACACTAGCGAGCAGATCATCAGGCTACATAATCAGTATGTAAGACGATACATTATTTTTCATGCTATTAAGATCACTTAGCCTCTGCCTGCTCACCTCACATTTTTATTTATCATGCCCCTTATTTCCCCCTCATTAAGTGCCACTTACCTCTTTACCTACATAAAATATTGCCATCAAGGGCATTTGTATGTAAATGTTGTATTCAGAGGTACTATATTAAAACAGGATTCAGCGTTTATATCTACACAGAATACTGGATAGCAAAGTTTTCTTTGGCAATATTGACTTGTGCCTTTCAATGGGCACATTCTAAATATATTGTATTATAAAAAATAATTAAGAAACATTCAGTTTCTCTACATAGATAATAAACGTATGGAAAAAAACAAGTTTAACAGGCCATCTCTATTACTTTGTAAATCACTGTGAAATATTCCAATGATATTTTGGTTCTCTTAGGGTATATCAACTAATTGTCAACTTTGCTTTACTGCAGATGGTGATGGGACCCTCAGGAGGGACTTCATACTTTACAACAACTGCAATAAGCTTACTTTCGGTGTTACTCTGTACTTCTGTTGAGGCCAGAGCAGTGAAGAAGGTGGATGATGCAAAGTCTGGGGACACACCAGAAGGAGGGCACATGATCAACCATACAGTGTCTATGAAAGACCAGCCTGTGGTGTTTCACCATGTATATAACATCAATGTTCCACTGGAGAATCTCTGTTCGGTGCAGCTAGAATCCTCACCCAGCCAACTGACTAGGACTGGAGACAGAGAAGAGGGGCCAACAGTCACAGAACAGACAACTGATGCAGAGAACCAAGTCACCTTCACCCACAGGATCAATATTCCCAAGCAAGCCTGTGGCTCTCCCACTACCCCCACCCTACAGGAACTTATAAACCGTATTGAGATGCTGGAAAGGGAGGTCTCACTGCTGCGCGAACACTGCAGTAGTAGCTGCTGTGGAGAGAGTGCCACCACAGGTAAGCACTTTGTCTTGTAAGTCATGATGAAAATATGATACAGTCAGTAAAGACAGAAGGACCAGTACTGCATATATCTGTACTCTGTACACTAGCCATTGGCATGTATCTTTGGATTCTCTCTTCAGATTAAATTGCCTGTATGTATTGTCTTTACTAATGTGTTCAACAATTCAGACAAATTTGAAAATGCTGTAGCCCCATTCACAAAGTGTAACTCTCAGCAGATGCACATTGTAGAGATGAAAGAATTGTTTGTTGCATGTTCAGTTGCTGTGTCTGTGTTTTATATCTCATGATTTGGCATTCTGATATTTTTTACAGACCTAGATTCTCTGGCTGATTTTATGGGGTTGCATTATGCACAATATCCAGCCATATACAAATGCATAGTTGTTTGACACACACATTAATCATGGAAGTGGAATTTCCCCTCTCTTCAAAATGATGTGACCTCAGAGATGATTATATAAGAAAATGTATTTATTTTTTTTAGTTTTTATTTGTTGTTTGATAACTTGGAAAGACCTACTGAGCCAATGACCCAGGGGAAGCCCAGAGTGAAAAGCACATTTAAACAGTAGTTGATGAGTAATTATATACAAGGGGAGAAAATCCCCAGAACAGATAAACACAAATAAATTGAAATACATTTACAGAATATTATTGGGATAAATTGCAATTGAAAATACAATATGTCCTGCCACTGGCAAGACACTTTGCAGACGTGGATAGCCTATGTCAAGTAAACTAATAGAAGGAGATGAGGAGGACTAATGAGCAGGAGGGGAAATTAAGGGCATGGAAAGGGACAGTTGATTATTTTTATTAGAAAGATGAGAATGAGAGAGGAAAATAAATACAAGTAAGTGTCGGCTGAAGAGGTAGAAGAACATACATTAGCAGTATAGTATCATTAAAGTGAGAGCTTCTTTTGATGCTAGACCATTACCACCTTCTAGGATATGGAGTTGTTAGTGAATTCAGAGTGAGAAAGGCATAGCTATGATGAGTAGAAAACAGAGTGCAGGGTAGTTGGTGTCTTTTTGCCCCTAGATTTATATAGGACTAGCTGATTTAAGCTAAAATCATCTTCTGTTTTTTCAATAAGGTTTGGTCAAAAGAACAGCTGGCCAACAAATATACCATTTTATTATTTGCATGTTCTGAGGATTAGCCAAAAAGCATCTGCAAAAGCATGTTGATGGCCGAGACCAAATGACTGACTTTTGAAAAGCCGACCATGGGGAACCGTTATCTCCGTACTGTGCAGAATGGGAAATTTCCCTCTTCCGCACTGTAGTGCAATCTCAGAGTTGATATATTACATTACGGGAGATGCAGGGGGTCATAGCCCCCCTGCTAGTAGTTTTTAGGTAAGTGTTTGTTGTGTTTTAGTGTTTACTTCACATGGTAGGCTTTCCGAAAGTCGATCATATGGTCTTGGCCATATAAAAGTTGACTTTATGAAGAGTCGACCATGTAAAGTAGAATCATATATATATATATATATATATATATATATATATATATATATATATGTATATATATATAGATATATATATATATATATATATATATATATATACATATATATGTGTATGTTGTTGGAGAAATACAGAGAAGGTCAGAAGGAGTTGCATTGTTTCTTTGTGGACTTAGAGAAAGCATATGACAGGGTGCCTAGAGAGGAGTTGTGGTATTGTATGAGGAAGCCGGGAGTGGCAGAGAAGTATGTAAGAGTAGTACAGGATATGTACGAGGGTAGTGTGACATTGTTAAGGACTGCGGTGGGAGTTACAGATACATTTAAGGTGGAGGTGGGATTACATCAAGGATCAGCTCTGAGCCCTTTCTTATTTGCAGTGGTGATGGACAGGTTGACAGATGAGATCAGACAGGAGGCCCCGTGGACTATGATGTTTGCAGATGACATTGTGATATGCAGTGAGAGTAGGGACCAGGTTGAAGAGACCCTGGAGAGGTGGAGATATGCTTTAGAGAGGAGAGGAATGAAGGTCAGCAGGGCTAAAACAGAATATATGTGTGTAAATGTGAGGGAGGGCAGAGGAATGGTGAGGATGCATGGAGTATAGTTGGTAAAGGTGGATGAGTTTAAATACTTGGGATCAACAGTTCAGAGTAATGGTGAGTATGGAAGAGAGGTGAAGAAGAGAGTACAGGCAGGGTGGAATGGGTGGAGAAGAGTGTCAGGAGTGATTTGTGACAGACGGGTACCAGTAAGAGTGAAAGGGAAGGTCTACAAGAGGGTAGTGAGACCATCTATGTTATATGGATTGGAGATGGTGGCATTGACGAAAAGGCAGGAGTTAGAGCTGGATGTGGCAGAGTTAAAGATGCTAAGATTTGCAGTGGGTGTGACTAGGATGGACAGGATTAGGAATCAGTATATTAGAGGGTCAGCTCAGGTTGGTCAGTTTAGAGACAAAGCAAGAGAGGCGAGATTGCGTTGGTTTGGACATGTGCTGGGGAGGGATGCTGGGTATATTGGGAAAAGGATGCTAAGGATGGAGCTGTCAGGTAAGAGAAAAAGAGGAAGGCCTAAGGTAAGGTTTATGGATGTGGTGAGAGAGGACATGCAGGCGGTTGGTGTGAAAGAGCATGATGCAGGGGACAGGAAGAAATGGAAACAGATGATCCGCTGTGGCGAGCCCTAACGGGAACAGCCATAAAATAAGATGATGATGATGATATATATGTATATATATATATATATATATATATATACAGTGATACATACATGAAACTTACCATGGGTTTGCATACTTAAGAAATTAACTAAAAATTTTATTTTATTAAACATTTTCATCCAGAGACATTATTACATATATAGTGGCTGGTAACAGTCATTACGTATCTTACGTGCATTTATACTTTTTGAATTACAGAGCATTTTGTTTGTAGTATTCAAGATGGCAACTGGGTTATTTGTATTTTTTATTTTGAAGATTTATGCTACAGTTTTCTGTAGTTTGTCTAACATGCTTTTGCCATTTGTTTCTAAGTTTCTTTTTATATTTTTGAAGGGATGGTTCATTGTTTACAGTTGTATATGTTTTCCACGCTGCAGCTCCTTTGTACATTACTTTGGTAGTATTAATGCTTATCCAAGATTATGATTGTGTTTTTTAATTCAAATTGTTCCTGATGGAGCATATTCATCTGGACAAGATTGAAGGATAGTATTGAGGAGGTATACTGCTGTCTACTTTTTGTGTAATGTTGAGAAATAACCTGTAATGTATATTTCATGTAGGATAGTGTGAATTAGAAGCCTTTCAGTTTTATAATAGTAGTTGATTTTGTTTATGACACTAGTGGTTGTAGTTTGGTTCATAGGTAAGTAATAGATGCCTTTCTGGACCATTTTAAACCTAGCCAACTTTCCTTGGTGAGAATCAAAACCTGTACCTCTTGATTGCGAGGTAAACACCTTCCTCATTAATGGAAAATGTTGTCCCTGCTATACAGTCAATGGAAACTTGGATCTTGCAACAGAATAAATGTCTTTCCACTTTTCCCTTCAAAAAAGCTCTATTTTATGTAGTTTATTATTTTTTTTTTCAATGCTTGTTTGACCACTGCCAGTAAAACATATTTAATCCTTCTTCGGCAGGTGATTTTCCTAATGCTGACCATTCCACACATCCTGGTTATGCCCCCAGGTTAGGAAACAATGAGATTTTTCTACAACTTTCAAATGTTACTTAATATCAACCTGATCTGCTTGTCACAAAGATATGTTGGGCCTCTGAAATCACATCTATTCAAAGGAAGCTATGTATGCTAGTTATATTTTCTATCACCACCACGTTGACATTACTGCATAACTTTACTCTTAAGGCATTTCAAAATGCACAAGTTGTATTTTTATTTCAGGAAGATCTTTGGTAACTAGGGCAAGGACAGAGTTAGGATTCCGGTTTACATGCATTAGTAAGGTGGTGGGCATAGCCAGCCTTAGGCATAGGCCAACTAGGCAGCAGCCTAGGGTACTACTCTAGCAGGGGCACTTTTCCAGTATTTATTTGGTGCAGGTAGGCCAGGATGGGGGCACTGGGTGGTGTGGTGGGGGTGCTGCATGGAGCCCATTTGCCTAGGGCACTAGCTGATGTAAGGCTGCTCCTGGTGGTGGGGGCAATAGAATAGAGTGGCAATACATACCTAAAATGTGCTAAAGATGTGAAAAAAGATTTAATTAATAAGAATCATCAACTGGTTGTTGTAAGTTAAAATAATAAGGTGACTGAGATGTCTTGAAAAGCCTGCTGGGATTGACTGATATTTCCTTATGGGCAATTCTACCAGAAATAAAATGGATGAAGCAAATGCTACAGAATGCCATTGAAAAGAATGATAACATGCTTGTTTATGCAAAATAGCTCTTAATGAGCAGCCATATGCAATGCAGTTTTTAACTGAAAGAAATATTAAATCTGAAGCATGAGACACAGCTACAAAAGCCAGGCAAGATTATGTTGAATCCCAATTAACAAACTATGAGGATGACTTCAAATGAAAAAAAAAATATTAGAATTAACAGCATCCCAGAATTGCTAGGATAAGACTGCAGACAGTTTGTTCAGTCTGTCTTGGCCAAGTGGACTGGTATAGAAGTAAATGAAATCAGAATAAAATGTGCTCAGAACAAAACATGCACATCAAGCCCACCATGGCTTCTACATGCTAGAAGCTCCTGAGTATTTAGTCACATAACTGTATACTCTGTGTCAAACAGATGTTAGCCACACTCTGGAAACTAGGCAATAGGCTTTAGTATGTAGCAAACATTATCTTTGTAGACATTGAATATTCAGCAAACACCAGCAAAAAGGACATCTTTATACTTGTGATAAAGGTATAAATGATTAACACATGGACAGTTATATCTAGCTACCATAAAAGATTTCTTCTTGGGTCAACTAAAATTTGACACAGATCCAACAGAACATATAGAAGTAGTTAAACTGGCAATAGTAAAGATGGGCACTAATATTCAAAGATTATACGAGCAGGAAACCTAGGCTAGGTAGTAAGAACCACCATCTGATGAAAAGAATTCTTGGGAACTTTTTCTAGTCATCAACAGGCAACTAGTATTGAGAGACTCAGCGGCATTAATAATTGAGGTTAGCATAGCATGATTATGGCTGCTTCTTATCCAAAGAGCTCTGGTGAGCACGATTCCATTTTTCTATCCATGTTTTGACATTTTAAACTCTTTCTTAAACTAAATGTTGCACCATATCCTTGTATTTCTATATATGTTTTGTTCATTTCCAATGTAATTCTATTCACCCAGGCTGTGCCTGCAAATGATCTATTGAGATCAGTGCACTATCCTCATAAACAAATATAAACAAACAACTGTGGCAGTGTGGACACATATTTCCTACTAATCTTGCATATTATGACTATATTAGATTTTTGTGATAAACTGATAAAAGAAAATATGTTTTCCTTTCTACTTTATTAGAATATATAATCTTAGTGCTATCCCATTTTGATATATTTTATTTATACCGATACATTTAAAACTACATTGTTGTAATTAGTTATGCAGAAAAAAGCATCAGCTTTACTTGTATTGAAATGTATCATTTTCATTGCAAGATTTTCTCTTAAAGCTAGGGTTTATAACATTTACTCAATGAAAGGACTAGCACAAGATGTAATGTTAGTTCTGAGCTTTCTAAAAAGTGTAATTTTTTTGATATATGTATTCCCAGGCTATGCACTGACATCACTAGACAAGGGGGGAGTCTCCAGTTAAGAAGCCCTGTCTGGTAGTTGCCTTCTGTAACTGTGTGGAGATTTAAAAGAATGAGGTTTAACTGATAGTGGTAAGGAGAGTTTACATATTCAATGAAAACCTCAATAACCATTTTAAGGTAGTCAAAATGAAAGTCTGGAAAGAAGACAGACAGTTGTGTTTCCTTAAAAAGTTATGCTACATGAAACATGCAATGAAGGAGGACAGCACAGAGCAAAGTGGGACACAAGTGTTATCAGTGTTAGCAGTACAAAGAGAACTTACGCCATCATTACCTGTTTACTCTGTTTCTCTGTACTGCTTCATATTTCATTATATTTCTGGGCCTCTTCTTTTTTCTGTTTTGCTTTTTTTTTTCCATATTTATTTTTGTTTTCCAAAAGTAAGTTACAGTAAATCACAATACAAACAGTAATGAGAATTGTCAGATACAAAGTAATATTTGTTTCAACATGCAATCAGGTCATATTTTTACTAAGTCACATACAATAAAACACATTTACTGTTTATCTTCATATTTTAACAGAAAAATGTATAGAATTATCCGAACTGCATGGTGTAGTAAACTCTAACACACTATATACAATATTTACAGCAAGTGCAACAGCAACTAAAGGGCAGATTCATGAGATACATGTATTTGTATTTCACTCATCCTTAAGTTGCTTGTCTGAGCTTCTTTTGTTTGTACTTAACTTAGTATAAGGGAATTTTGTATACAAAGTTATGATTTGATTCTTTGAATAGTACTCTGCTTTTCCTACTACAAACCTCTTCCTATTTTTTCTACAGCTGTTCTTATATTACCACCAACATGTATATAAAATATGCTACCTTTGTCTCTGATTTGTACTGTTTAATTTATACTGAGTTTACTCACAGGTAAACAACTGACCAAGTTACTTTCTCTTATACATATATGCTCTTGTTTTTTCTTTAGCAACTGTTGTCCGTGTTACATAATATTTTTTAAGTAATGTACTATTGGAGTTACATAATGTTTTTAAGTAATGTACCATTGGAGCTTTTCTCCTCGGGTCTCTGCTGAAAAAGGGCTTCGCCCAATCAGACTAACCCAGTTAACAAATGTCAAATAAATAAACAAATAAATAAATTTATGGCCAAACAGTAGGCTTATGTGAAATGAAATGAAAGCAATGTTTTTGTGCTACTGACCACTTATTTATTTATAAATTTAATTTTGTTTACCAATGTATAGCATTGACATGACATAGGTGCAATACATATTTATTTTATTTATTTACTTATTTAACATTTGTTTACCGGGAAAGTCTGATTTGGAATGAAGCCAATTTTTAGCAGAGCCCTGGGGAGAAATGCTCCAGACACATGTCTTTGTAATGTCAGAGGAAACCGGATCACCCGGAAAAAAAACACACGAATGCAGGGAGGACATGCAGACTCCAGCCGATGAAAGAATCGAACCAGAGAACCTCTTGCTGTGAGGCGACAATGCTACCTCTGCGCCACCCTATGTGCATATATATATATATATATATATATATATATATATATATATATATATATATATATATATATATATATATATATATATATATACACACACACACACACACACACGCACACACACACACACACACACACACACACACACACACCACACATATATATATATATATATATATATATATATATATATATATATATATATATACATATATAGATATATATATATATATGTAAAATATGCACATATGTCAAGAAGGTTTTAAAAGAAGTAGGATCAGGATTATACAATGTATAATATAGGTGTTACAGGTGAGGTAAATGTGGTAGAGCCAAAAGAATGGACATAGTATGTATAAGCATGGAAGGAAATTTTAGCAGCAAAGAAAGTAGAAATCGTAGCCACTCAGTGGTGTAAACATTGGTGCTAGGTGATTTGGTCTCATTGAGTAATATTGACGTGACACCCTGACCCACTGTAGACATTTGAAAAAGGGGGATGATGATGACAATGGCAATGAAGAGAGCTAATAAAAGGAGAAGACATAACGATTTCAGGAAGCTGCTTGCAAGGACAACAAACAAATGTTAATGATCTGTGCAACTTTGCACACTTTACGCAAAACATATATTTCAGGAATTAAAGGAGATAATTCAGAAATTAGATCAGAAAATCTGGGCTTTCTCACTCTTTCTTCCTCTTCTTTTTACTATACTATATGGGTATCCTAGCTCCGTCCTTTAAAAAATATGTGAATAAATTATCTTAGTGCATAAAAGCATTCTTACACAATGGAAAGAATCCAAAAATTGCTTGGAAAAAAAGAGCTATTATCATAGGTATGGGGGAGGAAGGATTGTGAGCTCCCAGTATTAATACATAAACCACAGACAAAAAAACACAACGAATAATGTCCAAGAGCCTAGATGTCACCAATAAGTGAACAGAAATACTCATTACTTTTAAGACTTGATTTCATTAAAAACAAAAAACGTTAAGCGCTTTCACCCAGCACAATGTGGGCTTCATCAGAATGTCATAATTACTAAATGTTGGTGCTTAAATTCATAACTTGGCGCCAAACATTTTTTCCTTAAAGAAAAATGCACTTACTGTTCATACAGCACATATGAAACTTTGTATCCACATACATTTACTACTAAAAATTCCGATGTTTTGCTGTATGTCATATAATAAAAATTACATTATATGCTGCTCCTTTTTATGTACATTACATGAAAAATGCAATGAATGCATCTGATAATTCCTTATGCATGAATTGGTTATTATAAAAAGTTCAGATATAAAATAAATAAATAAATACTATTCAATCAAAGAACATTAATATGACTAATACCTATATATAAATAAATTAATAAATAAAAACTCTGTACATTCAAAAACCTACTTATATGAATGAAAACATTTCAAATGTATTACAGTGTACTTAAGAAAACAATTTGTAAGTGTAAAAAATATTTGTAAATATAAAAAATATATTTATAATACCTATGGTCTTGCTAAAACTACAGTCTTGCATGAATTATGGTCATGCTTAAATTGCATACATAACACCTGTATTCGTTAAATAATAAAAAATAAAGTTGTTTACTTCCTGTATTACCCTTTATGTTATCCATTATCTGTAGTATAAATATACAACTTATTTAACAGCCAAAATGGGTTTGCTAGAAATATGGTCATTAAGACCAGGCAGTGTAGCGGCATCCAAATATAGTTGCCACCACACTTCTTTGAACCCCAATAGGGTTTTGTAGTCATCTCCCCTGGGGTCCATCCTGATAGTTTCTAAAATAGCAAACTTAAATTCATGGGATTCTCCTAGCTTCTCTATGTGTCTATATAGAGCATTGTTGGTGTCCTTCTAGCAAAGGTTGATGTTGGTGTCATTTCTAGCAAACCCATTTTGGCTGTTAAATATGTTGTATATTTATACAACAGATGATGGATAACATAAAGGGCAATACAGGAATTAAACAACTTTATATTTTATTATTTAACGAATACAGCTGCTATGTATGCAATTTAAGCATGACCGGAATTTATGCAAGACTGTAGTTTAAGCAAGACCATAGGTATTACCAATATATTTGTTATATTTACAAATATTTTTACACATACAAATTGTTTTCTGAAGTACACTGTAATACATTTGAAATGTTTTCATTCATATAAGTAGGTTTTTGAATGTATAGAGTTTTTATTTATTGATTAATTTATTTATATATAGGTATTAGTCATATTAATGTTCTTTGATTGAATAATATTTATTTATATATTTTATATCTGAACTTTTTATAATGACCGGTATGACCAATTCATGCATAATGAATTATCAGATGCATTCATTGCATTTTTCATGTAATCTACATAAAAAGGAGCAGCATATAATGTAAGTTTTATTATACGACATATAGCAAATCATCGGAATATTTAATAGTAATTATATGTGGATACAAAGTTTCATATGTGCTGTATGAACAAGTGCATGTTTCTTTAAGGAAAAAATGTTTGGCACCAAGTTATGAATTTAAGCACCAACATTTAGTAATTATGATGTTCTGATGAAGCCCACATTGTGCTGGGTGAAAGCGCTTAACGTTTTTTGTTTTTAATGAAATAAAGTCTTCTTAAAAGTACGGAGTATTTCTGTTCACTTATTAGTATTAATACATACTCATGGGCTGTTCTGTTTTAAAATATTGTGAGGTTGTAAATGTTTGCACATCAGCCATTTTTGAAGATAATGGTCAATGAGCAGTTGAATTTAGCTGAGGTTATAGACTGGATTTAATTTTTGTATAAAAAGAATATATGAAGAAAAAAGTGAATCTGTTTGGTAGAAATACTAGGAAAATGTGTGCTCAAAACGTTTACCTACTCATCTTGAAAAGCTTCATTGATATCACTTATGACATTGGGGGTATGAAACAATAAAAATGTCTACAATCACTTTTTCTAAGATGGAAACTCTCATGAACACCATTAAAATATTGTGAACGATTAACTGAGCGAGGTGAATAATTAACCTAGCACGAAACCAGCAAAAATGCTAGTTACCATATATTTTGCATTTAGTTTACTTGGTGTCAGAGGGAGAAGCTAGTTGGCAAACAGTAGACTTAACCTCTGAATTACAACTGATCAGCTGAATACATGAGATTAATGATGGGAAGGAATTTATAAAGGGTCTTATAAATGAATCATATCAGGAACTTAATATATTAAATATATTAAATGAGCCAATAGTGGATAAACAAAGGATGGGATGGGATGTGAAATATTAATAAATAATGAGATTTTACAGAAGAATGATTAGATGTACCTGGCAGCCATGATAAAAAAGTTACAACTGCTAGCAAATGTATTTGTTGTTTATTTATTTACATTTGTTTACCAAGATGATATGACTGGGCAGTGCCCTTTTCAGCAGAGGCCTGAAGAGAAAAGACCCATATTGTGTTCAATAACATAATACACAATATGCACGAGCAATGGAAAAGCAAGTGAGGCTTGGTAACATATATTTTACATAGCAGATTAAAATGGCTCACCATAAATCAAACAGGAGCAGGAAGTGTATACTAATGGTTACATTAATTACTTAAGCAGAGCATTTCTTAGCTGAGCTAGGCATAGTCGGGAAAGGACAAAGGAGCAATGGTTAATATTACAAAGTTGGCTCACTTGATGCTAGCTGTGTAGGAAAGATATAATAATGATGGTAGTACTAAAGGAGAGAAGTATATTATTCTATCAGGGGGTGGAGTATGAACAGGAACAAGTATAACAGACTTATAGTAGATAAGAGTTAAGTAGTACTGACAAGGTCGAATAATATAGCTGGGGCTGGATCAGCAGCAAGACCAAGTGTTCCTCAGATGTTGCTTTAGATTCTGTGTAAAGGATTTAAGTGTAGTCTCTTGTCTTAGAGGGACTGGAATGCCATATTTCGGACATGCCTATTTTTCCATCTTCAGTTAAATAAGGCTTAATCCTGTAGACGATGCACATTTTTTTTTGTACATGAAGATCAAATATCATGTTTTCATCTATTATTCCTCCTAGTAGCTTTATGTGTGGAATTGTTTCAATTGTGGTGTTATTGTAAGACATTATGGTGAAGTCAGATTCGTTGCCATGGAATTCAATGGTTTGGGAGTGAAGAAGACTAGTTTGTGTTTTGGCGGGTTCAATACAAAATGGGAGTTGCTGTGCTATGCTTCTGCAGAGAGGAGGGATTCCTGAGGAAGTAGTTGTAGTTTTTCAATGGTTTTAGCTACACAGATGAGCACTGTGCCATCTACATTCTATATAATTTAGGCATTTTTACTGGCTTTTTGTAGGTCATTAATTAAACTATTAAATAGAAGTGGGCCTAGGATGGAGCTTTGTGGGATGCTTACAGATATAGGTAGAAAGCAGATGTTTGGTGTTCCATTTGACTGGTTACTGCCTATCGGATAAATAACTAGAGAACCATGAGAGGGATGTTCAGGATGGGACACAGCATCAAAGGCTTTGGAAAGATCAAGGAATACTGCTGATACTAAGCTACCAGCATTGCAATAGAGGTTAATATACGTGCAGAAGCTAAAGAAAGCTGAGCTGATAATGTGGTGTGGATGAAAGCCAATTTTTTTGGAGAAAGAGAGAGAGGATTATTATCAAGTGTATAGTTTAGTAGTTATTTATGAATGCATTTTTCTAGAATTTGGGATAGAGAAAAAAGGATAGCAATGGAGCGATAGTTAGTTAAGTCTGTTGATTTCCTACCTTTATGAAGTGGCAAAATGTAGGACTTCTTCCATAGTAATGGAACATAGTTCTCTTTGGTAGAACAGTTGATCAAGATGGATGCTGGGTAGACTAAGGCATCTGTTACTGTTTTAATGTATTCAGCTGGAAGACTGTCAAGGGCAAATGTTGTTGGTTTTAGTTCGAGGAGGAGATGTTTGATGATGGAAATTTGTATAGGTTTGTCAGATGTTTTGCTTAGGCAAAGGATGATCTGATGTCAATTTTCATTCTATCTTCAACTGATGGGGTTCAGATCTGAACCTTGAATCTGACTCAGCAATTGCTAAAGCATGTGGTAACCAAAGAAGCTCGTTTCCTTTCCCCATAATGCACCAAGTCCAACCCCTAACATACCTCAGATCTCATTTGCCTCATTTCACAAAAGGACATGGTCAGCCATAGCTATTGATCTTCATCACTAATTTTCAGATAAGTTACAATTTGTCTTCCAAAACTTTATATTCTGCCTTTTCTACTTATTTGTCTGTTTTTTTATTAATCCATTGCCCTTGTACTTATAGTATTTCTGTAAATACCATAGTTGGTATCTATTCCTTCTTTTCGTTTGCACATTAGTGTATTATTACCATTGCTGGTAATACCTTTTCCACTTTTTCTTCCATATTAATAAGAAAAAAAAAAACTTTCCTATGCGCTTTATTCTTTTTTTGTTTGTAGAATGGCTGAGAAGGGCCTTTCCGGCTACAAGATGTCTTTGAGGTGTGGGCACAATTTGCCTGTTTTGGACACCCACAATCTTTGCATTTACTGCTTAGATCTGAAGCACCTACAAGCAGACTGTTCTATCTGCCACAGTTTTAATCCCCATGTTTTAGTGGACAGAAAGAACAAATTAATACTGAAAGTTTGTTGCCTTCAGCTTTCAGAGAAGCTAATATAGGGGTTTAAGTCCAAGAAGTCGACATCTCCTATTGCTTCTACTTCCTCAACTCCATCCTTGGAGTTGTCCATGAAGAGGACTAAGTTGGATTCAAGGAGGGCTCAAACCTCTTCCCCCTTGGATCTGAAGAAAAAGAGGTTTATGTATCCGACATTCTTAGAGCCGACCAAAACATATTTGGAGCTGACTGTGTCATATTCTATTGTATTGTCTAGGGCCCATTATTCTCCAGTTGTTGACCAAGTTCCTTCCAGGGTCCCATCGCCCTTTATGGAAAGGCATCATAGTAAGTCACCTTCCCTGGCCTTGTCTCTTTCCTCCAGAAGTTTGACTGAAAGTTTGACTTGAAAATGTGGATAGGATGATGAGAAAGTTTCTCTCGGCACAGATCCAAATGGGTACATTACCATCTCTTACCACTTAGGGTCTGGAGATCCGCCCTTCTGACACACCACTACCAACACTTCAGATTACATCTTTGATCCCTTTGGTTGCTTCAGAATTCCTGGATTTGAGCCTTTTTGATCCATCTTGCTTGGATCCAAAGATAGGGTCAGAGGCTAACCCTGTGTGCCCTAGTTCTGACATCCTTGGATCTGGAGGATTCTCAGAACCGAAGCTTCCTTATCAGATCCAAGGCACTGGGATCAACTCCGAAGGTTTTGCAGCCATCTCTGGGTCTTTGTGCTTTGGCATTGGATAGCTCGGCACTGACTTCCTCCTTAGGGAGATTGCTTTCGGGGTCAGAGAAGACAGCAGTTCAGAAGCCTGCCTTCTCTGTGCAGAGGTCTTCACTTTCTCCTGTTTTCTCCTCCAACAGGATTGTTGAACCCAACCCCCTCAGATCTTCAGTTCAGCACCCAGACGTCTCTGCTCTTGGAGTCTCATCACTTCACTCCACAGGGACAGTCAGCTGGTGACCTCCAGTCTACCCAGCAGAGTTTCATACTCTCTTCTGATACTTCCCCAAAACATCCCACTGAGGAAGTCCCTAGGAAGAGAAAGGGCAAAGGATGCACTTGGATGCTCCACAAGAGTCATTCACTGAGGATACGGACTTCGATGAGGGTGAAGGGTCCCCATGACCACCTCCACAAGAAATCCTTAAGATCCTGAAACTGAGAGGTGGTTGGACCCCCAGCAACCCTTCACCTGAGGAGTATTTCTGCAGGGCTTTGGAGCTGGCCCATCGACTTTGTGGGTTACTCCGCCTGCTGACAAGCTCATTGGTTTGGTTTCTCGGCCGGTGTAAAAGGAGCTTGATGCAGTTGAACCAATACCCAAAAGGTGAGATGGAATTCTAGCTCCACCTGTGCTTAAGAATTTTGGGATCAATAGGTTCCCGTGGATGCCATGGTCATGGTGGCAGCCATCAAGAAGGAACTTGCTGAAAGGAGTTCCTCTGTTCAACCTTCTAGCAGCGAGGCTAGAGTGATGGACAGGTGTGGGAAGCAAGTCTATACATCAGTGACTTTTGCACTTCAGTCACTGAATTATTTGGCATTTTTTACTAGGTTACAAAGGAATTTGATCAAAGAACTTTCCACTTCCCTTTCAGGAACCATGTCTGCTGAGGCCCAATTGCCTGTGGCTTCTCAGTTGGCTACCCTCCAATCTTTCTTGAATTCATCCATGAGGCTTATTTTGCATGCAGCCAAAGGCACCGCAAGGGCAGCAGGTTCAAGCATATCCATTAGGAGACATGCCTGAATGCAGTTATGTGATTTTGCAGAGCCCTTCAAGTCTCATTTCATCAATACTCCTACTGACAGCACTTTCTTATTTGGCCCTAAAGTGAAGAACATGTTATCCATGTATGAGTAGAATGGAAAGAATCTCTGTGCAGTGGGCTTATGTTTTTCAACCCTTCAAAGATCCTTTTCTAGGAATCAAGGAGTTGATCAGAAGATCTGGTTCAGGAAGTCCCATGGTCCTTCCCAGGACACACATGGAGAAAGTTCCCCTAGGGGCATGGGGGAAACTCTAATGGACAACAATGCCACCATGGCACAGGAGGCCTGCAAAACCAGGGGTCCAGAGATTCTTTCTCTGACAGACCCTGCCAGGGCTCCTGAAAGGAAGCTTGATTGTCCACCTCTGGATGCAATCAGGGGTCAACTAGCCCTGCACTAGAGAGTCTAGCTAGAAATAACAAAAGATACTTTCGTGCAGAGTATTCCGCATGTATGATTTGGCAAAATGTTATGCCGGATGCCCTTCCTGACACAACCCTCCCCATTTATCTGGGCTTGGGACCCCCACAAAGAAATGCACTGGGAGAAGAAGAAGAGTGTCAGGAGTGATTTGTGACAGACGAGTACCAGTAAGAGGGAAAGGGAAGGTCTACAAGAGGGTAGTGAGACCAGCTATGTTATATGGGTTGGAGACAGTGGCTCTGACAAAAAGGCAGGAATCAGAGCTTGACATGGCAGAGTTGAAGATGTTAAGATTTGCATTGAGTGTGATGAGGATGGACAGGATTAGGAATAAGTATATTAGAGGGTTTGCTCAGGTTGGAAGGCTTGGAGACAAAGCCCGAGAGGCAAGATTATGTTGGTTTGGACATGTGCTGAGGAGGGATGCAGAGTATATTGGGAAAAAGATGCTAAGGATGAAGCTGCCAGGTAACAGGAAAAGAGGAAGGCCTAAGATGTGGTTTATGGATGGGGTGAGAGAGGACATGCAGGTGGTTGGTGTGACGGAGCACGATGCAGAGGACAGGAAAAAATGGAAACAGTCGATCCGCTGTGGTGACCCCTAACGGGAGCAGCTGAAAGAAGAAGAAGAAGAAGACTTTCATGCAGAGGATTATTTACAGAGGTTATATAATACCCTTTTCCCTACCACCCCCAACTTTCCAAAAAAATTGCCGATGCTCCACCCAGTCAGAGGAAAGAAATAGCAATACAAATTCAAAAGCTTCTAGAAAAAAAAAAAGAGTTAAAATCAAGTCAAAGTAAACTTCATTGTCATTCAGGACTACACAAGTGCAACCTAAACAAGATTCCGAGTATAAATTAACCAGAGAGTACATAGGAAGCAAAGATAACAAGAACAGCATACCATTTCAATTTAAATATATATATATATATATATATATATATATATATATATATATATATTCAATACAAGACCCACAGAAGGATAAATAAACCAATAATAACAGCAAAAACACACAAGTTCCCCAGACAGTCATAAGAAGAATACTGTAAATAGCAGCATGACAGAGTAGGATTGCGCATGTTAAGATTGTCCTCCTTTGTTCATCGGCATCAGACAAACAGCAGGTAATTGCACATGAATAAGAAAATATATTGCTACATCAAAGAATAAAAAAAAGATATTGTATACTTTTCAGCTGAGCTATGTATTGTGGATGATTACTGACTAAATAATCGGTCGCTGGTATCAGAGTTATAAGTCTCAACACTGTTGGGTAGAGGGTGTTTGAGTATCTGGTGGTCCTGCAGTGGATACTCCGACATCTCTTTCCTGAAGACAGTTGTATAGAACAGCAGTGTGCAGGGTAAGTGGGGTCACAAATTATCTCGGCTGAACATTTAATGCTTCTTGCTGTAAAGAGATCTTGGATTGATGGTAAGTTGGTGCCCATGTTTTTTTCGGCAACCCACACCACCTTCTGTAGCTTCTTTCTTTTTGCTATTCTACTGTTTCCAGACCAAACTGTGAAGCTGCTAGTAAGAATGCTCTCAACTGCTCCTCTGTAGAATGTGGTGAGGACAGTAGGTGGGAGCTTTGCTTTTTTGAGCCATCTGAGTTAGTGGAGACTTTGTTGTGCTTTGTTGACCAACTGTACAGTATTCACAGTCCAAGAAATATCCTCTGAAATGTGCACCCTAAAAACTTTGTAAATGTGATCCTTTCCACCTCTTCACCATTTAATATGAGCAGTGAGTGTGTTGTTGAACTTTTCATGAAATCTATAATGATTTATTTTATTTTACTGACATTCAGGTCAAGTCATTCAAGAGGTCCCACCAGACCAGATAGAATCTAGAACTTACTCAAGATTCTTTGAGTGTCAAAGAAAACAGGGGACTGAAGACCAGTTTTGGATCTCAGCAACTTGAACAAGTCAGTTCAACACACAAAGTTTTGGATGTTCATGGTTCAACCCATTCTCCCTTTTCTGGGCAAGAATGACTGGATTTGCTCAATAGACCTTCAGGATGTGTACTATCACATAAAGATGAACAGACAGTCTAGAAGGTATTTACTCTTATGGCTGGAAGCCAGTCACTACCACTTCAGAGCTCTGCCCTTTGACCGCACCACAGCCCCATGGTGTTTACCAAATGAATGGCAGTAATAGCAGCTCACTTGAGACTGCAGAGATTTCGGGTATTTCCATATGTAGATGACTGGCTCATTACCACCCCAACCAGGCATCTGTTAATAAGGTCAAGAATCAGGCACTCCAATTTGCTGTCATCCAGGGAAAACCATAAATTATGACAAGGCTCACCTACAACCAAAATTTAGAATTCATAGGAGCAGTTTTCATCATGAGGTCAGTGATAGCTTCTCTTCTTCTGTCCAGAGTACAGACAATCAGAAAAATCAGGTCAGAAAAATAATTTGCAGTACCACATCTCAGCCCACTTAGTCCTTCAGGCTCTAGGATTAATGTCACCAGCAATAACCTGAGTATTTCTAGTCAGATACCACATGAGGATTCTTCAATAGATTCTTCACCAACGCATGTTAGCACAAATAAGATTCACTCAGGCATGCAAGCTATAGATCTCAGGTGGTGAATTCAATCAGATCAGGTTCTACAAGGCAGTTCATACATTCTCCTTCAGCCCCAGGCTATATTGACCAAGAACACTTCCCAGTTGGGTTGGGGGGGATTTCTGGGGAAAACAGTCCAAGGCACTTAGGCCCACAAAAAGGCCAACTTGCATATAAATGTCCCAGACATGACAGCAGTGCTCTTAGCGTTGCAGGCCTTCCAGAATGCTCTCCCTTCCAGGACAGTTGCTATTCAAACAGACAATATGTCAGGAGTTTGGTACAGCAACAATGAGGGACCAAATCATAGCCCTTGTGTTGAGAAGCAATCAGAGTGTGGCAATTGGTGAGCTCATCCAACCGGTTTCACATAGCAACACACATCCCTGGGAAGTCCAATGTGATAGCGGACAGATTGCACAGGTCCATTATTCTACCTCACAGGTGGTCTCTACACATGAAACTAATAGATGTGATCTTTCATCAATGGGGCCAGCCTTGCTGTGATCTTTTTACTTCTCCCCTAATGTAGCAGCTACACTGCCCTATCCCCCCACAGCAGTAATCATCGAGGGATGCTCTACTTTATGATTGGCCTCCTGGTCTGTTTTATGCCAACCTGCCAATTCCATTAATTTTAAAATTTCTGCACCTTACTGGCCAAAACAGGTTTGGTTTCCCTTCCTATGGCCTCATTTACTTTACCAGCCTTGGATTCTGGATCTGATTCCAGACCTCCTGGCTTACCTGACAGGCATGATTCACCCAGACATCTCAAACCTCAAGCTTACAGCCTAGTTTCTGCAATTCCATTAATAGCCAAGAAACCAATGTTCTCTTACCCTATCCACCATATCCTTTAATCTCCCCATAAACCATCGACATGAAAACTCTATGCAAGTATGTGGAAAAGATTTGTTTACTGGGCACAACACAATCATGTTGGTCCATTTTTAGCTCCAGTATATAACATAGTCAAATTTATAACTTTATTCTTTAAAAAAGGGGTGAGCTCTTCTACCATTAAGGTTCAACTAGCAACAATATGTCATTTTCATATTGGATTTCAAGGTTCTTCTGTGGCCTCTTCTAAATTTTGCAAAGCATTCTTGAGAGGCACTCTTCTTTTGAGACCATCATTTAAAGACCCTGCTCCACCATGAGATCTAAACTTGGTACTCCAAGCATTAATACATCCCCTCCTTTGAACCAACAGCTGAATGTGACCTCAAGTTTCTTACTTGCAAAGCTGTCTAGTAGCCATTACCTCAGCCACAATTGCTGAACTTCAAGCCTTGTCTTCAAAACCTCCCTGCTTGAATTTTCATAAGGATAGGATTATATTATGATCCAATGCATCCTTACTTCCCAAAATGGACAATATCAGATAAAGAAGTTACGTACTCACCATAATGTTCCATCTGTGTTGTCCATTTTTATTCTTCCTCAACTTCCCACACACCAACCCCCATCCTTTTTTTCTACAAACTTCTGGAAGAATGAGATATAAAGACACTGCTGTCATTTTGATTTACATCCAGATATAGTTTCCTGTATAGGACACACATTTTTAGATATGTTTTGCATATACATATTAATGGATGCCACTTCTGGTAAAAATCAGCAAACAAGATCTGAAATATGCTAGGGGTTGGTGCATTATTGGTAAGGGAGAAGTTTGAGAACTTTTTTGGTTACCACAAGCATTAGCAACGGCTGAGTCAGATCTGAGGTTTGGATCTGAACCCCAACAGTTGTGGAAGAATGAAAATGGACAACGCAGATGGAACGTTATGTTGAGTACGCAACTTCTTTTTCTCGTTTGAAGGTAGGAGGTGGAGATTGTGTCTTCTGCAAGTGAAGCTACTGCTTGAATAAAGACAGTGTTGAGTTGGTTAGATATACTCTATGAATGGTTTGTTACTGTTCTGGTTTTTTTTTTTTTTTTTTTGGTAGTCGGACCAGGGTGAATGAGTTTATTTATTGTTTACCAGAACATTTTAGAGTTGTTTTGGCTTGAGCTCGGTAGATTGTAGTAAGTGAGCTGATGATGTTTATTTTGATCAAGTTGATATAAGAAAGGGTGAAAATGGTGGAGGCTATGCAAATATATTTGTGTTTGTAATCAGTTTAGTGGTTTTGTACAGTATAGGAAGATATATGTATATACTGAGGAAGGGAGTGCACAGAGGATAAGTAGGCAAGTGCAGTCAGGAGAAGTGATACTAATAGACTTAGGATTAGCATTTTGTATTAGGAAAAGAAATGGAACCTGGGCTAAATGGGTGGATGTGAAGGTTTGCGGATGGTTGGTTAGGGAAGAAGAATTTATGTAAATAGAGGAGAGAAGTTAGAGAAATTTGGGCTGGAAGAAAAAAGAAGGCAGTTGGCTGCATTTAGAAGACTTTTATTCACTGGATGTGGGAAGCAAGTGGGGATATAAGAGTATAAGAGTAAACATGAGTGGAATGAGTGGGATTATGGGCAGGATAGGGGAGCAGAGTAAGCTCAAGGGCAGTGGGATGAAATGGAGTGGAAAAACCTTGGTGGAGATCCATGCAAGGAAAAGAAAGAAAGAAATAAAGATGAAACACTATCGCTAAGGTCAGAAATGGAAGGTAAAATTGCTTACAAGATGAAGTATATCTAATGCTCCTAGGGAATATAAAGCTAATGAGTAATATAATGCTAATGAGAAATAACAGTTTAGAATTACCTTGCTACCCTGGCTAGAAATAGAAAAGGAGAGGGAAGTGAGGTGGGTGATGGTGAATGCAGAAAAGTCCCACAAGGATAAACACAAGAGGGCAGGAGAAGTGGCCAGAGTGCATACAGCAAACTCTATGGTGTCAAAGATAGTACGAAAGGCAGAAAGGTAACTACAATCACAAGTAAAGAGAATGTGGAAGGAAATTAAACAGTGACAGAATTATCCAGCAATAACAGAGCTGGGGAGGGAAAAAGGTAAAGAGATTACAGACAATGGAACAATTGTGTCTCCATTGAAAACAAAAAGCAAAAAGGCTCAGAAGGTAAAAGCCTGTCTGAAATATGGTAGCAGAAAAAATATATAAGAAACTAATACGAAGCAATATAACTATGTAAAACTGTGACAGCCAAGAAAGATGTGCACAGAGCTGATAAGATGGGGGGGGGGGGGTATAGACAGAAAGGTGTAGAAGTTACATAGATAAAAGAAATGCAAGATGAAATCCTTTCTACTTGGCAGGGAGCAACAATAAAACTAAGCAGTAGGAGAGATCCTTACATAGACACCTAGATGTATTATTCTTGTACCCGAGTCTGCAGGTCTATGGGCCTGCAAAATGTTTATTGTAGAAAAAAGTCCTCAAATAATCATGTTCAACACTGCAGCAGAAGGAAGTCAAAGCTGGTGGAGGGGGTTCCTCAGATGTTTAGAATCCTGGGAAAATATTCCAAAAACATGAATAAACTGTATTAGGAACAAATTATTATTATACTGTATGTGGCCTGTGATCCTGCATTTCAGATTCCCAGAATCTTTAGAAAGGAAAATGGAGAGAACACGCAGAGAACAATGTAGCATTATATCTCACAAGTGGGGGACCGTTCTTCTGACAGAGGGGGGTGCTACTAACATCTAGAGGTCTGGTGAGACACCCAAGGTTTGGGAAAAGATGTTGGACGAAGGTGGTCAAAAATGGACTGTGAATCCTTTTGTATTGGTGGGGCAGAGTGATAAATTAGCACTTTCTACTGAATTACATGGTACTGTGACTAAACTAGAACATTTACTTTTTAAAGAAAATGCTACCCACTATAATGTTATTAGCTTGCAGAGATATCTAGAGGTATATATCACCCTGAAAGGGTTGTGAGTGTATAAAAATCCTTCAAACCCTTTTAATTTGGAAGATAGTGAAGATGTGGTGTTTGAGAAACGGTGGGTAGCAGCTGCACACTGTTGTACAACTGAGTGGATAGTTACTTTGGTGGAAAGAGTTTTGTTAAAACAAAAAGGTATTAAAGAAGGAACTTCTACTGTTTGTGCTTCCCTATGCTCTCACCTTACTGCGCCAAGATTTGAAATAGTGCTGGGAGGTATAAATGATAACCTACAAGCTGTAACTAAAGAACTGATTGACAGGAAAGTGAACAAATCACAAAGGGATTTGCGGGACTATGCAAATGGTTCCACCTTCAAGATGAATACCAATAAAAAACGCCAATTTGGCGGGGGGCATTCCTTTGCTAATGGAATGGGAAAGAGGTGTCATGGAGATTATTTTGCCTCTTCGGAGGCAATGGATATTTCATCTGAGCAGTTAGAGGAGAGGAATGGCTTCCCTACATTACCACTAGCACAACAGAACAACTACATGGAAGAAAATATTCATGGCAAGCGAGATACCAGTAATAGCAGCAGGAAATGGGGACAGTCAGAAACGGTGTGGGAGTAACAGCAACAGCAGCATGGAAAGAAGAAACCATGGTATTCATTTCTCAAAGACTTTAAGTGCAACTTCTATTGTAAAAGAAATTGATAGTGAATATGTGCTTAATTTGTCAGGAACTGCATTAGCAGATGTAGAAATTTCATTTTAAACTGTGGTTTAAAGTATATTCCTACTTTCATGCCTAGATTACATGTGTTGCAAATTGAAGTGTTTAAACTTGTTGAAAGCTGCATTTACTTTGTCATTTTTTCAAGGATGGATGTGCTGATGTTCCTACTAATGTGCTGATGTTCCTACTAATGCAGAATAGGGTGGAGATTCTTTGGATGAAAGTATAGAAACCCTTTTTTTTCTCTTCTGATTTATTTTGTGAAATGGAAGTAAATGAGAATGCATATTGTCTATTGTATGAAGCTAGAATTAAGTAAAAAAATAAATATATTCCCCCCTTCTCAACGAAACCATAAAAAAATTTCTAGTATGGTACATTTCTCAACAGAGGAAGCTTATCTTTCATTTTTGAAAGAAAAAAGAAATGCTAATATGAGTTATGATTTAAATAAGAATGAACGGTTGGCATTAAAATCCATGAGAGAAAAAGGATTTGATGTTTAAACCCCCAGATAAGGGTAATAAAGTGGTAATAATGAGGAGTGCACAGTATTTTAAAATGTGTTGTGACAACATTGCAAATAAGGAAGTGTATAGAGAAGCTGGCTGGGGCGATTATGAAGCAGCCCTAGTTAATTCTGATGAATTCATTCAGAAAGGTTATAGACTGGGATACTTTACTGCAACAGATACAGAGACAAAGATTTGTATGGAAGGCTGTACTATGGCAAAGTTTTACTGCCTTCCAAAAATACACAAGAGTTTAATAGATCCACCAGGATGTCCAATTGTCTCTGCATGCAACTATTTCCTACATAATATGTGAGTTTTATTGCATGATCTGTTGTTACCAATAGTAGAGAAATTGCCCTATTATGTAAAAGACAGATTTGATTTTCTAAATAAGATAAAATCTGTCAAATGGAGTGAATCAAAGTATTGTAATAGTAGTAATAGATGTTAAAAATCTGTATACTAATATTTCACACCAGTTTGGTATTGAAGCACTTAAACTTTTTAGGAGAAACTCCTTTAACTTATTATTTGATTGATTTGGTGTATTTCTGCCTCACAAATAATTATTTTCAATTTAATGGCACCCTATGCCATCAAATTAAAGGTACATCATTTGCCCCCATATACACAAATTTGTTTATGGGGCTATTTGAGGTAGATTATCTTTACAAAATGCATCCTTTTCAGCGTTATGTTGTTAAATATTACCGATACATAGATGATCTGATTTTTCTTTGTGAAGGTGGAAGATCCATGGTGGAGCAGGTTGTTCAGGATCTCAACAAGAACAGATTTGGTATAGCATTTGACGGTTTGCAATGTGGGAATAATGTCTTTTTGGATGTTATTTTGGGGGGGGGGGTGAGAAAGGGAACATTGAAACTAGCATCCATAGGATAATATTAATCATTTCATGGATGGTACTAGCTGTCAACCCCCCCCCCCCCCATTTGATTAGGACACTTCAATACAATGAATTATTGCATATAAGCAGCTTAACCAAAAATTCCAGTTATCTTTTTGAAGAAATTTCTAAAACTTGTGCAATGTTTCAGAAGAGGGGTTATAATATTCATTCTATGCAGACGGCCATAATTCGTTTAAAGCAATGTTCAGGCCAGTTAATACCTGTTAGGAATAATGAGAGATTAGATAGAAATGTAGGTAGCAAAGTTGCTGAGAAAGTATTTTTTGTCACTACATATAATGTGTTTTCAGAAAAAGTAGTTGAGATTGTTATGTTTTACTGGAATTTTTTGTTGCAGGATAAATATTTACAGGAGCATTTGCCTCCAAGACCTATAATTTCTTTTAAGAGAGGTAGAAGTATCAGAGATATGATTGTTCATGCTCAGTTTACTTTTCCAGCACAAATGCTGGGAAAACAGATTTCTGACTTTGGACTAAAACCTTGTGGACATTGTTCAATATGTAATTTTACTGTACCAACTTTTCATTATATAAATGACAAAGTGTATTCTCCTTGTGACTCATATAGTTGTAATCCAGAAGGGGTTATTTATGTTTTAAAACGTGAGTGTAACCAATTGTATGTGGGGGAAACTAAACGAAGTTTCAGAGTTAGATATTTAGAACATCTTAGAAATATTAAGAATAAGAAGTTGTAAAGCCCTTTGGGGCTACATTTTATAACTTGTCATGGTGGGGACAGTAAACATTTGGAAGGTACTATTATAGAAAAGGTAAAGGTTGCCCCAGGTATGTCTTTGAAAACCAAGTTGCTTCAGAAAGAGGCAATTGTTATTTTTAAATTTGGTACTTTGTTCCCAAAAGGGTTACATAGGGAACTGAACTGAAAATGGCTGCTTTAATTGTTTAATTATAAAATTGTTTGATTGTTTTAATTATGTTTTTTGTAGAAATGGAAGCATTATGGGTATGTGTTTTTATGCTCTATCAAAGGCTGTTTGTCCAAGGTGCTAGAGAGAAGTGTAATTGCAATTAAATATTTTGGATCTACTGGCATTCTCATTTTTTATGTATTAGGAACAAAGTCTACTACTGAATACAATTAACATAATGCAGGACGGGCACGAGGATAACCTAAATTACAGAAATAAACAAGGGGGTGACAATATCTTTAACAATCTCACAATATCTTTTCAGAACCTTTACCCAGATAAATAGTAATGCTAGGAAGAAGCATGACCTTTCCTTGACTGCCTTCCTTAAATCACAAAAACTGTAAAGACAGAGTTGAGCTTAAAAAGAGAATATAAGGTATACCTAACTAATGTAAGCTTTTCTAAAGCATTTCTTCTTCATCTAAAATGGCCAATAACTATATATCTGTACAAATAATTGGGAGAGGCTTAGTTCTACCAAAGGAAGAAGCAGACAGGGACAGTTATAATAATGACCAAGATACATGAGAGATATGTGCTAGTAGCAGGTGGAACACCAAGTAAAGAAAACACCCATCCCACCTCCAAGTGTGTTATGCACACAGAATAGATAAAGTAACATTAAAGCTATTTGTGTGCACACATTATCAAATAAAACATATTTAACATTCGATTACTGGGAAAGTCGGACTTGGAACAAAGCCAATTTTCAACAGAGACCTGGGAAAAAATGCTCCAGATGTATGTCTCTATAAAGTGAGAGGAAACCAGAGCACCTGGAGGAAACCCACATGAACACAGGGAGGACATGCTGCACAGAAGGCACCCCAGTCAATAATTGGACCAGTGAACCGCTTGCTGTGAGGCAACAACCGCTGCATTAACTTTGCAAAGTTAACAAGAGAAACAGATATGTAGTATAGCAGCATTAATATAAGAGAAAAGAAAGACCAATGGAATTAGTGTGGGTAAAAGATCTTGACATTAACACATTCAAAGTTAAGGTTCTTAGCAGATAATTATTTCAGCACATGCCTTTACCATCAGTTCATTTATGTACATGTGCTTAACAGAATGTCATGTGTAACACTGCTAGTGAGTAATGCCTGGCAAGGTAGCTGTGCAAAAAGCTTACACAAGTTTAAAAGATAATCATGTAAAGTAGATTCTTATTCCTATACAGCCATGCATAGCAGAGGTAATACAGGATCGCAGTAAAGCAAGTATGGTAATTCCACATACAAAAACAGCATCTAGTAAGTAATGTTTGAAAGTATCAGTGCCAAAAGAAATGCTGCATTACTTTAGGTGCTTTAGCATGGTTTCTCATTCCTGCTTAGCAGTGCTAGTACAAACATTTACAACACCATTTTATTGGTTTCAGGTTCAAAAATAACATTTATAGCAGTAGCAAAACAACAGTGCATCAGGTTCACAGTACAGCACTGGTAATGCAACAAGGATAGAAATGAAACAAAATCCAAGAAATAAATGATTAGAATTACCATACTGTCATGGCTTGAAGTAGAAAAGGGGAAGGAAGAGAGATGGATCATAGTGAGTGCAGAAAAGCCCTTGGAAGATAAACATGGAAGTATAGGAGAAGTGGCCAGAATGCATGCAGCAGACACTTAAACAATAATCAGAATATTAGCCTCCATAACACAGAAACATAGAAAGGTACTTGGCTAATGGACTAGGGACCTTTGTAAGCCTAGCTAAGAAGAATTTCCAAGTGCTACGTGTTCCTGTTTATAGATAGGAAATAATCAAGATAGTCAAGTTACAGTTTAGTAGCACATCGGTTTCCTCTGTCCTGCAGACACTTAGGTATCTCCCTGGGATAAATTTGTGGTTTCCCATCCATTTGTCCAGACTGTGCTTGAATTGGTTCAGGGAAGTACTTTGTTTTACATGGATGATAAGCCTATTCTAGAGCAGTGAAAGCCTCTGTGAGATGTATCTGTTTATCCAGCATGTTCTGTCCAGATTGCTAGAAAGGTTAAAATCCTTAGAGCAGGTGTTTCTGATACAATTATCTTTATGGATATGGAGCAAGTTCATCAAGACAGGATCTGAGGAGGCCTTAAATGCTAGGCAAAGATCATGCTTTACCAGTCTCTAGGAATCTGAGATTAGGGAAAGTGATCTAAGTTGGTCCCCATAATTCATGTCTTGTACTCCTTGGATTCTTTTGGTAAGAAATTTTTGTGGGCATTCAAGTTGAAGGTACATGCAAAAGGGAGCATTGTTCTTGATGCTTGATCTATTAAAGGCAAAGAACATATGGAAATCACCTCCCTGGACCTCAATGCAATGTCTTTACTTCTAAGTCGTGCTATATAAAATGATTTCTTAACTGTGATTGACACATGTGAGTTAAAGGGTCTATATTAGAACATCAATGTTTCAGAACTTCGAATGTTCTAATATCAAACCCTATTCAGTGAATGCTGAAAATAGCAGAAAACTGAATTTTTTCCCAGGGAAACTTCACTTCGCTATTTTCAGCGCTGTGGTGGAACGTTACGGGTCAGGTTCAGGTAAGCGTGCAATTGTGTGGACGTGAGGATTAGGGTGGGTTAGGTGAGTTAGGGTTAGGGCGCAGGTCAGGTAAGTGTGCGATTGTGTGGACGTGAGGGTTAGGGCGGGGTAGGTGAGTTTGGGTTAGGGTGCGGGAGATGTGAGTGTACTATAGTGATGGACCTTAGGGTTAGGGTTTGGGTTAAGGTAAGTGGATAGTTAGTGGTGTATGTACAGTTTAGTGCAGGGTTAGATGTAAGGTTTTAGGTGTATGTGTGTGGATTTCTGTTTGTTTGGTGTGCTTGTGTTGTGTGTATGTGTTTCGTAACTGCTAATTTTTTCCCTAGGAAAAAAATTAGCTGTTCTGAATGTTCGATGTTGTCAGCGTTCGCTGAATTGAATTCAATATTAGAACATTTAAAGTTCTGAAACTTCGATGTTCTAATATAGACCCGAGTTAAAGGCTAAATCACTAACCACATAAGGATGGTGGACGGAGCCCTAAATATCTTTTCTACCTGAAGAGGAATGTTGCTAGTGTTGTAGTTTGCAGGTGTGAATGGTTTACCAAAGGAGATGATTACATACTTTTTTGCATTTAGTTTGAACCCATGATTCTTACGCTGATTGTTCGTTTTTGTGTGAAGATGTTTGTGTCTTCAGGGGAATGTATGACTTTTCCAAACTTGCAGTCACCTGCAAATGTGGCCAAACACAGTCATTTATATTGGCTTGGACATCTGAGAAGTAAATACCAAAACAGTAGTGGTCCTAGTACTGATCCCTAGGGAACTCTACTTGTGACTGGTCTTTTAGTGGAAGTGCAGTCACCTATTCTTATCTCTTGCATCCTCTGTAAAAGTGAGTTGGCTATGCAGTGGGTGGCATATTGGATTATTTGTATTATTTATAATTTTTCAACTACACCTGAGTGGGTAAAAGTGTTAAATGCCCTGGACAAGTCCAAATAGGCCATATAATCTTTACACTCTGGATAACTTAGCAAAACTGTTCCCAGTAGCCAAAGAAAGTTGTTGGAAATATAGTATGGGGTCGCCCCTTCACTGGTGACATGTATTTTGAACTTGCCAAAAACTAAAGAGATTCTGGGTGGGATCTTCAAACAGTGAAAGGTAGGGTTTATGGGATCAACTGATCACACCAGAGATTTATTTCTTCAGCTTAGATCAACAATAAGAGCTACATGAACATGCTAGCTGCCCATTAACATTAATTCTATTTATGGTGAAGGAATTTATAACCCATAAATGGAAATCTATCAATAATCCTAGTACTTGAGATTTGGATGGGATAATAAACAATTTGATAGCGGAAGAACAGAAATATATGCCTGAAAGGAAAAGTCAAAGATTTCTTTATAAGGGATACCCTTTGCTGCACTGTTTATATGACTAAGGACCAGTTAAGGAAGACAATATATAAGCAAATATGTTTAGTATGTTTTCAAGTTTTAGAAAAATATGATTTTTTTTCTATGGGATGTTTTTTCCTTGTGTTTAAAGCAGTGGATGTCTAAAAACATTGTTTTATTATTGAAATGATTTCAGAGTATGTGCTGAAACAAACATGGAGTGGCTGATGCTATTTAGCCATGTGCTCTCCTCCAGAACTGTTCACAGAACCTGTCTTCCTTAACATTGCAAGGAAACAGTGAACACACTCTTTTCACTCCTATGAAAGTACCTGAGGGACAGGTAACTCATTAAAGTTACTGAAGTGGGGGCTGCGTTAGTATGTGAATGTGTATGCATACGGGCATGTGTGTGCAGTATGTCTTTGTGTATGAATGAAGATGACTGAATGTCTGTATGTATATATATATATATATATATATATTTTATATATATATATATATATATATATATATATATATATATATATACACATATACACACACACACACACACACACACACACACACACACACACACACACACACACACACACACACACACACGCACAACATATAAGTGTATGCATGGGTGTCCAAGTGTGTGTGTGTGTGTGTGTGTGTGTGTGTGTGTGTGTGTGTGTGTGTGTGTAGGGTGCTGCTTTTAATAGAATACATGGGGTAGTGGGAAGAAAACTAGCATTGTCACGTTTGACAGTCCAGTGTTTCATTCATTTCAGAGTCGTAGTAATAAGGTGTTTCTCAGTGTGTTTTTTTCCACATCTCTGAATCTGAATTTCTCACCATTCCATTAATTAACCAATCTATGTTGGGCATTTAGCATGGGTGGAGAAATTCTCTAAATACCAGATTTAATTATTCCTGTTGTGCAAATTGTAACATAAAACATTACATCTTCTTAATTTGACATTTTTTATCTATTTTGAAAAGAAAAAATAAACAGAAACAAGGTACAAATGTACCTGTTTGCAAGCTCAACAGTTGAAACATTTAACTTTTACTACTTAACATATTCAAAACATTTATAGGAGGTCGAAACTTACCATCCAGCAAGACTAATATAATGCATCCTTACATATTAATTTTCACTACACCTACTTTAAGAGGTAGCTAACCCTTTAAACCTAGCCCCACTTAAGTATCAAAATATCGATTTTTAGAATCTTTTTTTTTTTTGTTCCCCTATACTTGCTAGTCATTTAGCCACCACAGTGAATGTGCCCATTCCGTCCCTATCACAATGGTGAGAGTTGGTTGTGGTTTGACTGTTAATTATTCATACAGACAAAAAACAAAGAGTCTTCTGGGTTAAAAAGTCCTTTACTGGTGTCTCCTGATACCTCGGCTGAAAAGTCTTCAAGGGATGTTATTCATACAGCCAAGATTTTTTTTTCTGTTTTTGGTCCTAACCTTTTAGCTAGGAGCTGACACATGTTTACAGACACAAGTGTCTATTGTTTCTTTCACTTGTGAATATCTGTATTACCACACATGCCCCATAAAAGCAAGCACAACAACTCAGCTTGTCAGAGCCAAGCACATATCTCTGTCCCATATGTGCTGCATGCATTTTCCAAGTATGTGTAGATGATGCACTGCAGCAGGACAGGCTGACTCTTCCTACAAGACTGTTCCCTTCTCTTTCACTCTTGCCGGCTCCTCAGTTGCCTGGGTCATTGGTCACTAACCAGTCTTATGCTATCTGGGTCACAGCCTCAGCTTCCTTTCTCTGTGTCACAAGGCTGACACAAATCCTCTAGTTAACCAGTAATGGGCTCTACATCTCCCAGTCCTGCTCCCTTATGATCGCTCCCATCAATGAAATGGATCCACTCCCTTATGTCTAGACTCTGTCACATGATACATCATTTGATCACTCTCTTACAAGTCACAGCTGACTCCTAGAGTGACTTAGTACACAGCCACCACTATTCATGCAGTTTGCAAGGCAAAGCAGGAAAAAAGAATTAGGTTGCCATGTATTTCTTCTGCATCACACATGCAAGCACTCACACCTATGGACAATTTAGTGTCCCAAATAAACCAAATGGCAAGCCTTTAGAATGTGGGAGGAAACTGGAGCACCTGGAGAAAACCACATGACTATAGGGAGGACATGAAGACTTTGCACAGAGGCCACCCCAGAAAAGAATCATACCTGAGAACTTCTTGCTGTAAGATGGCAATGGTACCCATAGCACTGAAGTGCATTATCTTATCCCAAATCTGCAGTCTTTGTATCCTTCCCCTTCTCATCTTGACTGCCTGAATACCTTTCTAAAAGTGTTCATGTTGGCAACCACCACCCTTATCTATCCCTCTCTCCTACCAAAGGGTTCCAGTTCTGAGAAATGTGACTTATCAGATGGCTAAGATTAGGATTTAATTTATAATCACCTTAAGTACGTAATACATGAGTGTGCTTCCATACCTGTTCTAATCCAAATATATACATTTTCCAGCTGTTAGGAATGCTAACCCATCAAGCATCTCTCTGTACCCTCGCTATTCCTTCCCGCATTTCATTTCACCACTTGCAGTCTTAAAGCATATGTTTCAGTCTTGCCCACTTCACTCCAACTAAATCTCCAATATTTTTCTTCTCCCTTCATCCCATCTCTAAACAACTTATCTAGAGTTCAGAATCACATAAATCAGACATATTTACTGATCTCATTTGGGTAACAGTGTCTTTAATCTTTCCGAAAGCCCAAACACCTCCACCCACTATTCATGCTCCAAAATACTTTTCTCCTTTTCTGCTCAGTCAGCTCTTAACCAAGATGATATCATTCCCCTCAGATTCTAATACTGCTTTATAAATCTTACTGCTCGGCCTTCTTTCCTACCAATTATTATATTTGCTTCCTTTTACCTTATATTGTGCTTGTCTTCTTTTCCTTCACTGTCATTTCAACTATTTTGCAGAATCCTGATCACATCTTTGCCAGTAAAATTTCACCTTGTTCCTGCCCTGTTTTTCTTATGGTGTGTCCCATTTTCCACACCCTCTGTTTAACCCATATAGGATCATAGGAAACGCAAGACAACTGAGGCTTGTAGCTGTTTACATCATGCCAGTACCCACCCTTAGACCGTACCTCATTTTTCAAATGGGGCAGGGCCAGTCAAAAGACGGGTGAATTTGTTAATAACTATTAAATCATGCAGTTCCCATATGAACAAAGATATTGTACCACTGTTTTTTATGCAGTGGGAATCTACTACAGATGCGGAGAAGAACTGTGTAATGAACCTATCTTTCCACCATGTTTTATTTATTTGCTAATGAATATTTAAAACTCTGGTTCTGTTATGTGTGGGACTACTTAATCTGAGGAGGTACAAGAGATCTAGGACCACTGTGTTCATAATGGCATGGAGGGCAACTCGTACATCTCCCCAAGGAATCTTTAAGATACAGATTAAAGGGACACTGCTTCCAGTCTTTTCTGGTAAATTATGGTTTTTAAGCCAGTCTTCTTCTTAGTTATGAACCTCTGTGTTATTTTAGCAATAACCCATGCCTGGGTGTGGGTAATTCTGGATTTACCCATGGTTGGTGTGGTTTGGTCACAAGGGTGAAGCCCGACAGGCCAAACAAAGACAACCGTGAGTAAATCCAGCATTACCTTCACCCAGAAGTGGGTTATTGCTATTATACAATGACATTATTTAAGAAAAAAAATACTTACTTTACTTAAATAATGGCATTGTATAATGCCTCCACGCTGCCCTTCCGCAGCTGTCTGGTATTCTGCAGCAGTTCTGATATACTGCGCATGCGTATGCTTACGCAGTACATCAGAGCTGTGGGTGGAAGCAATGGAGAAAGCAAGATCTCTGTTGCTTTTTACAAAGTGTCTTGCTATGTCAAAGGAGTTTAACATAGCGAGACAGCTTTAAAAAAGCAACGGAGAAAGGAAGATATCTCCTTTAACATAGCAAGACAGTTTCTAAAAAGCAACGGAGATCTTGCGTTCTCTGTTGCTGTAAAAAAAAAAGACTTATACTAATGGAAAAAGTCTGGGCGACCGGATCTTTTTCCATTAGTATAAGTCTGATTTACAAAGTGCATGCTGACCAATCAGCGTGCACGTTTTGGAATATTAATGGGGGGTTGTTGTATAATTCTAGTTGTTTCATATGTCTAGTGTGCTACATTACAAAGGGGAAATTATAGTCAATAACTGGCCTATTCATTGCTGAATATAATGGAACAATGACCTCCTTCAATCCAGATGATGTCCCTTGGAAATTTGCTTTGCTAAGTAGAAGAACTTTCTGAATACTGTCATTGCATGATGTTCAAAGGAGAGAGAATTACCAACCTAAGTTCCAAGGTCTTTAACAACATTCTCATTTTGGAGTGGGATGTTGTCTATGCTGTATGCTGGGGTGGGGTTGTCTACCAAATGTAACAATTTTCTACTTTTTAGCATTTAATTTGAGACCATTTTTAGTACTGCAGGTATTTATGAGTGTAAGTTCTTACTAAAGGGCTTTGACATAAGAGGAGGTCTTAAAAATGACTAGCACTTTACAGTTGTCTGCAAACTTGGTCAGCCAAGGATCTTGGTAAATGGTCTGGAGATCAGAAAAGTTAATTCCAATGATAACAAGTCTCAGTACTAAGTCCTGCAGGACACCATTGGTCACTATGATACTCTCTGATGAGGGACCTGCTATGCCAAAAGTGTTGGTTCAGGCTCTTTTACCCAATTTGCTATCCATCTTAGCACACAAGGAGCTATATATAATGCATTAAGCTTAATCACTATGCTAGTATGTGGGATGGTATCATACAATTTTTCCAGGTCAAGGTATGTTAGATGGGCAGCATGACCACTGTCAACAGCCTGTTGTGCTCCTTTGAAGAAGTTAACCAAATTTATTAGTCAGGATCTACCCCAGGAAAAGTCAAACTGCTGCGGGTCTAGCCTAATGAGACTTTTAATATAATAGGTTATTGGGTCAATTATAAACATGTTCCATTACTTTGCAAATAAGACTTATCAGGCTGGTGGGCCTATAATTCTGGGAGGTCAGTGTTATGGCCACTCTTGTGGAATGGTATCACTACCACTGTGCACCAAACCTCAGGTACAAAGCCAGTGACTTGACTAAACTGGGGTTAAATAGTTTAAGGAATGGCTCTGCCAGAGCTTGTTCAGAACTGTTTATTGAACAGCCAGGTATATTATTAGGTCCCATGGAGGAAATAGTTTGTCTCAGAGAGCATTTGTTCTTAAGTGATAATGGGGCAAGTAGAATGATTCATAGATAATGGGGCTGGGGATAGTTATTTCTGGGGTAAATTTTGCACTAAATCTGTTTATTAAGATGTTGGCAATGTCTGCTGGATCAGATTAGGTGTTGCCTTGAAAATAAGGTCAGAGCAAGATTGGGTGTTATTTCTTAATGTAGCTAAAGAAGGATTTGTAAGTGTCTTTAACTTCAGACACTAACTTAAGTTCATGTGCTCCTTTAATAGACCTCATAGTGTTTTTCAGTTTAGTGAGTTTTATGATGTTATCCTTGATATGCTGGACTTTTTATTTGCTGTATATCTTAAGCAGCTTATTTTTTCTTTTACTGAAGGGTTTATTTATGTTGGTTGACCACCAGGTTGATTTGTTATTAAATCTCCAACTACATTTAATTTAGATCAGGCTGGGGTTGCCAGTTCTATATACTTATCTAAGTGGGCCTAGACCTCCTTTTGTGAAGCAACCTTCTGTGAGAATGTCTGGGACAATGCTGCTATGAGTGAATTTTGAAATTTTGTCATACAATTGATGATATTAATATGTTTGCAATCTTTGAATTCTAAGATATTGGTTTCAGTGGGTTTAAAGGTTTTGAAAGTACAGGTCACTAGGTTATACATTGATTGAACTGGGGAAAGAGATATTAGGGAAATAGAGCATGAAAGAAGACTTCGACCACCACAACAATGAGCAGCAAAGAGCAGCATAGTAATGTCTTTCTGCTTTTCTGGGTTAGGGGTTGCCACAGCGGAGCTCTGGTCCGCTAATGATTGGCAGACAATAAAACAAACTGAAGTAAAAAGAAAACAAGAACCTTAATAGCAAAAAGGTGAGCACTTTCATGGAAAATCACTTCCTCAGACCTTACTACAGAGCAGCAAACCAGAGCCCTTATCAAGAGAGCTGCACCAATCGATACAAATGAATCTAAGAACAACCAATAAAAAGACATGTAGCAGACATATAATTTGAATATGGCATCACTAGTGACATCTGCTGCTCATTCATAAAACAAAACTACTAGCCAATCGACTCAATGAGGTAGGCCATGCTTACGAAGCACTGACATTTAAGGCTGGTTTAAGCATGCATCCTAGACACATCCCTAGGAATGTGTTGAAAGGGCAATGCCTCAGGACTATGAATTTGTGTAACAGAGATGATCTTGCTGTGGAGGCTTCAGTTTGTTTTTATTATGCTGCTCTTTGCTGCTTGTTGCTGTGGTGGTTGAAGTCTTCTTTTTTGCAATATACATTGTTGTGGATTCGTTCGGCCTTTGCCTGCAGGTGTTCCTGTTTTGCTTCCAAGTAGTGCATGAAGATGCTGTATTTGTAAAGATCATTGATATATTTGTTAGCAATATGGTCCAGGGAGTTTTTGTTTGTTAAATCTAATAGGTTTGGTGATGTCCAACAATGGAGATATAGCCACTTCAGTTTATTGAGGGAATGTTAAGGTGTACTAAAATTATGGAGTTGTTTTTTATAGAGTTCACGTCCACTTTGGAACCTTACAATATTTTCAGGGGACGATCCTGTTTAGTGTAGTTTGGTGCTCATTGAGTTCTATTTATGAGTTTCTGGAAATCTCTGTAAAAGTAACAAATCTAGAGTTTCCACATCAGTTGCTATTGAGTCTGAGCACATGGCAGAAACAAAACCCAGGAATGGAGAGAGCATTTTCTCAGCATTTAAGCTACCAGTAAGCTATCAGTAACTACACAGATATGGATACATTTCTAATGCAAGAGATCTTCATGGTAAGTTTGTTGTTGAAACTTACAGTATTGATTAGAGCCACCTTAATGTGATCCTGTTTGGACTGAATATGTTACTTACAGTGGGATGTCCATTAGCTGGGATGTCCATTAGCTGGACTCTGTCTACAAAGGCACAATAAGGATAGCAAATGTTTTAGCTAGTATGTGGAAGCCTTGGAATGAGGGGTGTAGGCCATCCTTTGCAACATAAGGATTGTCAAGCATTTCATCCCATGCTGACACACACCTGATCCCCCAGACATGACACCAAATATTTAGCCAATTGCTAAAGCCAATTAGCTTTTCTTTGTACAAAGGTATAATTTTTTAAGAAGGAGGAATTCCACTCAGGATACAAGTCTTGTCTGCATTTGTGATGTGCAGAGTTCTGACATGTCTCTCTGCATATCCCCCTGGGTTTTGCATCCACACATGGCCCACCACAATGGTGTAGTCATACTTGTTAGGTAAAAGGACCTTTCAGCCCTTTGAGATATCTTAGATCCTGACATCTGAAAGACAACACACTGTTATCCTGTCTTTCTCCAGCTTAGTGAGAGAATAATCAAAGTGCCTAACTATAGAGACACTGATCACTAAAATACTTCTGCTTGTAGACTTGCCTGGTGTACTGCATTTGAAATAATTTAACACTTTGTGACTGTTGAAATTGTGCTTAAAGGTAACATAGTGCTGGATTTTCACTGAGGTCTAGCCTTCAGGAGTCTGAGGCTTTGTTAATGAATTTTTCACAGCCTCAGTGTGGAACACCTTAGTGTGAGTTGGTAGAGAATGCAATGGTGTGTATGTGTTGCACTTAATAAATATTTATATCTCTATCAAACTGAAATTCTTGATACTCACTACATATGGATAACAAGTACCAGGAGGCTCCCATCTTGGTACAGAGATTGTGAGAATTAATTAGCATTATACTGAGTGCTATACTCAGTTAATTAGATAGTTAATGGGCTATTACAGTGGATAATATAGCTATGCAGATTTTTAATGGCGGGCTTACACTTAGTTATTATATGAAATGAGGTAAATGAGGCTTAGTTGGTAGCCTAAGTAAATAAAATAAATTAAGTAATTTGGCTTAAGTTGCAAATGTGACGGTGGATTGTGCAAACTTGCTAAGTTACTGTATAGCATGATCTATGTTGAACAGCTTTGGGCTACTTTGGACAGCACAGAACAGCTATTCTCTACTCTGAGTAATATCGATCAGCTGTGGGTTGTTATTGGCTATTTGGAGGATTTGTGGTATACAGTGCAGCTGCATGTGCGACTACAAGTTGCACATCTGCATTTTACTATTCACACTAACAGTATTAGGGAGAAGTAGGTAATATTAAGGGAGGGGAAGGATCAAAATGCCTGCATTTGTACTGTGCACATTGCAACACTGTGATGTTAAGCACAGAGTCGCGCAAATACTGGCAATTTATAGCAACACTGTTAAATCTGATAAAGTTCAAATGAACACACTTGGCAAAAGCAATGACATGCTTTAAGTTCCTTATTGTGAACTCCTTAGAAAAATAATCTGTTATCCTATATCTTATATAGCTGTCTATTCTGTAGTTAGTAGAACATTTGCTCCCAGTTGTTTGCTCTAATGCTATCCCCAAATAAATTCTCCCCTTCTTCTCTATCATGTTCTTACTTTGACTTAGTATCCCATCTATCCTTGTCACTCCACCAGAAAAATTACTTTCCTGCTGCACCAGAGATGAAAAATGCTGGTTTATGAAATCAGTGTCGTACAGCAGCAACAGTTAGGCAGTAAGCACTATACAAGCACTACACAAGCACTATACAAGCACTATACAGGCACTATACAAGCACTACACACGCACTACACAAGCACTATACACTATACAAGCAGTACACAAGCACTATACAAGCACTATACACTATACACTATACAAGCACTACACAAGCACTATACAAGCACTACACAAGCACTACACAAGCATTGTACAAGCACTACACAAGCACTATACAAGCACTATACAAGCACTGTACACTATACAAGCACTACACAAGCACTATACAAGCACTATACAAGCACTACACAAGCATTATACAAGCACTATACACTATACAAGCACTACACAAGCACTGTACAAGCATTATACAAGCACTACACAAGCACTATACAAGTACTACACAAGCACTATACAAGCACTACACAAGCACTATACAAGCACTACACGAGCATTGTACAAGCACTACACAAGCACTATACAAGCACTACACAAGCACTGTACAAGCACTACACAAGCACTACACAAGCACTACACAAGCACTATACAAGCACTACACAAGCACTATACACTATACAAGCACTACACAAGCACTGTACAAACACTGTACAAGCACTACACAAGCACTGCACAAACACTATACAAGTACTACACAAGCACTATACAAGCACTACACAAGCACTGTACAAGCACTACACAAGCACTGTATAAGCACTATACAAGTACTACACAAGCACTACACAAGCACTACACAAGCATTGTATAAGCACTACACAAGCACTATACAAGCACTGTACAAGCTCTACACAAGCACTATACAAGCACTACACAAGCACTGTAAAAGCACTACACAAGCACTATACAAGCACTACACAAGCACTACACAAGGACTACACAAGCACTACACAAGCACTATACAAGCACTACACAAGCACTATACAAGCACTACACAAGCACAGTACAAGCACTACACAAGCACTATACACACACTACACAAGCACTGTACAAGCACTACACAAGCACTGTACAAGCACTACACAAGCACTACACAAGCACTATACAAACACTACACAAGCACTGTGCAAGCACTACACAAGCACTATACAAGTACTATACAAGCACTACACAAGCACTATACACTAAACAAGCACTACACAAGCACTGCACAAGTACTCACAAGAGGAAGAATAAAGGAAACCTTTGTTTGAAGGCTGGCACAGTATCCGCTGATGGTTACATGATGCAGACCTCACTATGCTTTTCTGTTTATGCACATCATCCATCACTGCATAACGTCTTAATTCCTAAACCATCAAATACTATAAATAACACATGCATTTAATTTCTTTAGGTACTATCTACATGTATGTCAAAAAAGGTAGCCCTCTTTAGATAGACACTGTTATAAAAGACCTAGGTGCTTATGTGGATAACAATCTCACATTAAATCATCATATTTCCACCATACTAAGGACATCTTTCTATCTGACATAGTTACTTTCCAAGGGAATATCTTCAAGATTCATAGAAATCATTCTATCACTGAACTCTTCCCTTATCAAACCCATCGCTGAATACAATGGCCCCATTGGTATTTACAAATACAGGCACGTAATTCAACTGGAAAAGCCCCAGAGGTTTCTAACCAAGAAAATTAAAGGTCTTGAATGTGTCAACTACCACAACAGATTAGGAGGATTCCCCTTATACCCAGTAGCGTACAGGTTACTGAGAGGTGATCTAAGTCTCACATTTTGAGCCATGAAGGACCCACTTCCCTAAGACTTAATATTTATTCAGAAAACCAGTGTATCTACAAACACTTGTACTAAAGACGTAAAACTACAAGAGCCAATAAATAAGATTTGATGGAAGGATAGGTGGCCAACTCAGTGTATTCCTAGCCAATGGAATAACTTACAACTACAGGTCAAGCAAAGTACTAATTTGGCTATAATTAAGGCTTGCTTGATGACTGGAAGGGGAAACACACATTTACACCAGGGATATCATGTTTAGCCCTGCTCACTTTGGGAGATGAACACTGTTCAGTGCCTCAAAAGGATGGCAAGAACTTTTAAGTCTGTCTGTCTACTTAAAGGTGCATATGACTTGTAGTTGTAAGTTATTCCATTGACTAGGAATACACTGATGGCACTCAGGATCACTTGGCTAGTGTGATCCTATGTTCCTGTGCACATCAAAAGTAAAGAGTCTTATTTAACTAGTTTTATGACACATATATATGATTATCTTGCTATCAATATAATACACATGTGCTCACACACACACACACACACACACACACACACACACACACACACACACACATCCACCCACCCAAATACCCTAAAGCATCAGACTGGTACATTGCTGCCAAGGCATGAATATTTTGCCATAGTAAATTAAAGCTACTAAATATAAACTCAGAATGATAGAACAATCTCAACATTCCCTAACCCGGCAGCACTTCTTTTGCTATATGATATTCATAGAATTATAGTGCTAGATGAGGCTTAGGAACTAAAGTCAAAGAGAATGTGAAAGCTGCTAGACCCACAATATCACATACAACTCTCCAGATGCTTTCTGAATTCAGTCAGACTTGCTCTTGAGCAGAGTTATGGGGATATTTTATTCCACAGCGCTGCCAGGCATGGGGTTTTACGTTCATCCCTTTTTATCATGATGCTAAGTATTGCTTTTTTCTTCTTCTTCTTCTTTCGGCTGCTCCCGTTAGGGGTCGCCACAGCAGATCAACTGTTTCCATTTCTTCCTGTCCTCTGCATCTTGCTCTGTCACACCAACCACCTGCATGTCCTCTCTCACCACATCCATAAACCTTATCTTAGGCCTTCCTCTTTTCCTGTTACGTGGCAGTTTCATCCTTAGCATCTTTTTCCCAATATACTCCACATCCCTTCTCAACAGATGTCCAAACCAACGTAATCTTGCCTCTCTGGCTTTGTCTCCAAACCTTCCAACCTGGGCTGACCCTCTAATATGCATATTCCTAATCCTGTCCATCCTCGTCAAACCCAGTGCAAATCTTAACATCTTCAACTCTGCCAAGTCAAGCTCTGACTCCTGCCTTTTTGTCAGTGCTACTGTCTCCAACTCATAAAACATAGCTGGTCTCACTACCCTCTTGTAGACCTTCCCTTTCACTTTTACTGGTACTCGTCTGTCACAAATCACTCCTGACACTCTTCTCCACCCACTCCATCCTGCCTGTACTCTCTTCTTTGCCTCTCTTCCACACTCACCATTACTTTGAACTGTTTATCCCAAGTATTTAAACTCATCCACCTTCCCCACCTCTACTCCCTGCATTCTCACCATTCCTCTATCCTCCCTCTCTTTCACACACATATATTCTATCTTAGTCCTGCTGACCTTCATTCCTCTTCTCTCTAAAGCATATCTCCACCTCTCCAGGGTCTCCGCCACCTGTTCCCTACTCTCACTACAGATCACAATGTCATCTGCAAACATCATAGTCCATGGGGACTCCTCTCTGATCTCATCAGTCAACCTGTCCGTCACCATTGCAAATAAGAAAGGGCTCAGAGCTGATCCTTGAAGTAATCCCACCTCCACCTTAAACGCATCCATCACTCCCACCGCAGACCTCACCGCTGTCACACTACCCTCGTACATATCCTGTACCACTCTTACATACTTCTCTGACACTCCCAACTTCCTCATACAATACCATAACTCCTCTGTAGGCACCCTGTCATATGCTTTCTCTAAATCCACAAAGACACAATGCAACTTCCTTCTGACCTTCTCTGTACTTCTCCATCAACAGTCTCAGAGCAAACATCGCATCTGTAGTGCTCTTCCCTGGCAAGAAACCATACTGCTGATCACTAATCATCACCTCCCTTCTTAACCTAGCTTCCACTACTCTTTCCCATAACTTCATGCTGTGACTGATCAGTTTAATCCCTCTGTAGTTACTATAGCTCTGCACATCACCCTTATTCTTAAAAATCTGTAACAAAACACTTTTTCTCCATTCCTCAGGCATCCTCTCACTTTCCAAGATTTCATTAAACAATCTAGTTAAAAACTCCACTGCCATTTCACTTAAACACCTCCATGCTTCCACAGGTATGTCATCTGGACCAACAGCCTTTCCGTTCTTCATCCTCTTCATAGCTATCCTTACTTCCTCCTTGCTAATCCACTGCATGTCATGATTCACTATCCCCACATCATCCAACCTTCTCTCTCTCTCATTCTCTTCAGTCATTAGCCCTTCAACGTACTCTTTCCATCTGCTCAACACACTCTCCTCACTTATGAGTACATTTCCCTCATTATCCTTTATCACCATTACCTGCTGCACATCTTTACTAGCTCGGTCCCTCTATCTAGCCAATCGGTACAGGTCCTTTTCTCCCTCCTTAGTGTCCAACCTTTTATACAACTCTTCATACGCCTTATCCTTAGCCTTTACCACCTCTCTCTTTGCCATGCACCACATCTCCTTATATTCCTGTCTACTTTCTTCATCTCTCTGACAATCCCACTTCTTCTTCGCCAACCTCTTTCTCTGTATACTCTCCTGTACTTCTTCATTCCACCACCAGGTCTCCTTGTCCTCCTTCCTCTTTCCAGATGTCACACCAAGCACCTTTCTAGTCATCTCTCTTGCTAGCTCTGCTGTAGTTACCCAGCTATTCGGTAACTCTTCACTGCCACCCAGTGCCTGTCTTAACTCTTCCCTGAACATCACCTCACAATTACACTTTTTCAATTTCCACCATTTGATCCTTGGTGCTGCCCTCACACTCATCCTCCTCTTCTTGATCACCAATGTCATCCTACAAACCACCATCCTATGCTGCCTAACTACACTTTCCCCTGCCACCACTTTACAGTCTCCAATCTCATTCAGACTGGCCCTTCTACATAAGCTATAATCCACCTGTGTGCATCTTCCTCCACTCTTGTATGTCACCCTATGCTCCTCCCTCTTGTTAAAATATGTATTCACCACAGCCATGTCCATCATTTTTTCAAAATCCACTACCATCTGACCTTCTGCATTCCTTTGCTTAACACCATACCTACCCATCACTTCCTCATCCCCTCTGTTCCCTTCACCAACATGCCCATTGAAATCTGCTCCAATCACCAGTCTCTCACCCTTGGGTACAGTCATCACCACTTCATCCAACTCACTCCAAAATTTTTCTTTCTCATCCATCGCACACCCAACTTGTGGAGCATATGCACTAACAACATTCATCATTACACCATCAATTTCCAGCTTCATAAACATCACTCTATCCGACACTCTTTTCACCTCCAAAACATTCTTAGCATACTGTTCCTTCAGGATAATGCCTACGCCATTTCTCCTCCCATCCACACCATGATAAAATAATTTGAACCCACTTCCGATACACCTAGCCTTGCTCCCCTTCCATCTGGTCTCTTGCACACACAATATACCAACCTTCCTTCGGTCCATCATATCAGCTAGCGCTCTCCCTATAATTATTGCTTTAAGCTAGATATTCCCAGAAATTATATGTGTACCATTAATTTTGTTAGTTAAAAGTTAAGAGAAAACAGAAATGGATAGAATACTGAAGACTGAAACAAGTTTCTGCATCCCAAATAATCTGTAACAAAAGAAACATACTTCCAATGATTGTCATAAGATAATTATTTTAGCTCAATTTCACTTTAATAACATATGTCAATCACTGGCCTTACTAGATTCCTATTAAGAAGAATAAGTGCCTGTGATGCCCAGATGGCAGTGCTTGACAGAATCAGTTAGATGACCTCAGATGGTTTCCCTACCATTGTAGATCTGTTAAGACCAAGTATGAGACAAACATCTAGTGACATTTGGTACTACTATTCTACTGGGCTGCCGCTACCCCACCTAAAAAAAGGGTTTTGTTTTAGTTTAAAACTTTCTTTTTTGATGTGGTTCCCAAAGCTTTCATTAAGCTCATCATAAACCCTAATTCCATCCTCTGTATAATAGTTGCACGGCATTACTTTACTAATATCACTTTATTAACACTACTAAACACATACCTTGCCTGTTCCAAGCTCAGTTGCATTCACTTTATATCTAAGTACCTGTCGTTCTAACTAATAAATCTTTCTCTACCTTATAGCTAGTAGAAATTTGCCAAACACAGCAACTATACTAGTATTCCTCATAAATCAGTATTCCCAGAAAATTGGTACATACATATCTCTCAATTTTTGTATATTTTGCCCTAAAATTGATGTGGACATGTGCATACATCATATATTGATTATTCTACATGAGTTTGAACTACTAACTGGTTAAGTATCACTCATGACAATGATACCATATGCTAATTAAGTTTCCATATTTATATTACATGTGTACAGGATTCAGTTTTTGAAATCATGCTGTTTCCTTGTGTAGCTTCATCTAAGGCATGCTTGAAATCAGTCTAAATACCAGTCCACTGATTCAGTTTACAAAGAATAAATAAATACATAAATAATCTGATTAACATGGATGCATTTTTTTCTGCTCTGCCCTCTTCTAATTTAGAATTATATAAGTTCAAAGGCAAGTATTTTACTCATTTTGTTGTAGAACTTCACAAATTTTTACATGAAAATGTAAGCTTGCTTAGGCCATGATAAATATAAGTGGAAATAAAGGTTTGGTGTGAGAGCTGCATGTTTAAACTTCCTGCATATATTAGCGTAATACAGTTGTTATAATTAATAGTTGTTTGAAGTGAAAATAAACAGAATATTTCACTGTATTGAAACAAACTTTAGCTATTTAGAAATAATCATGGCCTAAATATGCTGTGACACAGTTTAAACTCATTGTTTTTGTTATAATCTGTATCCGTTTATTTTTATAATAATTACAAATAATGCCAAGCTGCAAAAACAAAAATGTCCACCCAAAGGAGTCAGGCATCTTGATCCAGATTTTGAGGGAGTGTTTGTGCACTTGGATGTTATTTTATACATGCAGGGTCAAGATCAGGAGCATAGCAGATTTTCATTCCTTGTACCTCCTTACTCTCCCTGCTTCACTTACTTCCTTACTGCTATCTAATTCCCTCCCCTGACTTTCTTTCTAAATATATCATAAGCCTGTTTTTCCCTCACTTCATTTTGCAATTTCTATTTGTATTAGACTAACTTACTTTTAATTTCTCTACAAACTGTGTAAATTTTCTCTGAATACTAAAGGATTGTTATATATTTGTGTTGATTCTTAACCAATGTTTTTATATTATGTCTAATTTGTTATAATTATTTGAACTGCAGATGTTTCTGATTGTAAAATTATTGTTCTTAAATGTTTTGTATTAATTTGGAGCTTTTCTTCCCAGGCCTCTGTTCAAAATGAGCTTCTACCCAGTCAGACTTCCCCATTAATCAGATTTTTAAAATAAATAAACAAAATAAATAAATGTAACTATATGAGAATATGGCTGAAAATAATGTATTCCCTTTTAAGAGCAGTCACCCTTCTTTTATTAAAAGGAATATTGCAAGGGAACATTTCAAGAGGATAGTAAGAAACATTAAATATATCTCAGTAGCAAAAGCAGACCCAACTAATGAGAAATATGGGTAAAGTAAAAGGTATTATCCAGATGGCTTATTAAATAATGAAGAAAGGTAAGTGAAGGCTGCCCCAGGGAAAGATGCAATCAAACCATATTTATTTGAGAGACCAAGTTAAAGCAACAAAAGTGGCAAGCAAGGAAGAATGACAATGAAAGAGTGCAGATGTATAGAGGTGTCATGCAGCTGGGGCCACTTAGTTAAGGTGTGGAGGAACTACATTTTATGGTAAAACAGTGAGATTAGGAAGATAAATTGCCCATAGCTACTGTTTTCAATGACAGAAGCAATTTATTTAAAGGAATTAATTGATGGAAAAAGTTGTAATAATAGGAACAAATGAGTGCATACAAATATAATCGGTGTACAATGTGTGAATACGTGGAGACTCAAAAATGTTTTAATTTATTCCACTACAAATAACCTCTAGTATTTTTATGATTTCGCAATGTGTGAGACCAAGTGGCTGGCTTGCTTAGCTAAATGCAAATTAATTATTTTTTATCTAAGAATAACAGAGCATTGTTTTAAAATCAAACTAAAAGAACACATTCAGAAATAAAGGCAATGGCAGAAACAGTTGCACTTTATAAACACATTAAACATGCAGATATAGAATGTAAATTCAAGGTTCTCCAAATAACTAAACTTTCCATGAGAGATTGAGAGCTAGGAAATGAATTGCAATGCACAAAATTAAAATGACAATTGTGTTTGAATAGTACAAATGAATGGGATTTAATACTGTGTCATTAAAACCATACCTCAGAAAGAGAGGTATGAAAAGTTTTCATTTAAGTTCAGTATCTGTTATGTTCACTGACAAAATGCTTATGTGTAAAAATAGCAATTATAATTTTATCAAGGGTTTTTCATGATTTATGATATCTGATGAAGGACTTGTATTCTGTCCAAAAGCAAATGCTAGCAATGTATAACTTGAGCTTCAGTTTAATTATTTTTTGTTTTGCATTTTATAAGTTCTAGTTTACCTTACTTAACTGTCCCTGTTTCTTTGTCCTGTTCCGGTGCTTCCGTCTTTTGACTTGTGCCTGGTCTATAGAACAATCTCCAACCCTGCCCTAATGGAAATGCAGAACATCCACAAGTCAAATGGCACAAGAGTCACTCTAGGGATCTCAACCTAGCCTGTGACATGAACAGGACATGCTGGAGAGACAGATATATCTCCCAAATATTGCTGCTTCTCTGGAACAGACTTCCTATTCACATAAAACAGAGCTCCTCACTGACCCTATTCAAACGCAATTGAGATAATTACATGGGAGACCGCAAATTCACTCCTGGGGTGGCACCCATGTCCCTCATGGATAGAGGTATCTGTGTTGATCACAGACCCACTCTGTTCATAAATGCATTCTGTGAACTACCCTAAAAGAGCAAATGGGGCAACTTGGGATTAACATGGCTAGGCTTATAAAGGCTCTATGGCTGCCAGCCTAGTAACCTCCTATGAACCTATGAACATTCCTGCAATGTTAAACCATGGTACAGATAATTGCAAATTATTAATAGCTGTATAATCCTCATGGGTAATGTAAACGTTTATTAACTGCTAGCTTATTGTTTATCTTATTGTTAATTCTTTTTGTTGTTAATGTAATTGTACTTTTAATCCTGACTAACAGATGTGAAGCCCTGAGGTAATGAATCGTTGAAGCTTACTTTTCTTGATTGATTTACATTCACTTTAAGACAGTGTGTCTTGCTAATCACCAGCATGTGTCATTACTTTTTTTAATACTAGTAATATGTTTACTGGAATAATATCTAGTTGCTGACTGTAGTACAGAGCTATGGCTCAAAAATATCTGCTATGGCTAGGGTTGCCACCTGTCAACTGATGCTTTTGTTTTTTGTAAGTCAAGAGCTTAGTACATTTATCAGGAAATCTGGTTTTGATGACTTCTTGTGAAGTATCTTAAAGTCATTCTGACAGTCAACACACTTCTGAAGTACATTTTCCCATATAATACACCATTTCATTTAGATTTATTTGCTGCAGTTATGCTGTCAGAACAGTTTTCTGTTTTAAATGGCAGACTGAGGCTTTGCCAACTTAGGTTAATGCGTCATTGATTTCTGTACCAGATCTTATGCCCTTTGTATGTTTGCATGGGGTTTGATCTGGGTACTCCCATGTCTTTCCACATTTTTTGTTTTATTTGTTTGTTTACCAGAGTTTTATCTGAGCCACGGGAACCCATTTCAACTGCAGTCTAGGAGCACTGTATGATAAGTGATATAGGCAGATGGAGGCTCTGGGAATCAAACTGTGAGATTATTAACAGCTCATAGCTTTAGTACTCTCCACTGCAAATCCCAAAGACATGTCATAGGTGAATTGGTGTGTGCTGTGAATGCTCACACATGGGTGCTGACGTGTGTGTGTGTGTGTGTGTGTGTGTGTGTGTGTGCGCATGTGTGTTTGCACATTTGTGTGTGTGTGTGTGTGTGTGTGCGCATGTGTGTTTGCACATTTGTGTGTGTGTGTGTGTGTGTGTGTGTGTGTGTGTGTGTGTGTGTGTGTGTGTGTGTGTGTGTGTGTGTGTGTTAAAGGCTGACATCCTATGCAGCATGAGTTTTCCTGTTTTATAACTATCCACTTCAATATTAAATGAGACTCTGGTTCCCCCTTTACTCTGAACTTCATTTATCAGGAGGCCAGAGAAAGAACTAATGAGTGAACAATGCTAAAAGATGACCCCTCTCCCATCCAGTTAAACCCACCAATTTCAGCTGATGCAAGCAGTGCCTTCTTCCTCTAAAGTCCACTTTGAGGATACCTGTAATTTTTGTAAAAGTCGTTTCCTATTTTTTGTTGTTTTGCACATCTGTGCTTTTTAATTGCTTATCACTTATTTATAGTTTGTTATTAATGGGCATTTTTTACAAATATAGTATGTTAGTGTAGGTTATAATAAGTCTAGAGGCTGTCTGAGAATGAACTCTCCCTGTTAACTCTTGAAGTTCTAAAAATGGGCTCAAACTAAAAGCTAAAAAGTGTAGTATCATTGCTTTTAACAGTCACCCTCTCCCCTCATCATACCATATAGACATCACTCTACTACAAAACAGAAATGTAGTTAAGGACAGAGGTACAGTACTTAGGTTGATAGCTCCCTCTGTTTTGACCATCATATGACATCAGTTGTCAGGAAATTCTTTTGTTTTTAGCCAAGCTTATTGCCAAACTTCAAAGTCTAAAGAGGTAATCACTCCCTTATACTCAGCATTGATAAGGCCAGTTGAGTACTAATCCCCCTTTTGGGGTGTAGGTCTCTAAGCATATCAAACAATTGTAAATACCCCAATGAATCATAACCAAAAATATCACAGGTCTAAAGCTCTCAATAGAGTCTGGAAGCTATATTCCTTTATTTAATGACCTTCAGAGTTTTCAGAGGAGAACTCTGTCTTGCTTACCACGCTGTTAGAAACCCAGTTGTCCTGAACCTCCTGTTTCTCTTCAAACCCAATATCTCAATCAATACTAGAACCAGGGACCTAATTCTTCACCAACAGACAAATAAAACTTGGTGGGGGGGGGGGGGCAGGGTTATATCTCACTGCCTCCTAAATCAATGGAATAAACTTCCCCTACATGTTAAGCAGTATGATCCATTATCTTCTTTTAAAAAACTAGATGACTGAACAGATATCTACACATTTCCTCCAGGACTGACTACATTGAGTTTGGCCTTTCTGGAGAAAGAAGGTGCTTCCTGAGGGTGGGTACTGGCAAAGAATAAATGGTTGTAAGACTTAATGGCCTTGAAATATAAAATCTATGAATCTATGTATATTGATATATCTCATCTTTTATCTGTTTCCATTTTCATTTGCAAAGCACTACAAGGTTTTACTAGTAAAATAAAGTAAAAGATGTATCTTAGTTAAGCATACAGGAATTCATAAAAGAAAAATTATATTTCATCATCTTGTATTTATACTGCAAATGTGATGTTTGATTGTTAACCTTTCTAAAATGAACTGACTGCTACCACAAAATGGAGCACAAATATTCAAAATGGAAATTAAAAAGAGAAGCTTGCAGTATACCTTTTCCATGTCTTAATGTGTCAGTTGGTAACAATTTATAATAATATCTGTAGACTGCTGGCTATCTATATCAAACTAACCTACCAGTGTAACATTTTTGCACACCCCTAATTTAGTCAAATGTCATTAATGTCAGCATCTGTTTAGTTGACACAATTTGGTCAACTAAACAGATAGTCGGAACAGCTCAGTGAAATTGTATAGTCTCAGGGTTGGAAACTCACCCCATTCCCTGATAGTGCAGAGGTAGTATTTATAATTATCAGGTAGTTAGGCGGGTGCAGCAGGCCTTGACCCCCTGCAAAAATTATGCTTTTATAATTTTTTATATTTGCATTCTCTGAGGTTATTCCTTGCACATGCGTAATGATGTGATTGTCAAAATTTTGTTGTTGACATTAACTGATCGACATTAGGCTATTTTAGTTATATTTAGTACACACACACACACACACACATATATATATATATATATATATATATATATATATATATATATACATATATACATATATGTATATGGGTTACTTTTACATTGCTGAACAGAGAAAAAGATGGTACATCTGATTGAACATTTCCGGCTTTTTTTCTTTGTGAGATAAAAGAGCAGCAAGGATTGAGATCAAAGAACAACAGGGATCAGGGATTTTGCCCTTTCCCTTTTGCATTGTACTGTAGTGCAATATATATAAATAGCAGAGGATCTGGGGATGCAGAAGTTTGCCCCCACAAAAAAAGTGTTTTTGTGTTTTTTTTTTTTTCAATAATGTAAGTGTTGATCTTTTGTGATCAGTATATGTACAATTATATTCATAACATCCCTGACCCACTACATTGGCATACATTATATTGACCATAAATGGTCAAATCTCAGTAAATCTGACTAAAAAACATTTTATGCAGGGGGCAAGCCACCCCCACCTCCGATACCCCCTGCTAATTATATACATCAATTCTGAGATAAAAAAACAGTAGGGGAAAGGGCAAAATCCCACTCACCATTGAGTAGTGATCCCCAATACAAATGCTGGTATCCTTCAATGAAGCAGCAGTTTGATAAAACAACCTATGTTCCTATGTCTTCAGTGTTCCAAATGAAAGATACTGAACCCATATATATGTGTATACAATGAAATTCTAAACTTGTATAGTTTGAGCATCTTGTTTATAGTTTTTTCCTTCAGGCTGATAGCAACAGATTTGAACCTTGATATTTCCAAGCAATAATCTTCTGTTTTACATTGCCAAAGCAGACTCTATGAAGAATCTTGCACAAAGCAAACTTTCTTCCTATGACTGTTTGCCCCTGATAAACAATTTATACAGTTTTGCATGTTTAAATCTCTCTGACACTGTAGTTTTTGTGTAAATAATAATCTATATTTATAAATAACAACAAAATTTACCTTTTTCATAAAGACCCTCAAAGGTGATGTTAGTAGCAGGCAGCCTTATGCTGCTGCTCCTGTTACCTGCAGAGAAGTAAAGTACCTAGCAGAGATGATTTATCCATAAAGCAGTCATAGTAGTTAAATGCAACTGAATTAGAGGGCCAAGAGTGATTTTTTTTTATCTTTTTTGTCTCCTGCAACTGTCAGTTTGCCATCCTTGACTACATCTAACAGATGCACCTTAGCCTCCTCCATGTTAATGCTAACCCACAACTAAGACTAGTGAAGAGATCAAGGATCCATCTGCCAGGAGAATGTTTTGAGATTTTTAAGTACCCAGCTTTGTATTTACCACATACACATCTGTCAAACCCAAGGAAGAACATCCAATGAGCTACATTAGATTAATGTCCCATCTCTGTAGTGAGTGAGCCAATGTCTTTGCTTCCTTTAGAGCATGATGCTCAGTGCATCCCATCCTTGACTGGAGATCTAATAAGAGGTGCACCTGAGTGAACACCCTGCACCCAGGATGATCATAACATCCTCCCACACTGGTACATTTGATCCCCATGCTGCTAATTGAAACCAGGCTGGCTGGGCCATAATCTGCACTTTCTCATTCTACACTGTGATGCTAGCACCAAGAGTGAAAGTTTCACGAGTAAGAAGGACAGAAAACTACCTTTCTACTTGTGTTATTCCTTTAAATCCAAGCCACCAACATTCAATGCATATAGTATATAAAGAACAGTCTCGTTCAACGGCTGCCTTCAGATAGAGTTGTGTGTCCTGGGTCTATATCAGTCCGTCGAAACGGCTGACGATCGAATACCAGATGTTCGAACTGTGAAGTTTGAACACTGATTAATGCGAAGCCGCGGAACACCGAATTCTTTCCCAGGGAAAGAATTTGGTGGGCCATTTCTGTGGCTTCGCAATTATCAGGACTGTGGTGGGAAGTTATGGGTCAGGTTCACATAAGTGTGCGATTGTGTGGAGGTTAGGGCGCGAGTTAGGTGAGTTTGGGTTAGGGCGCGGGTGAGGTGGGTGTGTGATAGTGACAGACTTTAACGTTAGGGCGGAATAGGTGAGTGTGCGATAGTGACGGACCTTAGAGTTAGGGTTTGGGTTAAGGTAAGTGGATAAATAGTAGTGTATGTACAGTTTAGTGTAGGGTTAGATGTAGGATTTTAAGTGTTTGTGTGTTGATTGCTGTTTCCTTTGGTGTGCTTGTGTTGTGTGTGTGTTTCTTGGAACAGCGATTTTTTTCCCTGGGGAAAAAAATCGCTCTTCTAAGACTTCGATGTTTTTGTACTTCGTGATTAGAAGTTCGAACATATGGTGTTCGAACTTCAGCCGTTTCGGTGAACTGATATAGACCCGTGTTTCCTTTAATGATAATACTATTCTTGAGAAACAGCTTGTGCTACCTTAAAATCAGAAAGCCATCAACCCAGATATGACAGTTGAATGCTACATTATGAAGCATTCCCCTCCCACAGTTCCACTGTTGTCATCTTGTCAGGCCCTGTGACTAACGAATAGTGAACATTAAATTTTAAATATACTAAAAAATAACTTTCTCAGTTTCTCCAGTGCTTTTCTTGGTGATTTTTGTGGTACAATCTAAAGTTTAGTGTCTGACAGACTTTTAATAAAAATGTAACATTTTCTTTTTTCAGATATATGTCCCCTTTTATTTCCATTTTGCATAGCTTTATTTATTTAACATTTGTTTACTGGGGAAATCCGAACTGGAACAAAGCCAATTTTCAGTGGAGGCCTGGGGAGAAACACTCTAGATGCAGGTTTTTGTAATGTGGGAGGAAACTAGAGTACCCAGAGAAAACCCACATGAATGCAGGGAGGACATGCAGACTCCACACAGAAGGCGCTCCAGCTGAGAATCAAACTGGAGGACCTCTTGCTGTGAGGTGACAACGCTACTGCTGCACCACTGTACCACTAACTTTTCCCTCTCTGTTCACCTACAGTGGATATAAAAAGTGTATACACCTCTGTTAAAAATGCCAGGTTTTGTGATATAAAAAATGAGACCATAATAAATCATTTCAAAACTTTTCCCACCTGTAATGTGACCTATAACCTGTACAATTCAATTGAAAAACAAATAATCTGTTAGGGGACAAATATAAAAGATAAAAAATGTACAATAAGTTGGTTGCAGAAGTGTGCACACCCTTAAACTAAGCACATTTTGATTTAATTACAGCATTCAGTCTTCTTGGGTACACACCTGCCATCTATTAAAGAGACTCTGATTAACTCCAAATAAAGTTCAGCTGGCCTAGTAAGATTTTCCTGACATTTACTCAGTTGCCTGCTACAGCAAAAGCAATGGTTTGCCACTTACAAAACATCAAAGGGATCTCACTGTTGAAAGGTAGCAGTCAGGAGAAGGGTACAAAAAAATATCCACAGCATTGGATATACCATGGAACACAGTGAAGACAGTCATCAAAAAGTGGAGAAAATATGGGACAATGGCGACGTTACAAAGAACTGGATGTCCCTCCAAAATTGATGAAAAGACAAGACGAAAACTGGTCAGGGAGGCAGCCAAGAGACTTACAACAACACTGAAGGAGCTGCAGGAATTTTCTGGCAAGTACTGGTTGTGTACTACATGTGAAAACAATCTCCCATATTCGCCATATGTCTGGACTATGGGGTAGGTTTGCAAGACGGAAGCCTTTTTCTTACACAGAAAAACATCCAGGCCCTGCTAAAATTTGCAAAACAATACATCAAGTCGCCCAAAAGCATGTGAGAAAATGCATTATGGTCTGATGAGACCAAGGTTGAACTTTTTGGCCACAATTCTGAAAGGTACATTTGGTGCAAAAGCAACACTTCGCATCACCAAAAGAACACCATCCCCACAGTGAAGCATGGTGGTGGCAGTATCATGCTTTGAGGTTGCTTTTCTTCAGCTGGAACCAGGGCTTTAGTCAAGATGGAGGGAATTATGAACAGTTCCAAATACCAGTCACGTTTAGCTCAAAACCTTCAGGCATCTGCTAGAAAGCTGAAGATGAAGAGGAATTCACCTTTCAACATGACAATGACCTCCAAGCATACATCCAAATCAATGGCTTTACCAGAAGAAAATTAAAGTTTTGGAATGGCTCAGCCAGAGCCCAGACCTAAATCCAATAGAAACTCTGTGGGATGACCTGAAAAGGGCTATGCACAAGATATGCCCTTGCAATCTGACAGATTTGGAGTGCTTTTGCAAGGAAGAGTGGGCAAATATTGTCAAGTCAAGATGTGCCATGATGACTGACTCCTACCCAAGAAGACTGAATGCTGTAATTAAAGCAAACGGTGCTTCAACAAAGTATTAGTTTAAGGGTGTACACACTTATGCAACCAGCTTATTGTACGTTTTTTATTTTTTATATTTTTTTCCCTAGCAGATCTGTTTGTCTTTCAATTGAATTGTACAGGTTAAAGGTCATATTAAAGTTGGGAAAGGTTTTGAAATGCTTTATTGTGGTGTCATTTTTTATATCACAAAAAACTGGCATGTTAACAGGGGTGTGTACACTTTTTATTTCCTCTGTACTGACTTGTTTCTCTACATAGCCCAATTCCCAACACAGTCAGGATATCAAGAATATGTCAGATCCACTCACTGTACCTTGAAAAAAGGGAATTTTCTTTGATGATTTCCCTTTTTAACTTTTGCTGTACATTGCCTTCAGAATTACAGACTTTAGCCACTTAGTGATACTTACAAGTGCCAGTCTGCCAGTGGCCCTAAAATTAATAATCCTGCAGACAACCATTCCATTTACTCAGTTATCCTAAAGTTAACCCACCCGTACAACTCACCCATCACTCATACTGCTATCCAGAGCTGCCAGGTATTTACTTTAAGGTGACGGGATGCCCTGGAGATACGTATTATAACACATCTCTGATGGGTATGCTATTTCTTTACCTTTTAGTGGATATTTCTCCTAAACATCATAAGCTGAATATATTTTAACATTTAGTGTCACTTTTTCATGTGCTGTTTATGAGGCCTTAATTCATGAACTCTGACATTGCCATTGTACCTTTCTTTTCCAAACCATGATGTTGTTTAAACATCTTACACTGTGCATTTGTACAACACCACTGCTATACTTTGTTATGCAAAGCCATGAAAGAAATGTGTTAAAAATGTAGGTCAGACTAAGGAACATTGCCAAGGTTACTGGCCAACAGTTTGTAAATGTTGTCCCCAAACTTTACTCATTTTTAACATTGTGATCTATAAGATATAGTAGGCCTTCTTTGTAGCTTTACCTCATGATTTGTATCACAACGTGTAATTAGGTCATTAATGGTGATTTTGTAGAAACACTCTGAGCACTCCAAAACTGATAAAGCTAAATACTGACTATGGTATGTTTCAGTGCATTTAATCAGAGCCATTTTAGGGGAGATAAATCGGTTAATTTCCCAGGTTCCCAAACTATTTGGAGCCTCAGTTACTAGAAACAAAAACATTATCAGACACAAATGACACTTCTTAATAAAACATAAATCAGGCAACTTGAAAAGATAGAATTGCTTTACCCTAAAATTATCTTTTTTTCTGGCTTCATGAGATTGTGGTTACTTTGGAAACATCAGTCCATGAGTTTCTGAAGTTTGAATTGTTGCCACAACTCTGGACTCAAGAAAATATGTTTTGGAGATCTTGCAGTCCTGAAAAGAATACAATATATTGTAACATGGAATGGTACTATGTCTACTTCAAGATGGTGCTAGGGGCTTTGCTGGGCTACTGTGAGTTTATGCTTAGCAAAACTGAAATACACTGCTGTGGCCATTTTATGTTTTAAACAAAGTGGCTATAATTAATGGCTACAGAAGCTGTATGTGTGGTTGAAAGTGATTTGCCCTGTGATTAATATGACTGTGCAGGAATATTGTGCATATGTGTGAAGCAAATTTTAATACTTTGCTATGGTTGTTGTATGATTGTGTTAAATACAGTTGAAAGCAGACATCTGAGGTGTACACAACCAGGGCAGTGTCTATAATTATGGGGTATGGGATCTGTCTTTGGATGAACATTTCTAAACCTGCTGTAATTTGATCAGGTTAAATAGTCATTACTCTGGCTATACAGAGCTAATGCATATTTGTGAGACGTGAGTGGCAATTCTTTAGTGTCTGGCTTTATTCATCAGGCTGAAACTCACAGCCGTAAGGCCTTAAGCAATCCACAAAGCAGCATCACTCTTGATGAAAGAAGCTACTATGTTATGTTTCTAGCTGCAATGATTACCTTTCTTTTTGTTTTGGAGAGTATGGCCTTTGGATGAATATGCTAGCCCTTATATAGCCCTCATGGCCATCTGAGTGTGGGATAGCTAAATGGCCACAGAGGCTGTCTGTGGATAAAAGTGACTTACTCCAGCTGTTGTCTGATCACAGTTAAACAGTTACTCATCTGGACTTACAGCAGCAGTATTACATGATGTACATATTTACTTAAATCAGTGTAAACTATCTGTGATATGGCTTATGAATGCATATGTTGGGGAGGTCACAGCATAGTTAACAGCAACATGTTGGTCATAAGTTCTTTCAATTTCCATTACAGTAAGACATCATCACTGTATATAATAAGTATATATCTTTTGGAGTGTATGTATGATGCGTGTGAAAGCAAATGCTCACTAGCACCTCTCAAGCTTGGTTTTCTGGCTGAGGTCTTGGCTGTAGTTCCTTCTGAGTGGAGTCTGCATGTTCTCACTGTGTCTATGTGGGTTTTATCTGGGTGACCTGGTTTTCTCCACTACACTAAAGATATGCTAGAGGTGAATTAGCATTCCTCCATTGTCCAAGATTGTCAGGGACACTGTGCATGTGTGAAAAAACAATCTTCATTGATTTTATCTGTGAACACACATCATGGGAGGCAGAACTAAAATAGTTAACAAGAAATTATCTTTAAAATATAAGATGTAATGTACTGCAGAACATCTAGATCCTCATAGTTTCTGTCTAAAATGATTTTGACCTAGGTTTACCAAAGGTGTTATATCTTTAACTTCTGTCCTGAGACCTACCTAGTCTTAAGCCAAGAAAGCATTCACTATGATACATTTCCACATCCACTCAAAGCTTTGTCTATTTTCATATTTTCATCTGCACCATAGATTAAACTTACATATATATTACTGCTATACTGTGGTGGCAGTAGCCACAGACTGGTTTTATTCCCATGCTCTGCCTGTAAGCTTAGTGGAATATTTTTCCTTATCTGAAACCACCTGTAGGCACAGTAAAACTAATCTTACTGGTCTTGGCCTGCTGTAATGAGCTAATGAACTCTTTCTAACAATACATTAGGAGCAATGTTTTCCTCTTCCCTTGATAGTTTTGTGTACTCCTCCAAGTGTGTGTGTGTGTGTGTGTGTGTGTGTGTGTGTGTGTGTGTGTGTGTGTGTGTGTGTGTGTGTGTGTGTGCATGCTGGCTTAACCTCATTTCAATAAATATGAGTAACAAATATACCACCTGTTCTCTACTCACTGATTTTGACAAGGGCATATTCTGACATCATCACATCTCACTATAGAAACAATTCATCTCCTGGACTAAGATGTTGAAGAGGGAGATGAAAAAGGGTCACAAGGAAAAGCGTAAGACAAAAATACTAAAGGGACAGAAGAAAGCCTGGTCAGGCCTCTGCCTCATTATGTTCAGTTTAGCTACCACCATTAGCTGCTGGAACTTAGGCACCTCTTCTAGTACTGTGACAACTTTATTTAGGTTCCCTCTGAGACCGTGGATGGTTGAAGGCTGCATGACATTAACTAGACAAGTTCCATCAGGACAACAATATCTGGAACTCCAGTTTTTTGTCCTTTGTCTTCGTTGAATGACTCCACTTTTGAATCAGCATATTCATTCTGTATTCAGAGATTCCATTGCATTCTTATTTTCAACGTCGTGGTCAAACATCTGTTTATTTTTCCCCCTCCATTAGAACAATCACCCCATTTTCCAGAACACACTTATATCGGGTTATTTCCACTTGTTTATTAACTTTCTTGTGGTGTGGCTATATCCCATGCCTTCCTCAGCAGTCTCCAGATTAAGTGCCAGTCTCCCATGTTTTGGGGTGCAGGCAACCAGCTCATTTGGCTGCTATCATCCCTAATGGGAGACTTTCAAGTTCTCCTGATGTCAGCAGACCAATGTCAGGTCTGAAATCAGCCTGCCTTACACTGTGCCTGATGTCAGTCACCTGGCATTGGGAAGGGTTTTGACTTCCTTCTGCCTACGTACCTTTGAATTCTCCAACGTTAGGCTTTGTGTTCGCCCATTCTGCTGACACTATGCATTAAATCATGCCATAGTTCTACCTATCCAGCAGCAACACTTTATCTCACTTTGGTGTTTCAATCCATATATTGCCTGAGTATCCTAGCCTGGCTATCAATCAGGCTACTTAGTCGTATTGTCCAATCAAACACAGATGCTGAGGACTTCAGAGGATACCTGGTTCTAACCAGTCTCCTGGGGAGGCAGTAACCCTATGAAGTGAAGACCATGATAACTTCTTGTTATCGACATCATATTGAACAAATTAAGAATGGCATATCTTTCTTTTGTTGCTTTCAAGAGGTGCTACTTAGAAGTCATTTTCAAATTCACATGTCCATCTGCTATTACTTCACCTAAAGAGGTAGAAGTAGGCAGAAGAGAAACTCTGGCAGAGCAGGGCACATAATCCTCCACAAGAAAAGCCTGTTTTGGATGTAGAAGAACTGAGAGTGCTCCTCCTCCTCTCCTCCCCTCCTGTGAAGCTGTCCTTCATTGTGGTTCTTAGACTGAAACAGGACAAAGATCAATGGTCCAAAGCTAGTGGATTATTAATCCACTGGCACTTACAGGAAGCTTGAGATCCAAACCAGGCTTTCTGAATAGTTCCTTCTGAGTGCCACATTCAAGGGACACATCATGGCATAGCATGGCATCACCTGCTCCAGTATATAGTGTCTTCAGACTACTCACAGAATGTGCTGTCTTGATTCACACCTCATAACTAACACCCCATTCATGGCAGCTATGCTGAATCATAACTCAGTCTCCCAGGGCACATTGGTCCACTTTTCTAAACATAAATCAAGTCACTGTGTTGGCATGGCAAGTGTTCCTGTTCTCAGCCTTATCTGTGAGAAGTGAATTACCCCATCCAGATGGCTTTTTTCAGAGGAAGATGTTGAATACGACCTCAAAAATGTAGATCCAGGAACAGAATGGTCAAAATCAACTTGTTTTCAAGATCCAGTAGCCTTTACTGCCATCTGCTGCTGCATCTGGTATTGCATCACCCTCTTTTCATCAGAATATAAAGGACTTGTTCATTGCACTCCCTTTTCTAGGACCACAGCTGTTTGGGCCTGAAGTAGACAACAATTGGAAGATATGAAAAAGAAATGCCAGGTCTTTTCTGGCACTGCAGTCATATTCCAGGTGCCATAACATCCCTATTAAAAGATACAGAAAAAGACAGAAGAGAACATGGTTCTGCATGCCACACCAGGAAAATAAACAGCTCATATATATTACAACAGTAAATTCTGTGGGTATCGGTGTGATCAGGAATATGGAGGTGCTCCTTTCATGCAGGTCACTATTTCAACTACCTGACTACTCCCACAGAACAGAAGTGGTCTGAAGCAGAAAATGTGCTTTATTTGTAAGATAGGTAATACAACCAGACTATTCCCTTCCACCTCATCAGTCGTATCACTCATATATTCCTAGATCTTAGCAAGCCTTACAAGGAAGGGTAGGAAGTCTTCACTTGTTCTCAAAAAAAAAAAAAAAAACTAGTACATCCATAAGACAAACACACAAGGTTTCTCATGCTGATTCTATTTAATGACAAAGAAGTCTGGGTACCTGAGGCCCATAGTAGATCTCAGTGGTCTCAGCCTTTCAGCCACATTGTCACCCTCAGCTATATTTACTCTTATGCAGATGAGATAATATGTCCTATTTAGACTTTTAGGGCACCTATCTACTTGTCAAACTCTGGAAGTTACACGAAAGGCTCCTGTACTTCCATGTTGACTATAGCCACTTAGAGTTCAGTGTTCTTTCATTTAGATTTTCCTCTGTTACAAGAATATTACAAAATACATAGCCATTGTGGTGGTACTTCGAAGATACTGTTGCATTTTGGTATTTTATTTATTTATTCATTTCACATTTGTTTACTGGGAAATTCTGACTTGACACAGGTCTTTTTTTCAGTGGAGGCCCGGAGAGAAAAGCTCCATTTATTAGAAGTAAAGAGTTACAGAATGCTGACAAACACGTTAGTTTACAAAATTAGAAATGATAACAAACATATGCTAAATTACAGGGATATTTACAAGCAATAATTGCAGCAATGTACATAGCAGTGAGATAACGACGAAACATAATATTTTCTTGTAGACATTCACATCATATATCCATAATGCTCGAACCTACTACTATTTAGTAGTGGGCAATTACTTCATACAACATCCTTAAGTATATACAATTTAGAGAGATGGAGGATTAGTTTTATGCAGTAGTGTTTGAATATAGGTATATTAAACCACAGAAATAGTAATATTTGGTTAATGAGGCTAAAATTAGGACCTCTCAGGATAGTTACAGGAGCAGAGCCAAGTGTCTTTTAAGTGTGATTTTAGGTGGATTTTAGATTGTAACATGTAGCTGTTGGTGGTTATTGGGGAAGGGAATTTGTTCTATATTTTAGAAATGTAGTTGGAGAAGAATGATTCCCCAGCTGAGTTATTGGCTTTTGTAACATGTAGGAGGAGTTTGCTATTGGAGCGAAGGAATCTAGAGGTGGAGTATGGGTCGTATAAGGTTTTGGAGAGCAGGGGTTTATCTGATTGCTACAGTATTTTGTAGGCGAACATTAATTGATGGAAGTGTTGCAGTTGAGGAACTTCTAGCCAGTTTAGCTGTTTTAGTGATGCTGAGTGATGAGCCCTATATGAGGCATCGGTAGCAAATTTGGCTATTTTATTGTAACATGATTCCAGTTTGTAAAGATCAGATCTGAAGTAGTTGTCTTCATTTTCTCTTCAACCTGTGGGTTACAGATCCATATTGGATCCGACTCGGCCACATATCCAGCATCTGGTCTGAGCTCAAAGCTCTTCCCCTTACTTATAATGCCCCCATCTCCTTCTTCCCTTCAGATCTCGTTTGCCGCGTGCAAGTCCGCATTGTGGTCTGAGCTCTCTGCTTCATTTTTGGTAAGTGAGTGTTTTTTTGGGACTTTTATCTCTCTCTCATTCTGCATTTTCTCTTCCTACTGTTTAAACTCCCTGCATGGTCGTTGATTTAAAAAAAAAAAAAAAAAATGTATCTACCTCTTTCTGTAGTGCGAGTGTTGTGAGTGTGCTGGGCCTGCCCTGGGATAATGTCAGAAACTCCCAAGCCAGGCTTCAGGAAATGCACAGTGTGTGGCCATAACTTCTCCCCAGCTGATGGCCCCACTCTGTGTGTGATGTGTTTGGGGGTGGCCCAACTTCAAACCTCCTGCTCAATCTGTGCCGGGTTCAACACCAGGGCACTGAAGGACAGGAGGGATAAACTTATACTGAAGGGCCTCCTTCCTTCTTCGGGGACTGTAGTCCCGGTGCCCCCAGCTTCAACTTCAACTTTGGCTGCTACTTCTTCTGCCCCCCCCCCCCCCCGGCCTCTGGGACTCAAACTCCTGCCTAGAGGATTGAGGAAGGGGAAAAATCTAAAAAAGACAGGCTTAGAAAGTGATCCCCGGACTCCACTTAAGATCAGACCAGTTATCAGACCAGACTATTCCCGGCTCTGCTGTCCCTGGCTTTCACCTGAGCCGGAGGAGTTCTGGATCCGGTCTCCAGTACAGGCTTTCCCTCACCATCTTTCCAGGCCGGTGTTGGTTGCCTCCTCCTCCTCCCACTCCACCCGGAGCCTTAGTGAAGCAGAGATGGTCAGGATGATGTGGAAGTTCATCTGTACCCAAATTCAGATGGGAGTCTTACCTGCCCCCTCTTCCTCTGGAGCAGGGAGCATGTGGTCTTTCTTTACCCCGATTACTCCTTCTCCGATCTGACCTTCAGTTTTGGAGCCCTTGGATCTGAGGACCGTCAGGGTTGAAGAGGTCGGCACTGATGCTTCCTTGCACCTCGATGCCAGGCACAGCCTTGAGTGTGTCAAATCCAACTGGGTCGGATCTGACCTGCTCTCGGAGCCGTAGTCTCAGCACCAGATCTGAGGGGATACTTTTGGCTCCAAGTGTGTCAGAGCACAATCTTCCCCTTGGTATCTCAGCGCTTGGAGTGTCGGCTCTGGCTCCTCCACCAGGGCAGAAGGGGATGGCTCCTACTGGCCTTTCTCAGGTTGTCCATTCTCCTTTGGCTTTAGATGTGATGGTGAGGCTTCTCTCGGTTTCGTCGAGAACCATGACCATCTCGTCCTCAGACTCCTCCCCTATTCCCTCTGTTTTGGGTATGGTTCTGACCATCTTATCCACTCAGGGACAGCCTGCTGCCACTTTGCCTCAGGAAGCTCCTGCGTGGGAGCAGCAGGACATTGGCGAGTCCTCCCCAGAGATCCCACTGAGGATGTTCCTTGCAAATGTACGTGCAAAAGGAAGCACTCTGGAGTCACTCACCAAAGACACGTATTTGGAGGAAGTGGATGGTTCCCTCCAGTTACCCCCCCCCCCAAGGATGTCTCCTTAGGAGACATCATGGAACTCCTTTGCCAGAGGGGGGGGGGGTCTGCCCAGAAACCTACCTGGGATGAATCAGTGTTTCTGAAGGCATTCGGTGAAAGTCCCTCTACTTCCTGGGTATTCCTTCCCTATGATCCACTAGTGGACCTTATAACATCCCAGGTGTGGAACCAGACATGGTGGAGCCCATCCCAAAGCACCCAGATAAAGTTCTCAACCCACCCTCATATAGAACACACTGGGACAAGGGGTCCCCGGTTGATGCTATGGTGGTGGCAGCTGCCACTAGGAAAGAGCTCACTCAGGAGAGCTCTATGGTTCATCCTCCTGACTGAGAGTCAAGGACGATGGACCTATTTGGGAAGCAGGTGTACGCTTCAGCAAGTTTTTCAGTAAGAGAACTGAATTACGTGGCACATGTGATTCGGCTGCAGTGAGATCTAGTGAAGGAGATTGCTGAGTTGACCCTTGAGTCCGTGTCCGCAGAGGACAAGAAAAAGTTTTCCACTCATATGGCCACTCTGAACTCAGTCTCGAACACCTCTAAATGTCTCCTTTCCCATGCTACCAAGGGATCCGCTAGGGCAGCTGGTACAGGAGTTGCCATCAGGCAACATGTCTGGCTCTGGCTCTGTCAGTTTTCAGAATCCTTTAAGGCGTCATTCACCAACGCCTCATATGACAGTTCCTGCCTGTTTTGGAAGTCAGTGCCTGAGACTTTGGTCAAGAGTGAGAAGAATGGGAAGACTCGGTCTGCCATCAGGATCCACTTCTCTGCCCCTCATAGGTCCTTTTCTAGGCATCAGTGAGGGACTAAGAAGATGTGGTTGCTGAAGTCCCAGGCATCTTCCCAAGACACTCAGACACTCAGGACTCACCGTCCCCCAGGCGCAGAGGGGGATACAATAGACATCCCCCTAGAGGCAGAGGGTGTCCAAGAAATTACAGGTCTTGAGCACTGTTCTCGGACAACCCATGCACCAGCCCTGAAGAGTCCAACATTCTTGCAGACAGGCTCAGCAGATCTATCCTGATGCCTTACGAGTGGCCTCTGAATCCTTCGATAGCGGAACAGAACTTTCACAAGTGGGGCCAGCCTTGCTGTGATTTTTTTCACATCTCATTCCAACATGAAATGCAAAGAGTTCTTTACTCTGAATCCCGCTCAGGGAGTAGCCCCCAGAGATGCTCTGACTCATGTTTGGCCTCCCAGACTTCTGTGTGCTTATCCTCCTCTACCGTTGATACCAAAGTTTCTTCAGGAAGCTCACAGGCTGGGGAGTTTTGTGATCCTAATTGTCCCATTCTGGCCCCACCAAGTCTGGTTTCCCTCTCTGTGGTCTCATCTAGTGGCTCCACCTTGGACACTGGACCCAGTTCTGGATCTCATTTCTCACCCCTCAGGGACTCCACATCCAAACCTGGACAATCTAAAGCTCACTTCTTGGTTGCTGCAGTTCCCATGATTATCAGGACTCCCATTTTATCTTCCCCCATGAAAGGAATTCTGGTGGTGACTCATATATCTTCCACCAGGAAGGTATACTATAGCAAGTGGAAACATTTTTCTATATGGGCCTCACAGCGTGTATTGTATCCCTTTACTGCTCTAGTTTCTGTGGTGTTAGAATTCTTATTGGGGATTTTTCAATAAGGCGCCAGTTCCTCTACAGTGAAATGTTCAACTGGCTGCAATTTCCAATTTTCATGTGGGGAACAATAGGGCTTCCTTAGCATCCTCTAAGCTTTGCAAGACCTTCCTTAAAGGTACTTTTCTTCTGAGACCCCCGGTGAAGGATCTTATGCCTCTGTGGGATCTTACATTAGTGCTTCAGGCTTTATTTTGGCCCCCTTTGAACCTGCAGCTTCGGTGAATCTGCAATTTCTGTCTTGGAAGACTGCATTCTTAGTTGCCATTACTTCTTCCAAAAGAGTGTCGGAACTTCATGGCACGATTGATCAAGGCCCCTTATATGATTTTTCATAAGGACAGAGTGTCTTTGCGTACTAACCCATCTTTTCTTCCCAAGGTAGCTTCAGAGGCCAACATTAACCAGATGATCAATCTCCTGGTATTCTTCCAAAATTTTCAAAACAAGGGAGAATATAAGTTGCATTTGTTGGATGAACATAGGCAGTTACATTTCAATTTGCACAAGGCAAAAGCTTTTCCTAAATCTGACCAACTTTTTCTTTCTTATTCCAAATCCTTTTTAGGGAAACCAGTATCCAAAGTTACAATTGGATTTCCCAATGTATTATCTGGGTGTATTCTAGCAGGGGGATTTCCCCGCCAGTTCAGGTAAAAGCACATTCTACCTTATGATTACTGGGCACGCTATTGCTTCTGCTGCAATTTGTAGAAATTTTGCTGGCTGGGAGGTTATCTGCGGCTTTTGTATTAAAATTAGCTGAGAAACAAGCCATATACCTCTCAACCTCTTAGTGCAAGGAAAATGGACAAAGACTAAAATAATGGGGGACAAAGCCCCAACAATAGAGACAGTTTTTAAATATTGTGCTTCTAAACTTAGAAAGTTGCCAGAATAACAGGTTTTATGTTTACATGCATTTTCTGAAGGATATAAAGTCTGAAACTCAACTGTGTGTCATTACTTCAGTCCTTACTGATTTGCCAGAAAATCACAAATTTTATGATGAACAAACCAAAAATATGAGGCAAAAATGTGTATAGTTAAAAGGTATGAGCATGCTGAGAAGGATCAAATACTAAAACTGCTTAAATATAAGAATACTGATTGATATCCCGAAGTCAAATCTTATTCCAGTACAATTGCTAAACTGGATAGGTTGCTATTTCAACGCTATCCTGTTAAAGGCCTTTCTTCTGCTGCTGCTAAAAATGTAGGATATATTGATTTTAGAAACAACTGTGTTTTAGTTCCACAGGCTTGAAGATCATCTATTAATGTAACTTCTGGGATCTTGGTAATAATAAGTTCTGTTGCTCCTATCCATTCCAAACAGCAATGGATACTGAAATCTTAGTGGTCTCATGAGCAAGGCTTTGGGGCAATAATGTCTTGCTCCCCAAGCCTTGTTACAGAGCTATACAACGGACTTACCCCAACAATGTAGCAGTGAGGTCCTCCTTTCCCACCCCCGACTGGTAATTGCCATTACTACTGATGCATCCAGTCCTGGTTGGGAAGCACATTACAGAGTGCACATTGTTATAGCTGGTCAAACACATAAGACATTCAAAGAGCAGTCTGAATACATTAAACTCTCGCCCCATCATGTTAACTTTTTGGAAATAAAAAAAGAGAAACTCCAACAGTTATTTTTTTTCCTTGTTTTATCATGAGGCTATATCCTGAACTGATCTGACAATAGTTCAGTGGTCTGATGAACAGTGTTGAAGCCATGTTTTTAAGGCACATGTGCAGAAGTGTTTTTTGTTTGTTTGCTTGTTTCTCAACAAATCACATTTCCAACACAGACATTACCCTGGTGAATCACTTAAGCAGGTATTTTCTGTATCATCCATTGCGGTCATTATCGCCCAAACCAGGGAACAAAATATACCAGAAATGGCGTGCTCCAGTAGTAGACCATTTCTTTTTTCACATACCAGTGTCATTTGTAAAGGTTTCTCTTTCCTCTACCACAGATACAAGCCAGAAATTACCTCATAAAAATATAATCAGATGGACTTCTTAAGTGCTTCCCCCATTACCTCACTTCCTCCATCACCTCGCCACAGCCAAGATACTTCTTCTGGTTGCTTATTAACTCAACTGGCTCACCATACAAGCCCCAAATAGTTCTTCCTCAGAGAAAAAGACTCTAAATGCACCCCTCAGGAGCAGCTCATAGCATCTGAGGACATAGGCTTTCAGCCTGAGACTACATTTCCATTAGTAGCTAGGGTTCCTGGTATGTCTATTGATATCATACATATTCTGAACTCAAAACTCAAAAATTTTCAATTCAGGATTATGTCACCCTCAGTGCTTATCTACTCTGCTTCCAGTGTTACCCAGATTTGGTTTCTTAGTGTGTTGCTCCCTTATAACACATTGGTCTCAGTTTTCTAAAGCATAAAGGTTAATATTTCAGTAATTTCTAATTTTAATGCCAGTAAGAATGGCCACTGTCCTGCTTCTTCTTTCAAGCTCTTCAAGGCCTTCTAGCTCAGATCATGGGTCATTTAGCAGATACACCTTGAGACATAAAACCCATCCTGAAAAGATTGATCCTCTGTTTAACCATTCAGCACTAGCGCTGCACACTGTATGTTTTAGTATTTTTTTTTTTAAACTCTTTTCCTGCAACAGATAATTTGAGCAAAATGCATCTCTGATATACAAGCTTTGTTAGTTCAATGAGCTTTGTTAGTTCAATGACTATATTTGATTTTCCATAAGGATTAGGTCTCACTTCATGTCTAGCCTTCATTTATCCTCAGTGTGGTCACTATTCAGCTTTTGAACCAATTTACACAATGTACTGTGATCTTCCAAACCCGCCATAACCCTGCACAGTGCTTCAGTCTACCACAAAGGTACACTGTTATTATACTTAAAGAAAAGTGGTCATCTTCAAAGATCAGCAGTCAGGACTGTGAGGAGAAGAAGGTATCCAAACAGTACATCTCCAAGTGATTAATTCTATAACTTCTTCTTGTAACAAACAACACAAATTTCCTGTGTCAGCCCCAAACACCAACTCTATTTGGGGAGGTGTCTACCCCTATAGAGTTATTTAAGACCATCCTGGTGAACGATATGTGAACATTTCACCTTTTATACTGTTTACCAACATTCTAAATGGGTTGCTGTTGCCAGATCTATAACTTCTTTTTTCAGAGCTGTTTTAAGGAACATACTCTTAGGGAGTTCCATCCAGCAGGCTAATTTGAAACACTGCTGAGAAGTTGTCCATATGTAAATCTTTTGACAAAGTAAAACAAGGTAAAGGAGCAAAGTTCGGTTGCAGAAAAAAGTATTTTGTATCAAAGTAAACCAAACTGCAATAGTGCAAGAAAATTTAATAAATCCAATAAAACACACTGATTCAATACATAAAATAAAGTAAAAGATTAGTGCTTTTGTACATAACAGAGTATTTATTTATTTATTTTATTTATTTATTTGCAGTTGGTTTACCAGGATAGATCTACACAGTAATAGCAGTTACAATTTAAATAATACAGGCAATTAGTGCTGCAGATCATGTGACTTTAAAATAGGTTTAAGGGGAATGAACTCATTTAACCCCTTAGTCCCTGTAGCTTGTAAAATTAACATCCATTTCACCTCTTGACATTCAGTCCTAGTTGTTATATCACCTCCTCTAACATTAGGCCGACAAATCTCTAATACTGAAAATTTAAAATAATGATTATTTCCCATCAGGGTAACATGTTTTGCAAGGGCATTTTTACTATCATTTCTCCGGATACTATAAAGATACTCATGTATCCAATCTCTCAAACACCTATTAGTCTTGCCCACATAGAACATTCTGCAGAGCTCACAGGAAGCTAAATACACAACATTCATTGTATTACAGTCAGCATATGCCTTAAGCTCATAGACATGTCCAGTCACAGGGTGTACATACATATCATCATTACTTACATAAGAACACATGGTACATTTACGACAAGGAAAGGTTCCTGAAATAGCATTCCCTAAATGTTCATTCCCATTATTAACAACTCTGTTAGATTTATAACAGAGCAGTCCCTTTAGACATTTCTTATTTTTAAAGGTAAATTGTGGCACTTCACCCAATGTCTCCTTACATTTAGCATCTGATCGTATTATTTTCCAGTGTTTTTTAATAATATTGCATATAGCAGAAGAATCATTGGAGAAGGTGAGGCACATTCTTGCCTTACCTAACAAGTTCCCAGTCTTGTTGTTGACAGGGCCCACCTCTGAATTTAGGTAGGGTTTTGATTGAATGTCCCTAAATGAGACAACCTCATCTTGTGCCTCAGATATATCATCATGTGGATAGCCTTTTTCTTTAAAATTATTTGAAATTTCTTCAAAAGATTCATATATACAACTGTCCTTTGTACGCAGCCGGGCAGATCTATAAAATTGCCCTTTTAGCGCATTCCTCTTTACAGATTTCGGATACATACTCTTGGCATGTGAAATGTTGTTGGTCTTACAAGATTTAGTATAAATCTGTGTCTCAATGCCATCAGGGGCTATAATAATTTGTACATCCAAAAAGGAAATCTTCTCATTAGATGAGCTAAATGCAAATTTCAAAAAGCTGGTGCTGCTGTTAAGATATTCAACAAAGTCACATAAGGAAGAATACTCATTCTCCCAAACAAAAAATACATCGTCCACAAAACGACCATAATAGAGAATGAACCTAGAAAAATTATTATTTGCATTAAAAACAAAATCAGACTACCATATGTAAATCTTTCAGCAAAGGTGTGATAAAATCTGACACAGGACTTATGTATGGCACACACCAGACTTTGGATCTGTGTGATAACATTCCAATCCCGCCTCACTGCTTTTTACTAACTGAACATTCTTCCATATTGTCTACATAGAAGAGACGGTATACTCATCAGTAGTTACTTTTTACATTTCACCTATCCTTCCTGATTCTGTTATTCTTAACACTCCTCTGAAGAAGAATTTCTCTTCATTATGATGCCCATTCTTGCCTTCAGTGTTTGAAAGATCTGTCACTGTAGCTTATTTCATTAACATTTTACCTTCATAGGCCAGAGGCTTGTAAGTCAATAACTGTGATTTGCTGCAGACAAAGTGACAGGATTCTTATGTTTTAGTGGAACAAAATCCCTAAATTTAACAGCAAGTATTAAGGAAAAATGGTTAAAGTAGCCATACAATCAGAATGTTATATTGTGTAATTCACAGAAATAAATTAAACAGCAACATAAATTGGTCTGTATACTTTCTTTTGCACATGCATGAAAGCAGATGGGTCCGACTCATAAGCCATTTATAAAATTCTTGCATTATCATCTTGGAGTTCAGTTTCAAAGTGCAAGTAATGTTAAAAGACAACCCAATATTTTAGATTAAAGGTGGCACATGTAGTACATGTAAATCCTTAACAGACTAAATGTTCCATGCCTAGCAGAAAGAGTGCTTGGACTTTTTTATATTGAGATGTCATCACAGTAAGTGCTTATAACAATGAGGAATTGACTGATTATATTTTACTGTGGAACTATTTCATATGAAGAGTCCATAAGACATACATTTATCTGTGAAATTATTACTATAACTGCTCACATAATTCTTTGAATATCAGGATGTCACTTCTTGTTACCACCTATGAGATTCATATTGGCACTGTAACAAACCTGGTTTAGTGAATCTGAAACAGAAATTACATGCGTTGACATTTCAATATGGTTTCTTAATCTGAAGTAATTTTTTCTTCAAATAGAAAATTATTTGACCAGTCAATGATTTTTAGAAGAGCTTGCAACAGCACAAATAACTGTTTTAGCAACAAAAAAGAGAGTTTATTTTCATATAAGAGAATTAAGACTGTGTGTTGATAACAAGCTTTATCCTATAATCTCAAATATGATTTCTCTGGCATATATTAGCCTACTGTGTGACTGAGGAAATTACATAACTAGGAAGTCCAAGGCCTCCTCTAAAACAAAACAAAAAAAAAAAAAAAAAATATATATATATATATATATATATATATATATATATATATATATATATATATATATTATAATATATATAGTTTACATCATTTAAAGACTAAAATTATGAACAGTACAACTATGAGTTACGACAGCAGTAAGCTCAATAGAAAAATAAGATACATATATATATATGTGTGTGTGTGTGTGTGTGTGTGTGTGTGTGTGTGTGTGTGTGTGTGTGTGTGTATATATATGGGTTCACTTCAATTCACTGAACTTTCAATTCACTGACTTTCATTTCACTGACACCATTTCACCAAAATTCATTTCACTGAAAATTCATTTCACTGAAAGTTCATTTCACTGACAACTATTATTAGCAATAAAATGGAATATTCCCCCTTCCCCACTGTAGTGCGACCCTGGAGTTAGAATATATAGTTAGGGGGGTGTGGGGGGCAGAGCCCCCACAGCGGGGGGTGTGGGGGGTGCAGCCCCCCACTTACTTTTCTTTTACTAAGCAATATTATATCAAAATGTAAGAACACCCCCCGATGTGGGGGGCTCTGCCCCCACACCCCCCTAACTATATATTCTAACTCCAGGGTCGCACTACAGTGGGGAAGGGGGCATATTCCATTTACTTTGTAATAATACTTGTCAGTGAAATGAACTTTCAATGAAATGAAGTTTCAGTGAAATGAATTTCAGTGAAATGGTGTCAGTGAAATGAAAGTCAGTGAATTGAAAGTTCAGTGAATTGAAGTGAACCCATATATATATATATATATATATATATATATATATAGAGAGAGAGAGAGAGCGAGCGAGAGAGGGACACTGATTTTTTTCTAAACTATACTTGGTTAACATTTGTTTAGAATATATTCTTTCCCCAATATTATGTAATATTGAGGTTAGTATGTATAATTAGTGGAGAGGTGACATCAGAGATTTTGAGAAATTCGTTGACTATATTGGTTCTACAACTGATTTTCTTAGATTTACCCATTCAATAAATCCTCAGTATCTAAACTATTTGGATGTTAAGTTGGAAAAAAATTTTGAAAAAGATAAATTCCAAAGTAGTATATTTAGAAAAGAAAGTTATTCTAACATGTTCTTACATTTTACAAGTAATCACCCATTGTCCCAAAAGGAAGGAATTGTTAAGGGCCAAATTATTAGGGCCTCTCGTATGTGCAGTGAAGATAACCTATTTCTTAAAGAAATAGAAGTTCTGAGGACATTGTTTCTTGAGAAAGATTATCCACCAGGGTTATACAACAATTTAGTGGAAGAGATTTCCTCTAAAAGGGGGGATCAGTATGCCCCGTTGTTAGGAGAAGGCCCCTGTAACAAAGTAAATAACAGCAAAAGTAGTCAGTATGGAGAGAAGGGAAGTGCTTTCCTCTATACGTACAATTTGAATAGTAGAGAGACAGAGAACACGGTTTGTAAATATTGGCCGGTGTTGGCTAAAAATGAGGAAATTAATAAAATGATTCCAGAGAAACCTCATTTTGTGAAGAGAAGGGACAAGAATTTAAAAGATTTACTTGAGATGAATCAATTTAAAAAAACTATGAATTCACAATTGAAGTTAGGGATGTTTGGATGTAATTCTTGTAAGCAATGCCCCTTAGTGGTTAATAACAAAGGCTTATACTTGAAATCAAGAAAGGTTAACATCATTTCACCAGGGAACTTTAATTGTAATATAAGAGGGGTAGTCTACTTAGGATTTTGCCAGCATTGTTACAGTTTTTATGTTGGCAAAACCAAAAGGACACTAAGGAAATGCATTTACGAACATCTATACGAAATAAGTAAGAACAAGCCTACAAATGCCTTTTACAAGCATTCCCTTACCTGTACGCAGATGTCACTAAAGTTTTTAGTGTTGGAACAGGTAATGTGCAACGCTAGGGGAGGTGACTGGGAAACATCCTTAGAATATAGGGAATTATTATGACAATTAAGGCTTAACGCTTCTAGAGCCCCGGGTTTAAATGTTACTATCAGTATAAGCAGCGTGCTTAAATTAAGGAAATAGGTTAACATGACATAGAACCTTTTCCTTAGTTATAAAGATTATAATCTATATGTACACGCTTTTGTCAATATTTATATTTATAAGGGCAGTTGTTTTTACATATAAATTTAAGATAGCTATATATATTTATTTATTTTTATATTTATATTATTTGTGTATATTTTTATAACAGATCAAATTTGGTATATATTTAATAATGTTTTAATGTTTTACTATATACAAAATGCATTTGGGTAGGTTAGATACTTTTGAGGTAATTAAAAAGGGAGATATACTGTGGAGTTAAGTTAGCAGGGAACATCACATTAAATTTTGACAAGAACAACAGCATGATTTTAAAACTTTGTCAATACTAAGTAACACGTATTTTTAGAAAAAATTTTTATATATGTGTTTTATAAAGTATGTTTTTTAAGTTTCTGTAATTTAGAGATAGAAACGTGGTTATATAAAAAACAACATTGCAATGCTGCATGAAGTATTTTTGCAAAAGTTGATGTTTAGATAGCACATAATAATAGATTGTGTTTAAATTAATTATATAATTAGATAACTAATTATGTTATTAATCAATTTACAATCTGTATAAAAAAGTGGTCAGTAGTTCATAAGACATCTTGACAAAGCCTGGGAGGTCCCGGGTGAAAGCGCTTGAGTTTAACTTGGTTCGTTGTGGATTTATTTGGTGTTTATTATCGTATTTGTGTAAAACGTGCAGTTTCGTATTTGAAGAAGGCACAATAAACTTTTGTATTCCAAGCTGTTGGGCCATTCGAAGCTTTATTTTACCTGGTTGGTAAGGCTGTGTCGGTTTGAGAGTTGTTATAATGACTATTTATCTAGAATAATGGAACAAAGGAAAAAAGTGTGGCCAATGATAAAGTTTCTGAAAGAAAATAAAATCAAGGCGCAACTTTCATATCCAGCTAAGATAAGAATACTGTATGCCAACGAGATGAGGACTTTTATTGACTAAGAGGAAGCCTCTTCATTTATTAAAACTAATAATGTGATTACTTTACCAGAAGATATGGATTGGATGTCACCTTCTCTCAAGAGAACAAAAGAAACAAATGTCTGGACAGATGTCAAAAAGAAGAAGCAAAAGACTGATACTGTTACAGCCAAATCTCTCAAAGCATCTACTATGATATGAATTGTTTTAACATTACTTTAAAGGATCATTTTTACTGCTTGGAATTTTAAAACAAAGGTAACTAACTACTGGAATCTTTATCTATATTTTTTGAAAATAGACGACACATGAGTTTTCACATTACCTCAGGTGTGTAAAACAGGGTACTTTTCTTTCATAAAAGGAGGGTTATATAGTACATGTAATATTTATACTGTAAATCAGCATACATGGTATATGTGTATTTTCTCAAAATTTTCTCTTTTCTTTCTCTCTTTTCTCATTATTTATTTTAACTGCATCTTGAATACCTTTCTAAATTCTCTCCTACTTACTATACTAATATAGTCTAATATATTTACTGTACTAATATATTCGAATATATATATTTAATATATATTCTAATATAGTCTAATATATATATTTAATAACTCACTATCTATACATAGATAATTAATAGTCTAAAATAATCTAGTTTTAAGGTAGACTAATTGGAATAGTGAACTTAATTAATTATTACAACATTTATTAGATTAATGATAGTCACTGTTATGCTTATTGGGATTGGGGATATGTTCGTGATTAACTCTGAAATGTTCCATTCGTGTGCATATGTCCTTTGAATTATTTACTTTTAGTATTAACAAAAAGGGAAAAATATACTGTTGGTTAAGAGAACTGAAGCTTTCTTCACATTCTATTTGCATTTCCATAGCAACAGTAAACAATTGCTGAAGTTTCTAAGGACACTGTGAATCTGTGAAGTGCATTTAGCCTCACACATAACAAATAATAAGAAAAAGTAATGTTGTTTAGTTATTAAAATGAAAAAAAACATAAACAAGGTAAATAAATGCATAATAGGACTATTTGTATATATTTTATGATTTATCCTCATAGGATTACATAGGGCGGCCACGGTGGTGCAGTGGTTAGCATTGCCGCCTCACAGCAAGAGGTTCTCCGGTTCGATCCCCGGCTGGGGTGCCTTCTGTGCGGAGTCTGCATGTCCTCCCTGTGGTCGCGTGGGTTTCCTCCGGGTGCTCCTGTTTCCTCCCACATCCCAAAGACATGCTGCAGGTGGATTGGACACTCTAAATTGGCCCTAGGTGTGCGTGTGAGTGTGCCTTCTGTGGAAGGTTGGGCGCCGGGCTGGCAACTCGACACCGTGAAACTCCACTGCCATTCAATGTGCGGACAAGGTGATCCGCTGTGGCGACCCCTGACTGGGAAAAAGCCGAAAGAAGAAGAAGATCCTCATAGGATTACATATTCATGGAAACACAACTGAAATGTTCCCAAACTACATGTGCACTGAAATGTAGCTGCTTGATTAAAAAATATTACTCATTTTAACTTGCTGATTCCACAAGCTGTCTGCACTGTAAAAGTTACATTTTATATGTTACTTGAAACCGACAGTCTATAGAGCACATGAAAAGATACATATTACTTTTTGCAACATGTTATTTTTGCAGTTACCTCACACTCTGTACAAACTCATTTGGTAACTGATATCTATTCATTTAAAACATCAGTTTAAATATTAAATGCGCCCTTGAAATGCTATTGACATTTTGACAAAATATAATGTGAACTGTGAAACGAATGACTTGAAAGAAGTGAAGTAATCCATAGATTTCAAAGAAAGTTCTTGACACTACAGTAAAAGTTGTTGTGTCTTTTGGCTTTTCCCCGTTAGGGGTCACCACAGCGGAACTCCGGTCCGCTAATGATTGGCAGTAGATTTGTACGTGCCGAGTTGCCGGCCCTGACACACAACCTTCAACGAAGGTACCCCCATTCACGCATGTCTCCACACAGCTATTAACACTGCAATATAAGTAGAAATGTATACATGCAAGGAAAAATTGAAATGCTTTATACTTTTAGTTAAAATAGCTTATTGTTAACTTTTTGCTTTATCAGAAAATTTAAGGAGCTAGGAAATTATTTCTAATTTGTCTTTATAATGTTTACTAAGGTGATATTAGTCACTGACTTGTTTAATAGATTCGAGTCATGCACAAGATGGACTGCTGAATGTTATTTTTTTTTACCTATGTTTGCTGAATTTTTATTAGTACTGATTTAAAACAAGGGAAAGAAAGGGAAGGGGAACCTCTGTTTTTGGTCAAGGGAGGAGAGGCTCAAGAGTATTCTAACTGCCCCGAGAACTCTCTAAGATGCTCTAAATACTATTTGATTAATACTTACCTAAGGTAAGTCTTGATTACCATATAGGTACCTTCACATTCATTCTAGACCTGATGTGATTACCCATTCTGGAAGCAGGAGGTGCCCTATGTATGATGGGAATTGTCAGGGTGATTATAGTTCATTCTTAGACTCTGCTTTGTAAAGCTATAAATATGTAAAAACACTGCACACTAGAATGTTGGGCACCTCTACTCAGAGTCAGGATACCACTGATAAGCCATGTCTTTTCATAAGTGTAAGTTGAAGTTGGTGAGCTGAAGAGTGGGAAAGTAAAGGAAGACAGTACACTTGCAGTCAATTCATATTTCATTGGTAATCACTCATTGTCTACTGTAGAGTCCTTTTAGTCAAATTATTTTAGTAATAATCTATTTGTTGTTGGCTTATTTAATGTATGCTCCTCTGTTGCATTTGATTTATCCAAAATAACATATCTGATATATTTGGGATCTCTTAAGGGTAACTAAATATTGGATATTTTCTAAGTCAACATAATAATTGTTTACACTAATAACATTCCATCCTGATATATAAAATACTACAGAACAATAATAGAATAATATAGAATTTTATATCTCTTTTAAGAAAAGTCTCCATATAATAATTTATCATATGGAGCTCAGTTGATATTGTTGGTAAAAGGTATGAGTGATAATCCAATAGATCTATCTTTATCTATTGGATTAGGAATGACTTTCATTCCATGTTTAATGTGAAATTCATATTGACTTGTATTTGATACTTTAGAATTAATGTTTTAAATAAGTACTTTTTTAAAGCCTGACCAGAATTTTACCCTACTTATATTTAAAGAAGAAAGAACATTAAATTACACTCCCACGTTTACACACATAAAAACAACATCCAGTGTTATCAGAGAATATACGATAATTACGATAATCAAAATAAAAAAAAAGAAGCAAAAAGTTTCTTCCAACAATAACTTGAAATGGATTTAACATTCTTATCATTAAATACTAATGGCTTAAATAATGCCAATAAAAGATCAGACTTACTAAAATATTTAAATCTAAATAAGGCACAAGTAGTATTTCTCCAGGAAATGCATTTTAAGACTAATGATAGCTTTATTTGGAACCCTAAGGACTATACAGTCTTAGCTCAATCCTCCTATAGAATAAAGACAAAATGAGTATCAATTCTCTAGAAGAAAAACATAATCATTCCAAAAGTTATTTATAAATATGAAGACAAAGAAGGTCTACTAACATTTGTTATAATTAAATTTAATAACAGAATATGGACCTTAGCTAATCTTTATTGGTTCCCAGGAATTGGAGCAGGAATGGTTAAAAAAAACACCTAGATTTTATTTCCAACAATTATAAAGGAAATCTTATACTGGGAGGAGACTTTAATTGTACCTTAGAAGCTTCTGAAACCACCAAGAAGTCTTTTTGCATAGCAACTATTTCAAAATCCTTAAAAAATGGATTGATTCATTTAATTTAATAGACACTTTTAAAGTAAAAGATGATAAATCCTTATTATTTCCCCATAAAGACCATAGATTTGGAACACAAACCAGAATAGACAAATTATTCATAGTTCAAGATTTATTGAACAAAAATCCTCAACTTCTCAAAAGTTCCATGCCCCTTCTTAGATCATGACTCTCTGATAATGAAGCTGCAAATAGAGTTTAAACCTTTAATCCTCTCAACTAGAATTCCATCATGTATCACGAAAATTAAGGAATTCAGACCCTGGATGTTGTCAGAACTACAATTATTTCTTAAAATTAATAATACAACAGAAATCAGTAGAGTCATGGTTTGGGACTCATTAAAAGCATATTTATTTGGCAAGACCCTTAGCTGGTACAAAAACAAAGTTAGAGAGTGGGAATCTGGATCATTAGACTTACAAACCAGACTCTTGACAGCAAAATCTAAAAAAAAATCAGAATTGTCCAGAAGTCAAAAAAGAAATATAGGAATTAAATAAAAAATATAATGAAATTCTAACACACAAAACTTGTCTAGCCTTGGAAAAATTAAAAATAAACTCATTAGCCACCTCCCTTAAATATCTACACAACTTATCTACAAAAATTAAAATACAATCTAAAGCAAATAACATTTGTAATATATATCATGAAAAGAAAAGGAAAAAACTATCAGATATAGGAGAAATCCTTGAAGCATTTTGGTTCCATTATATGGAACACTTCAAAAAAGAAGATTTAGATACCAACCAAATAAACTTAGATACAAACCTTATCAATATAAAAAAAATCCCGAAAGCTTAAAACTAGACCTACAAAAACATATATCCTACAAAGAAATTGTTGACAAGATAAAAGAAAGTAAATCTAACAAAGCTCCAGGGATAGATGGTATAATTATGGAAGTTTACAAACTCTTCCCTTCAATAGTAATCTCCCTTTTTCATAAAAATTTGCTAGAAGTCCAGTCAGAATCAAAAATACCACTCTCATGGAAATATTCTCTCATAACACCAATTCTAAAAGATAATAAACCATCAGATGTTTGCACCTCATACAGCCCTATATCATTACAGAATACTGATTACAAAATATTAATGTCAATCCTAGCTAACAGAATGAAAATCCCACTTTCAAAGACAATTAATAATGATCAAACTGGATTTTTATATAACAGGCACACACATGATAATATTAAAAGGATACTTACTCTTATAGATTATGTGAATAAAGAAGATAGATAAACACTTGTAATCAGATTAGACATAGAAAAAGCCTTTGATTCCCTCAACTGGGAATATCAATTTAAAACTTTAGCATTATTTGAATTTCCTCCTACATTCAACTTATTACTAAAAAACATATATATTAATAACTTAGCCTACATTAAATTAGGTCCTTTCACCTCAGAATCTATCCATATAACAAACGGTACTAAACAAAGATGCCCCCTTTCTCCTATTTTATTTGCTTTGGCTATAGAAATACTTGCAGAAATAATATGCAATAATCCAAGAATAAAAAGGATAGAAGTCTATGACCAGTACATATCTAAAATAATGCTTTTTGCTCATGATATTTTATTAACCCTATCAAACTCCAGAGAGTCATTAAGAGAGCTAGAAGAAGTAATGGAGAAATTTTATAAGATTTCGGGTCTACACTTTAATAGATCAAAATCAAAATGTATATTTTTAAATAAGAAAAAAGACCTACAAGTTACAGATAAATCCATCATAGGAAAACAAGAACTTACACTAAATTATTTAGGAATAGTGTTATGCAAAAATATAAACAAAACAATATTAATAAATTATAAAAACATTATGAAACAATAAAAATATATATAGAAAAGTGGAACAAAATTATGTTAACTTTTGAAGACAGATTTCAATTAATAAAAATGGTCTTATTGCCAAAAATACTATATGTAGCAATACAGTTAATTCCTGAAAGATGCATTCTTAAAGAAATAAACTCATGTTTAATAAAATTTTTATGGTATCCCAAAAAGAATAGAATACCTCTAACTCATCACATTTGACCCCGGAAACAAAGAGGATTGAACTTCCCAGAAATATAAACATATATAGAAGCTTCTGTGCTTAAAACTACAATAGACGATAAACCCAGAGTATTTTGACAACTGGAAAGAATTAACAAGAGCTACATTAACAAATGAATTTAATCTGTTAAAAAAATTACTAGTAGACAAATCAAACAAACCCTGATACATACTATGCATAAGTATACAATATAATATAACCAAACCTTCTAAAACAACACTGATTAATCAGTACATCAATTCCTTTAGGAAACTTATCAATGCAAACATAGATCTAAACTTTGGTTTGACCTTTTAACCCCATTTACCATCACTAAGAACTTTCCTCACAAAATATATAGGGAAACAATAACCTTCTGGGTACAAAATGGATTCTTATGCTGGTTTCAATGTGTAAATAAATTAAATGTTTTAGATATGCATATGATAAAAACTGCTTACAATATTCCAAGACAGGACTGGTTAACCTTACAAAGCATTTTAACGTACACTCAAGATTTATGCGGATTAATTAATAATTCATAATTTAAAGATATTCCAAATCTAATAAGTTTTCTGTATGAATTATATATAATAGTTGTGAAAAGAAAAATTCCATTTCAAATCTATATAAAGAGTTAATAATATATAAAACAATTCCCAAACCTCCATACTGGCAGTTCTTAACAGAAGGTCAGTCATTGCATTTAACAGAAGAAATTAAAGGTAACATCTTGCTATCAGTTAATTACACCTCTAACACACAGTACTGGAAAATATTTAACTGGAAATACTTACATAGAGCATTTTTAACACCAGATAGAATTAAAAAGATCAGTACTACTAAACATGTTTTTTGCTGGAGGTGTGAAAAGTCAAATAAAGCAGACTGGATTCATATTTTTTATGAAGGTAATAAAATTAAATCATATTGGAATGGAATCAATCATTTTTTACAAGCTTTATTTAATGAATCCTTTACCTTAACTAAAGTATTGATAACACTAAATGTAAATGAAGGTCCCTACCTGAATAAGACAAATATGTATTTGTTATGGACAATAGTTGCTATATCTAGGAAATGCGTAACCAGAAGGTGGAATTCAAATACACCCCCGACCTTGGAAGAATTCTGGACTTTACTGAAGACAACTGCATTGATGGAAATAAAAATCAAAGAGCTACAAATCTATCCCAGGCCATTGGTAAATAATCATTGGAAGAAAGTTATATCTTTGTTGGACACTCTGCAATAATCAATACTGTATCTCTGATAACTGATCTGTTAATTCTATATTTAATAACATACAGTGTATATAATTGAAAGTCAGGCTATTGTAAATATTATATATAGCTGTTTAAAATGATATTTTAAAATATTATGTAAATGTTATTTTAATTGAAAATAAAAAAAAATATTTGAGGAAAAAAAAAGAAAATAATTGTGTGACACTGATAGTTAATGGCTGGTTTAGTAAACACAGAAGATAGAAATGAGAAGTGAGACAAAGCTGTTTTATGAGCAATGTGTAGATTGCTTTTATTATGAATTCTGTTAAGAGTAAGCTCCAAAGTTTAATGGACCATTCTGCTTATAAGATACAGGGTTGTGCTAGTGACCCATTTATTATTATTATTATTATTATTATTATTATTATTATTATTATTATTATTATTATTACTATGCCGATGGTATTGTTATAATTGTTAAATGTAGGAGATAGGTGAGGGAAACTATGGTATATTTAAATAAGTTAGGGAAAGAAATTGGCCTGGAGTTAAGACAAGAAAAAAAGAAAGATTCTGAAGAAGTCACTGGTTAACAGCCAACAACACCACTAAATAAAGTGTGTTTTGGTTTCCACCTGCAAGTCGTACTGCTCTTATTTGGTTTATCAAGAAAAAAGTAAGTTTTGGGGGATATTATCAAGATAGAATGGGGTATATGTGTCAAGAAATAAAGTTAAATTGCTAATTGTAAGTTTTGGGAGACAAGAAGTGATCTTAAAACAGTAGGAGTTAATAGATCAAATGAGGGATAAAGTTGTTTGGTGTTATGAAAATTGGCTTATTTAATGAATATTTTTTGTAATATAGATTTCAAGACTGAACCAAGTTAAACATGGAGTTTATTTAAGTTTTAATGAAACAGTTTTGGGTCTAATTCAATGCATTTATTTTGATTACTAAAAAAGAGGGAAGTTGAAGAGAAAGAAAAAAGTGCAATACTTTTTATGCTCCAAATATAAGTTTTTGGGGATGAAATAAAGGATGGAAAATTTAAAAATCTGGATAAATGAGGAATTTTAAATTTATATCTAAATCTTTATCAGGAATATTGTGTTTTTATTGCAAACAAACTGAAACAGTGAATGTCATTTGGAATATGAACAAATAAAAAAGTATGGGGAAGCAGAATTTTAAAAAGATTGCAGACATTAAGATGGGCATGATTTCATATAGTTATTTTTGGAAGTTGTTTTGATAATATAGATTATATGGCCTACACGAACAAATGAAACGTAGTTTTGTAAGAGCAGTTATTGCCAAAAATTCTGAAGACGATTAGGTTTTGGTTATGGCAAAATGAGTGGGAGGACAATTTAATTGTATATTTTTGAGATATGTAAATATGTTGGAATGTTAATATGCAAATTGATTTTTTGTAGACTTACAACTTTCTAAATATGTAAATTATGAAAAAGATGTAATATGTGCAATGGGATATTTTAAATCCAACTGAGCTGGTGGTAATGCAGGGAGACTGGGGCCTTGGTTTAATGTCTCATCCCAAGAATGATATGCTGAAGGATGCAGCACCCCCTTATGTTGCACTGCAGTGTCAGTCCTGGAAGATTAATCCAGTTATCTGGTGTGGGAATAGAACTCAGAGTCTTCTGCACCAGTTGTAAGTGTGCTAACATTTGAGCCACAAAAAGTAGCCTAAGCTAAGTTGGATATTTTATTTAAGCGTTTGATTCTTAGCATTAACATTTAACTTGGTCGAGTGTGATGTGAAGTGAGGCATATCCACTTCAGACACTGTACATGCAGATATTTTATCAGTTACCATTTTAAGAATTAAATAAATGTTAGCAGAACTGTCATTAAGATTGATACCCATCAACACAAAGTCAACCATTTTACTATTCGCTTATAAGACTTTCTTCTAGGCCTTTTCCTTACAAATTAAAATCAGAACTAAATTGTGTATTTTTGTGAGACATTTTTGGTTTTCAGAAATTAGGGGGTGTCTTACAATATATACATAATTTTAGGAGGAAATATATTTTAGGGATTTATTCTTCACAGATAGGATTACGTTAATGATGATTCTGGGTTATTCATATGACCCTTACTCCAGCCATATGAACCCAAATTACTATGAGAATGTAAAAGCTTGTCCACAGAGTGAAATTATATTGCTTCTCTTTTTAAGGGGTTTGATCTAAGACCTGAAAACAATGCATATTTATTTTAGAAAGTTTAATTAATTGCATTGCTGTTTGTAGATGTGAAGTGAAAAATTAAAATCATTTGCAGCTAACTTAATCTCTTGACTTTAATCTTCCATGAATCCCTTATAATAACTTTTTATGTAATTACTAGAATTACAGTGGACAAATTTAACAAGTTTCCCTTTACAGATTAATGGATGCTGAAGTATTAGTGTGGATCCTAGCATTATCCTCTTTTCTAGACTTACTGTAATCCACCATAGTCCTACCATTCACCTTGCTAACACATTTTACACATATATCACCTTATCCTACCTACCTATCACCTGCACCCCCTCTACCCAATACAGTTAATTGTTTTCTAATTACATGAAGGGACTCCTCTCATCTGAAACATGATGCTTTCACTTTAAATTTGATTCTAACTCCACTCGCAGTTGCACATTTGTGGAGTCCATACATATACCTGGTACACTGCAAGTACAAAAAAATAATAATACATAAAAACATAGTCAGGTGACAACAATTGCACAGGTCACTCTTCTCTACCCATACCATTCTCTGCCTCAGTATAGAGGTAGTGACTCCGATATTAAAACATGGTTCCCAACTAGCTGAACTATGACATTCAAATGAAAATAACTCAAACTATAGCCAGTCAAAAGAATGCCAGCTGTAACATATATGCTGCCCTGTCAAATTTCCTAGTGTTAGTGGAGAAAACAGAACAGACAATAAACATCACAGTTATAATTCTAAATTGCACCCAGTTAGTTCTCTGTAATATCAGACCACAGCTAACCTATTATTCTTTCATCTTGCTGGTAGCACACGAGAAACAATTGCAGACAGTAACG